>NW_028136019.1:0-448000 GCF_964662115.1 Mustela nivalis | reverse complement strand
ACACCCCAATTGCATAGGCTACCTTAAACAGTGATGCTCTGTCGCAAATAGCCTGAGCCCAGACCTTCCAACAGACACCGACACAGCTGGCTGCACACCCAGCACATTGGACCCGCCACTGCCTTAGGCCACCATCCATTCCCAACCTGGGTTTTCAGTCATCGGAACCTAGACCTTATCTCCAATCCCTGCACAGGGGGGAACCTGATGCCCAAGTCAGAACCCCTCCTTCCCCATGGCAAGAAACCTTGCTGCTGGCAGTGGGTCAAACCTTCAGTGTAGGAGAAAACGGCATGGCCCATGAGGCCACGCCCAAGCATGAGGGCCGCCTTGGGCACAAACACACATTGTGACCCTCTGCTTGAGTACCTTATTCAAGTAACGCCTCTCAGTGACTGGACCAAGAGCCCGCATATGTGGCTTGCCATGCCCATAGGCACCCAGGACTAACTAGATGGTGTGTATTCCTGTTGAGGGAACACACTGCTGTGCTCTAGAGTCCCTCTCCTGGGGGGTCCCCTGTGGCAGAAAACAGTACTCTTCATTCCCACAGAATGAACACAAACATTGGGAGCTTGGACAATCCCCCGAGAGGAAGGCTCTTCCTCGGCCTCTGAGACAACCCCTACCCTGACCGGACACTGTAAACGCAACACCCAGAGACAAAATCCTGAGTGACTGCCTCCCACTTGCCCTACTTTGATTTCCAGAGGATCTCCCCTCACGGACTAGAGATCAGGCCTGCCATTACATTGGCCCCTAGCTGAGCCAAGTTTGCTTTTTCAGACATCTGTCCCCACTGCCCTGGCAAACACAGCCTCTAGGCTGGGTCCTCTGGAGCCATACCACAGGACCGTGCCTGCTCTCTCCTGGGAAACTGTGTCCATTCCTTTGGCCACACACCTCCAGAATATGAGAAACCTCAAGGCCTCCGAGGACATCCCACTACTGGGAGCCTCACTGGACTCACAGGGGCATTCGGACACAAGCTGAGCAGCTACATCCACGAATGCATGCACACAGATGTCAACAGAGATAGAAGGTAGAGCCGGACAGGCCTTTAGGCCGTAGTCTCAACTCTTGCTTTGGTTTCCAGGTGTCACTCCTCAGAGGCTTTGGTTCGAAGAACAGGGTATGGGGCTTTCCTGAGGTACGGAACAGAACTCCTCTCGTCTCCAAATGGGAAGTTGCCTTGTTGGAGCCGTGTCAAACACCTCATGTTGGAGAATCCTGCAGAGTCCCTGAGCCTCCTCCACATTCCAAGGTCTCCCAGGCCACCAAGCCACAGTAAGACTCATCTTCAGGAGAGTCCATTTCAACTCTCCCCTCTGGGTAGCTCACCCAGGAGCCCGCAGATTGAGCCTGCCTTGTCCTGACTAAAGAGTGGGAATATGAGGTGGCGTTCCCAGGCATCCATGCTTAGACACCTGCTCTCGAGTCTTTCCATATGGGGCCTCTTGGAACCATCCAATAGGACTCGACTGTCGTGCAGAAGGTAACCTTCAGTTTTGGAGCAGTTCACAAATCCCATCGTAGCCAAAACTTTCTGGCCTCATGAAGCCCCCACACCCTTCAGGAAGAGGCCATGCTGGACAAGAACTCTAGCCTGAGGCACGTCTCATAGTTGACATGACCTCAGTGCAGGAGATCTCGATTCAGCCTCTGCAGAGTGGGCCTGACGTGCCCTCTTTCCCAAACCTCACGCAGCTTGTGTTTTCAGACTTCCTTCCTCACACTCCTGGCAAACAAGCCCTCCGGACTAGGAACGCCAGAACCAAAACCCAGCCCAGTGTCTGCCCAACGGAAGAAAAACGTTTCCCTGTGGGGCTCTCCAGAAAACCCAGATGAGGATCAACCTGCTCGGGCCTCGACGGTACCCGAACTGGATAGGCTGCTCTGCGCACTCATGCTCTGCCTGACACAGCCTCAAGCCAGACTTCCAGACAGACAAGGAGACAGCTGGCCGCACACCCATAACCTCGGACACGCCATGGTCTTATGCCGTCACCTCATCCTAACCTTGGTTTTCAGATATCTGAACCTAGACATTATATCAATTCTCCACACAGCTGGGTATAGCAAGCACAAAGCAGAACTCCTCCTTCCCCATGGCTCTCAAGCTTGCTCTTGGCATGGAGTCACACCTTCAGGGTGGGAGAAACCTTCATGGCCCCTGATGCCACGCCCAAACTTGAGTGCTGCTTGGGCACAAATTCACACTGTGACCCTCAGCATGAGCCCCATGTCAAAGAAAGGCCTGTCAGGGCCTGGAGCAAGAGCCCACATATGGGGCTTGCCAAGCCCCTATGCACCCAATCCTCACCACGGTTTGAATTTTCTAGTCGCCCCGCCCGTACCTGGAGCTCTGCTCTGGAATCCCTTTCTTGGAGAGACCCATGAGCCAGACAACACGACTCCACCCTTCCCACAAAATGACCCCAAACTCTTGGGAGCTGGGACAAATCCCCAGAGAGGGATACTCGTCCACAGTACCTGAGGCCACCGCTCCAATCCACGGCTATCCCGGACACAACATCCAGAGACAAAAGCCTGAAGGAACGCCTCCCACTCGCCCTTGTTTCAGAGGCCCAGGTGCTCCCTCTCGGGCTGTACATCCGGCCTGCCATACCCTAGGCGCCACTCATAAGCTGAGTTTGTGTATTCAGACTTCTGTGCCCACAGCCTGGACCCACACAACATCCAGGCTAGGGCCTCTGGACCAAACAGCGAAAGATTGTGCCTGCCCTCTCCAAGGAAAGTGTGCCCAATCCATTGACCACAACCGTACAGGTTAGGGAAAAGCTCCAAGGTCCCTGAGGCCATCAATAGTATAGGCCACCCTGGACTAAGAGGGGCTCTCTGACACCAGCGGAGCAACTATCTCCACTTAGACTCTCAGACAGTGTCCCCAGAGACAGAAGGTTGAAATGCACAGGCCCCCAGGCCCTAATCTGAGCCTTAGCTTTGGTTTCCATGTTTCCGTTCTCAGAGGACTGTTTTCGTAGACCTGCACATGGGGCTTTTCTGAGGCACCAAACCAAAACTCTCTCATCTCCACATGGGCAGCTTACTTACTGGGATGTATCAAACACTTCAGGTAGGAGAGTTCCGCAGGGCCACTGAACAACCAGCACATTCCAAGGTCTCCATGGACCCAAACGCACATTATGACGCATCCTCAGGAGAGGCCATTTCAACTCAGCCCCCTGGGTCGCGTGTTCCAGAGGCAGCAGATCAAACATATCTTGTCGCTAATAGCCAATGGGAATGCGAGGCATGCTGTACAGGGATCCATCCTTCGAACCCTGCTCTCCAGTCCTTCCATATGGTATGTCCTGGAGCCATGCAACAGGACTCGAATGTCCCGCAGAAGGAAACCTTGTGGTTTGGGGCAACCTCCAAACTCAGCGTGGGAAAACTTCCTTGGCCTCATGAGGCCCCCACTTCATGAAGGTGCCATCATGGACACATATTCCAGCCTCAGCCAACGTCTGATCCTCAGCCTGACTTCAGATGCAGGAGATTTTGATTCAGCCTCTGCAGAGTGGGCCTGCTCTGCCCTTGGCTCCAATCCTCACACTAGCTTGTGTTTTCAGACTTCCGTCCTCACACTCCTGGCCCACCAACCCTCCCTACTGGGAATTCTGGGGCCACAATGAAGCACTGTGCCTGCCTCCCAGGAGAAAAACATTGTCTATGGCGCTGCCCAGAAACCCCAAATGAGGATCAAACTGCTTGGCCCTCGGCAACACCCCAATTGCATAGGCTACCTTAAACAGTGATGCTCTGTCGCAAATAGCCTGAGCCCAGACCTTCCAACAGACACCGACACAGCTGGCTGCACACCCAGCACATTGGACCCGCCACTACCTTAGGCCACCATCCATTCCCAACCTGGGTTTTCAGTCATCGGAACCTAGACCTTATCTCCAATCCCTGCAAAGGGGAGAACCTGATGCACAAGTCAGAACCCCTCCTTCCCCATGGCAAGAAACCTTGCTGCTGGCAGTGAGTCAAACCTTCAGTGTAGGAGAAAACGGCATGGCCCATGAGGCCACGCCCAAGCGTGAGGGCCGCCTTGGGCACAAACACACATTGTGACCCTCAGCTTGAGTACCTTATTCAAGTAACGCCTCTCAGTGACTGGACCAAGAGCCCGCATATGTGGCTTTCCATGCCAATAGGCACCCAAGACTAACTAGATGGTGTGTATTCCATTTGAGGGAACCCACTGCTGTGCTCTAGAGTCCCTCTCCTGGAGGGTCCCCTGTGGCAGAAAACAGTACTCTTCATTCCCACAGAATGAACACCAACACTTGGGAGCTTGGACAATCCCCCGAGAGGAAGGCTCTTCCTCGGCCTCTGAGACAACCCCTACCCTGACCGGACACTGTAAACGCAACACCCAGAGACAAAATCCTGAGTGACTGCCTCCCACTTGCCCTACTTTGATTTCCAGAGGATCTCCCCTCACGGACTAGAGATCAGGCCTGCCATTACATTGGCCCCTAGCTGAGCCAAGTTTGCTTTTTCAGACATCTGTCCCCACAGCCCTGGCAAACACAGCCTCTAGGCTGGGTCCTCTGGTGCCATACCACAGGACCGTGCCTGCTCTCTCCTGGGAAACTGTGTCCATTCCTTTGGCCACACACCTCCAGAATATGAGAAACCTCAAGGCCTCCGAGGATATCCCACTACTGGGAGCCTCACTGGACTCACAGGGGCATTCGGACACAAGCTGAGCAGCTACATCCATGAATGCATGCACACAGATGTCAACAGAGATAGAAGGTTGAGCCGGACAGGCCTTTAGGCCGTAGTCTCAACTCTTGCTTTGGTTTCCAGGTGTCAGTCCTCAGAGGCTTTGGTTCGAAGAACAGGGTATGGGGCTCTCCTGAGGCACGAAACAGAACTCCTCTCGTCTCCACATGGGAAGTTGCCTTGTTGGAGCCGTGTCAAACACCTCATGTTGGAGAATCCTGCAGAGTCCCTGAGCCACCTCCACCTTCCAAGGTCTCCCAGGCCACCAAGCCACAGTAGGACTCATCTTCAGGAGAGTCCATTTCAACTCTCCCCTCTGGGTAGCTCACCCAGGAGCCCGCAGATTGAGCCTGCCTTGTCCTGACTAAAGAGTGGGAATATGAGGTGGCGTTCCCAGGCATCCATGCTTAGACACCTGCTCTCGAGTCTTTCCATATGGGGCCTCTTGGAACCATCCAATAGGACTCGACTGTCGTGCAGAAGGTAACCTTCAGTTTTGGAGCAGTTCAGAAATCCCATCGTAGGCAAAACTTTCTGGCCTCATGAAGCCCCCACACCCTTCAGGAAGAGGCCATGCTGGACAAGATATCTAGCCTGAGGCACGTCTCATAGTTGACATGACCTCAGTGCAGGAGATCTCGATTCAGCCTCTGCAGAGTGGGCCTGCCGTGCCCTCGGTCCCAAACCTCACGCTAGCTTGTGTTTTCAGACTGCCTTCCTCACACTCCTGGCAAACAAACCCTCCGGACTAGGAACTCCAGAACAAAAACCAAGCCCAGTGTCTGCCCAACGGAAGAAAAACGTTTCCCTGTGGGGCTCTCCAGAAAACCCAGATGAGGATCAACCTGCTCGGGCCTCGACGGCACCCGAACTGGATAGGCTGCTCTGGGCACTCATGCTCTGCCTGACACAGCCTGAAGCCAGACGTCCAGACAGACAAGGAGACAGCTGGCCGCACACCCAGCACTTCGGACACGCCATGGTCTTATGCCGTCACCTCATCCTAACCTTGGTTTTCAGATATCTGAACCTAGACATTATATCAATTCTCCACACAGCTGGGTATAGCAAGCACAAAGCAGAACTCCTCCTTCCCCATGGCTGTCAAGCTTGCTCTTGGCATGGAGTCACACCTTCAGGGTGGGAGAAACCTTCATGGCCCCTGATGCCACGCCCAAACTTGAGTGCTGCTTGGGCACAAATTCACACTGTGACCCTCAGCATGAGCCCCATGTCAAAGAAAGGCCTGTCAGGGCCTGGACCAAGAGCCCACATATGGGGCTTGCCAAGCCCCTATGCACCCAATCCTCACCACGGTTTCAATTTTCCAGTCGCCCCGCCCGTACCTGGAGCTCTGCTCTGGAATCCCTTTCTTGGACAGACCCATGAGCCAGACAACACGACTCCACCCTTCCCACAAAATGACCCCAAACTCTTGGGAGCTGGGACAAATCCCCAGAGAGGGATACTCGTCCACAGTACCTGAGGCCACCGCTCCAATCCACGGCTATCTCGGACACAACATCCAGAGACAAAAGTCTGAAGGAACGCCTCCCACTCGCCCTTGTTTCAGAGGCCCAGGAGCTCCCTCTCGGGCTGTACATGCGGCCTGCCATACCCTAGGCGCCACTCATAAGCTGAGTTTGTGTATTCAGACTTCTGTGCCCACAGCCTGGACCCACACAACATCCAGGCTAGGGCCTCTGGACCAAACAGCGAAAGATTGTGCCTGCTCTCTCCAAGGAAAGTGTGCCCAATCCATTGACCACAACCCTACAGGTTAGGGAAAAGCTCCAAGGTCCCTGAGTCCATCAATAGTATAGGCCACCCTGGACTAAGAGGGGCTCTCTGACACCAGCGGAGCAACTATCTCCACTTAGACTCTAAGACAGTGTCCCCAGAGACAGAAGGTTGAAATGGACAGGCCCCCAGGCCCTAATCTGAACCTTAGCTTTGGTTTCCATGTTTCCGTTCTCAGAGGGCTGTTTTCCTAGACCAGCACATGGGGCTTTTCTGAGGCACCAAACCAAACATCTCTCATCTCCACATGGGAAGCTTTCTTACTGGGATGTATCAAACACTTCAGGTAGGAGAGTTCCGCAGGGCCACTGAACAACCAGCACATTTCAAGGTCTCCATGGACCCAAACGCACATTATGACGCATCCTCAGGAGAGGCCATTTCAACTCAGCCCCCTGGGTCGCGTGTTCCAGAGGCAGCAGATCAAACATATCTTGTCGCTAATAGCCAATGCGAATGCGAGGCATGCTGTACAGGGATCCATCCTTCGAACCCTGCTCTCCAGTCCTTCCATATGTATGTCCTGGAGCCATGCAACAGGACTCGAATGTCGCGCAGAAGAAAACCTTGTGGTTTGGGGCAACCTCCAAACTCAGCGTGGGAAAACTTCCTTTGCCTCATGAGGCCCCCACTTCATGAAGGTGCCATCATGGACACATACTCCAGCCTCAGCCAACGTCTGATCCTCAGCCTGACTTCAAATGCAGGAGATTTTGATTCAGCCTCTGCAGAGTCGGCCTGCTCTGCCCTTGGCTCCAATCCTCACACTAGCTTGTGTTTTCAGACTTCCGTCCTCACACTCCTGGCCCACCAACCCTCCCTACTGGGAATTATGGGGCCACAATGAAGCACTGTGCCGGCCTCCCAGGAGAAAAACATTTTCTATGGCGCTGCCCAGAAAACACAAATGAGGATCAAACTGCTTGGCCCTCGGCAACACCCCAATTGCATAGGCTACCTTAAACAGTGATACTCTGTCGCAAATAGCCTGAGCCCAGACCTTCCAACAGACACCGACACAGCTGGCTGCACACCCAGCACATTGGACCCGCCACTGCCTTAGGCCACCATCCATTCCCAACCTGGGTTTTCAGTTTCGGAACCTAGACCTTATCTCCAATCCCTGCACAGGGGAGAACCTGATGCACAAGTCAGAACCCCTCCTTCCCCATGGCAAGAAACCTTGCTGCTGGCAGTGAGTCAAACCTTCAGTGTAGGAGAAAACGGCATGGCCCATGAGGCCACGCCCAAGCGTGAGGGCCGCCTTGGGCACAAACACACATTGTGACCCTCAGCTTGAGTACCTTATTCAAGTAACGCCTCTCAGTGACTGGACCAAGTGCCCGCATATGTGGCTTTCCATGCCCATAGGCACCCAGGACTAACTAGATGGTGTGTATTCCATTTGAGGGAACCCACTGCTGTGCTCTAGAGTCCCTCTCCTGGGGGGTCCCCTGTGGCAGAAAACAGTACTCTTCATTCCCAAAGAATGAACACAAACACTTGGGAGCTTGGACAATCCCCCGAGAGGAAGGCTCTTCCTCGGCCTCTGAGACAACCCCTACCCTGACCGGACACTGTAAACGCAACACCCAGAGACAAAATCCTGAGTGACTGCCTCCCACTTGCCCTACTTTGATTTCCAGAGGATCTCCCCTCACGGACTAGAGATCAGGCCTGCCATTACATTGGCCCCTAGCTGAGCCAAGTTTGCTTTTTCAGACATCTGTCCCCACTGCCCTGGCAAACACAGCCTCTAGGCTGGGTCCTCTGGAGCCATACCACAGGACCGTGCCTGCTCTCTCCTGGGAAACTGTGTCCATTCCTTTGGCCACACAACTCCAGAATATGAGAAACCTCAAGGCCTCCGAGGACATCCCACTACTGGGAGCCTCACTGGACTCACAGGGGCATTCGGACACAAGCTGAGCAGCTACATCCATGAATGCATGCACACAGATGTCAACAGAGATAGAAGGTTGAGCCGGACAGGCCTTTAGGCCGTAGTCTCAACTCTTGCTTTGGTTTCCAGGTGTCACTCCTCAGAGGCTTTGGTTCGAAGAACAGGGTATGGGGCTTTCCTGAGGCACGGAACAGAACTCCTCTCGTCTCCACATGGGAAGTTTCCTTGTTGGAGCCGTGTCAAACACCTCATGTTGGAGAATCCTGCAGAGTCCCTGAGCCACCTCCACCTTCCAAGGTCTCCCAGGCCACCAAGCCACAGTAGGACTCATCTTCAGGAGAGTCCATTTCAACTCTCCCCTCTGGGTAGCTCACCCAGGAGCCCACAGATTGAGCCTGCCTTGTCTTGACTAAAGAGTGGGAATATGAGGTGGCGTTCCCAGGCATCCATGCTTAGACACCTGCTCTCGAGTCTTTCCATATGGGGCCTCTTGGAACCATCCAATAGGACTCGACTGTCGTGCAGAAGGTAACCTTCAGTTTTGGAGCAGTTCACAAATCCCATCGTAGCCAAAACTTTCTGGCCTCATGAAGCCCCCACACCCTTCAGGAAGAGGCCATGCTGGACAAGAACTCTAGCCTGAGGCACGTCTCATAGTTGACATGACCTCAGTGCAGGAGATCTCGATTCAGCCTCTGCAGAGTGGGCCTGCCGTGCCCTCGGTCCCAAACCTCACGCTAGCTTGTGTTTTCAGACTTCCTTCCTCACACTCCTGGCAAACAAGCCCTCCGGACTAGGAACTCCAGAACCACAACCCAGCCCAGTGTCTGCCCAACGGAAGAAAAACGTTTCCCTGTGGGGCTCTCCAAAAAACCCAGATGAGGATCAACCTGCTCGGGCCTCGACGGTACCCGAACTGGATAGGCTGCTCTGGGCACTCATGCTCTGCCTGACACAGCCTGAAGCCAGACGTCCAGACAGACAAGGAGACAGCTGGCCGCACACCCAGCACTTCGGACACGCCATGGTCTTATGCCGTCACCTCATCCTAACCTTGGTTTTCAGATATCTGAACCTAGACATTATATCAATTCTCCACACAGCTGGGTATAGCAAGCACAAAACAGAACTCCTCCTTTTCCATGGCTGTCAAGCTTGCTCTTGGCATGGAGTCACACCTTCAGGGTGGGAGAAACCTTCATGGCCCCTGATGCCACGCCCAAACTTGAGTGCTGCTTGGGCACAAATTCACACTGTGACCCTCAGCATGAGCCCCATGTCAAAGAAAGGCCTGTCAGGGCCTGGACCAAGAGCCCACATATGGGGCTTGCCAAGCCCCTATGCACCCAATCCTCACCACGGTTTGAATTTTCCAGTCGCCCCGCCCGTACCTGGAGCTCTGCTCTGGAATCCCTTTCTTGGAGAGACCCATGAGCCAGACAACACGACTCCACCCTTCCCACAAAATGACCCCAAACTCTTGGGAGCTGAGACAAATCCCCAGAGAGGGATAATCGTCCACAGTACCTGAGGCCCCGCTCCAATCCACGGCTATCCCGGACACAACATCCAGAGACAAAAGCCTGAAGGAACGCCTCCCTCTCGCTCTTGTTTTAGAGGCCCAGGAGCTCCCTCTCGGGCTGTACATCCGGCCGGCCATACCCTAGGCGCCACTCATAAGCTGAGTTTGTGTATTCAGATTTCTGTGCCCACAGCCTGGACCCACACAACATCCAGGCTAGGGCCTCTGGACCAAACAGCGAAAGATTGTGCCTGCCCTCTCCAAGGAAAGTGTGCCCAATCCATTGACCACAACCCTACAGTTTAGGGAAAAGCTCCAAGGTCCCTGAGGCCATCAATAGTATAGGCCACCCTGGACTAAGAGGGGCTCTCTGACACCAGCGGAGCAACTATCTCCACTTAGACTCTCAGACAGTGTCCCCAGAGACAGAAGGTTGAAATGGACAGGCCCTCAGGCCCTAATCTGAACCTTAGCTTTGGTTTCCATGTTTCCGTTCTTAGAGGACTATTTTCTTAGACCAGCACCTGGGACTTTTCTGAGGCACCAAACCAAACCTCTCTCATCTCCACATGGGCAGCTTTCTTACTGGGATATATCAAACACTTCACGTAGGAGAGTTCCGCAGGGCCACTGAACAACCAGCACATTCCAAGGTCTCCATGGACCCAAACGCACATTATGACGCATCGTCAGGAGAGGCCATTTCAACTCAGCCCCCTGGGTCGCGTGTTCCAGAGGCAGCAGATCAAACATATCTTGTCGCTAATAGCCAATGGGAATGCGAGGCATGCTGTACAGGGATCCATCCTTCGAACCCTGCTCTCCAGTCCTTCCATATGGTATGTCCTGGAGCCATGCAACAGGACTCGAATGTCCCGCAGAAGGAAACCTTGTGGTTTGGGGCAACCTCCAAACTCAGCGTGGGAAAACTTCCTTGGCCTCATGAGGCCCCCACTTCATGAAGGTGCCATCATGGACACATATTCCAGCCTCAGCCAACGTCTGATCCTCAGCCTGACTTCAGATGCAGGAGATTTTGATTCAGCCTCTGCAGAGTGGGCCTGCTCTGCCCTTGGCTCCAATCCTCACACTAGCTTGTGTTTTCAGACTTCCGTCCTCACACTCCTGGCCCACCAACCCTCCCTACTGGGAATTCTGGGGCCACAATGAAGCACTGTGCCTGCCTCCCAGGAGAAAAACATTGTCTATGGCGCTGCCCAGAAACCCCAAATGAGGATCAAACTGCTTGGCCCTCGGCAACACCCCAATTGCATAGGCTACCTTAAACAGTGATGCTCTGTCGCAAATAGCCTGAGCCCAGACCTTCCAACAGACACCAACACAGCTGGCTGCACACCCAGCACATTGGACCCGCCACTACCTTAGGCCACCATCCATTCCCAACCTGGGTTTTCAGTCATCGGAACCTAGACCTTATCTCCAATCCCTGCAAAGGGGAGAACCTGATGCACAAGTCAGAACCCCTCCTTCCCCATGGCAAGAAACCTTGCTGCTGGCAGTGAGTCAAACCTTCAGTGTAGGAGAAAACGGCATGGCCCATGAGGCCACGCCCAAGCGTGAGGGCCGCCTTGGGCACAAACACACATTGTGACCCTCAGCTTGAGTACCTTATTCAAGTACGCCTCTCAGTGACTGGACCAAGAGCCCGCATATGTGGCTTTCCATGCCAATAGGCACCCAAGACTAACTAGATGGTGTGTATTCCATTTGAGGGAACCCACTGCTGTGCTCTAGAGTCCCTCTCCTGGAGGGTCCCCTGTGGCAGAAAACAGTACTCTTCATTCCCACAGAATGAACACCAACACTTGGGAGCTTGGACAATCCCCCGAGAGGAAGGCTCTTCCTCGGCCTCTGAGACAACCCCTACCCTGACCGGACACTGTAAACGCAACACCCAGAGACAAAATCCTGAGTGACTGCCTCCCACTTGCCCTACTTTGATTTCCAGAGGATCTCCCCTCACGGACTAGAGATCAGGCCTGCCATTACATTGGCCCCTAGCTGAGCCAAGTTTGCTTTTTCAGACATCTGTCCCCACAGCCCTGGCAAACACAGCCTCTAGGCTGGGTCCTCTGGTGCCATACCACAGGACCGTGCCTGCTCTCTCCTGGGAAACTGTGTCCATTCCTTTGGCCACACACCTCCAGAATATGAGAAACCTCAAGGCCTCCGAGGATATCCCACTACTGGGAGCCTCACTGGACTCACAGGGGCATTCGGACACAAGCTGAGCAGCTACATCCATGAATGCATGCACACAGATGTCAACAGAGATAGAAGGTTGAGCCGGACAGGCCTTTAGGCCGTAGTCTCAACTCTTGCTTTGGTTTCCAGGTGTCAGTCCTCAGAGGCTTTGGTTCGAAGAACAGGGTATGGGGCTCTCCTGAGGCACGAAACAGAACTCCTCTCGTCTCCACATGGGAAGTTGCCTTGTTGGAGCCGTGTCAAACACCTCATGTTGGAGAATCCTGCAGAGTCCCTGAGCCACCTCCACCTTCCAAGGTCTCCCAGGCCACCAAGCCACAGTAGGACTCATCTTCAGGAGAGTCCATTTCAACTCTCCCCTCTGGGTAGCTCACCCAGGAGCCCGCAGATTGAGCCTGCCTTGTCCTGACTAAAGAGTGGGAATATGAGGTGGCGTTCCCAGGCATCCATGCTTAGACACCTGCTCTCGAGTCTTTCCATATGGGGCCTCTTGGAACCATCCAATAGGACTCGACTGTCGTGCAGAAGGTAACCTTCAGTTTTGGAGCAGTTCAGAAATCCCATCGTAGGCAAAACTTTCTGGCCTCATGAAGCCCCCACACCCTTCAGGAAGAGGCCATGCTGGACAAGATATCTAGCCTGAGGCACGTCTCATAGTTGACATGACCTCAGTGCAGGAGATCTCGATTCAGCCTCTGCAGAGTGGGCCTGCCGTGCCCTCGGTCCCAAACCTCACGCTAGCTTGTGTTTTCAGACTGCCTTCCTCACACTCCTGGCAAACAAACCCTCCGGACTAGGAACTCCAGAACAAAAACCAAGCCCAGTGTCTGCCCAACGGAAGAAAAACGTTTCCCTGTGGGGCTCTCCAGAAAACCCAGATGAGGATCAACCTGCTCGGGCCTCGACGGCACCCGAACTGGATAGGCTGCTCTGGGCACTCATGCTCTGCCTGACACAGCCTGAAGCCAGACGTCCAGACAGACAAGGAGACAGCTGGCCGCACACCCAGCACTTCGGACACGCCATGGTCTTATGCCGTCACCTCATCCTAACCTTGGTTTTCAGATATCTGAACCTAGACATTATATCAATTCTCCACACAGCTGGGTATAGCAAGCACAAAGCAGAACTCCTCCTTCCCCATGGCTGTCAAGCTTGCTCTTGGCATGGAGTCACACCTTCAGGGTGGGAGAAACCTTCATGGCCCCTGATGCCACGCCCAAACTTGAGTGCTGCTTGGGCACAAATTCACACTGTGACCCTCAGCATGAGCCCCATGTCAAAGAAAGGCCTGTCAGGGCCTGGACCAAGAGCCCACATATGGGGCTTGCCAAGCCCCTATGCACCCAATCCTCACCACGGTTTCAATTTTCCAGTCGCCCCGCCCGTACCTGGAGCTCTGCTCTGGAATCCCTTTCTTGGACAGACCCATGAGCCAGACAACACGACTCCACCCTTCCCACAAAATGACCCCAAACTCTTGGGAGCTGGGACAAATCCCCAGAGAGGGATACTCGTCCACAGTACCTGAGGCCACCGCTCCAATCCACGGCTATCTCGGACACAACATCCAGAGACAAAAGTCTGAAGGAACGCCTCCCACTCGCCCTTGTTTCAGAGGCCCAGGAGCTCCCTCTCGGGCTGTACATGCGGCCTGCCATACCCTAGGCGCCACTCATAAGCTGAGTTTGTGTATTCAGACTTCTGTGCCCACAGCCTGGACCCACACAACATCCAGGCTAGGGCCTCTGGACCAAACAGCGAAAGATTGTGCCTGCTCTCTCCAAGGAAAGTGTGCCCAATCCATTGACCACAACCCTACAGGTTAGGGAAAAGCTCCAAGGTCCCTGAGTCCATCAATAGTATAGGCCACCCTGGACTAAGAGGGGCTCTCTGACACCAGCGGAGCAACTATCTCCACTTAGACTCTAAGACAGTGTCCCCAGAGACAGAAGGTTGAAATGGACAGGCCCCCAGGCCCTAATCTGAACCTTAGCTTTGGTTTCCATGTTTCCGTTCTCAGAGGGCTGTTTTCCTAGACCAGCACATGGGGCTTTTCTGAGGCACCAAACCAAACATCTCTCATCTCCACATGGGAAGCTTTCTTACTGGGATGTATCAAACACTTCAGGTAGGAGAGTTCCGCAGGGCCACTGAACAACCAGCACATTTCAAGGTCTCCATGGACCCAAACGCACATTATGACGCATCCTCAGGAGAGGCCATTTCAACTCAGCCCCCTGGGTCGCGTGTTCCAGAGGCAGCAGATCAAACATATCTTGTCGCTAATAGCCAATGCGAATGCGAGGCATGCTGTACAGGGATCCATCCTTCGAACCCTGCTCTCCAGTCCTTCCATATGTATGTCCTGGAGCCATGCAACAGGACTCGAATGTCGCGCAGAAGAAAACCTTGTGGTTTGGGGCAACCTCCAAACTCAGCGTGGGAAAACTTCCTTTGCCTCATGAGGCCCCCACTTCATGAAGGTGCCATCATGGACACATACTCCAGCCTCAGCCAACGTCTGATCCTCAGCCTGACTTCAAATGCAGGAGATTTTGATTCAGCCTCTGCAGAGTCGGCCTGCTCTGCCCTTGGCTCCAATCCTCACACTAGCTTGTGTTTTCAGACTTCCGTCCTCACACTCCTGGCCCACCAACCCTCCCTACTGGGAATTATGGGGCCACAATGAAGCACTGTGCCGGCCTCCCAGGAGAAAAACATTTTCTATGGCGCTGCCCAGAAAACACAAATGAGGATCAAACTGCTTGGCCCTCGGCAACACCCCAATTGCATAGGCTACCTTAAACAGTGATGCTCTGTCGCAAATAGCCTGAGCCCAGACCTTCCAACAGACACCGACACAGCTGGCTGCACACCCAGCACATTGGACCCGCCACTGCCTTAGGCCACCATCCATTCCCAACCTGGGTTTTCAGTCATCGGAACCTAGACCTTATCTCCAATCCCTGCACAGGGGAGAACCTGATGCACAAGTCAGAACCCCTCCTTCCCCATGGCAAGAAACCTTGCTGCTGGCAGTGAGTCAAACCTTCAGTGTAGGAGAAAACGGCATGGCCCATGAGGCCACGCCCAAGCGTGAGGGCCGCCTTGGGCACAAACACACATTGTGACCCTCAGCGTGAGTACCTTATTCAAGTAACGCCTCTCAGTGACTGGACCAAGTGCCCGCATATGTGGCTTTCCATGCCCATAGGCACCCAGGACTAACTAGATGGTGTGTATTCCATTTGAGGGAACCCACTGCTGTGCTCTAGAGTCCCTCTCCTGGGGGGTCCCCTGTGGCAGAAAACAGTACTCTTCATTCCCAAAGAATGAACACAAACACTTGGGAGCTTGGACAATCCCCCGAGAGGAAGGCTCTTCCTCGGCCTCTGAGACAACCCCTACCCTGACCGGACACTGTAAACGCAACACCCAGAGACAAAATCCTGAGTGACTGCCTCCCACTTGCCCTACTTTGATTTCCAGAGGATCTCCCCTCACGGACTAGAGATCAGGCCTGCCATTACATTGGCCCCTAGCTGAGCCAAGTTTGCTTTTTCAGACATCTGTCCCCACTGCCCTGGCAAACACAGCCTCTAGGCTGGGTCCTCTGGAGCCATACCACAGGACCGTGCCTGCTCTCTCCTGGGAAACTGTGTCCATTCCTTTGGCCACACACCTCCAGAATATGAGAAACCTCAAGGCCTCCGAGGACATCCCACTACTGGGAGCCTCACTGGACTCACAGGGGCATTCGGACACAAGCTGAGCAGCTACATCCATGAATGCATGCACACAGATGTCAACAGAGATAGAAGGTTGAGCCGGACAGGCCTTTAGGCCGTAGTCTCAACTCTTGCTTTGGTTTCCAGGTGTCACTCCTCAGAGGCTTTGGTTCGAAGAACAGGGTATGGGGCTTTCCTGAGGCACGGAACAGAACTCCTCTCGTCTCCACATGGGAAGTTTCCTTGTTGGAGCCGTGTCAAACACCTCATGTTGGAGAATCCTGCAGAGTCCCTGAGCCACCTCCACCTTCCAAGGTCTCCCAGGCCACCAAGCCACAGTAGGACTCATCTTCAGGAGAGTCCATTTCAACTCTCCCCTCTGGGTAGCTCACCCAGGAGCCTGCAGATTGAGCCTGCCTTGTCTTGACTAAAGAGTGGGAATATGAGGTGGCGTTCCCAGGCATCCATGCTTAGACACCTGCTCTCGAGTCTTTCCATATGGGGCCTCTTGGAACCATCCAATAGGACTCGACTGTCGTGCAGAAGGTAACCTTCAGTTTTGGAGCAGTTCACAAATCCCATCGTAGCCAAAACTTTCTGGCCTCATGAAGCCCCCACACCCTTCAGGAAGAGGCCATGCTGGACAAGAACTCTAGCCTGAGGCACGTCTCATAGTTGACATGACCTCAGTGCAGGAGATCTCGATTCAGCCTCTGCAGAGTGGGCCTGCCGTGCCCTCGGTCCCAAACCTCACGCTAGCTTGTGTTTTCAGACTTCCTTCCTCACACTCCTGGCAAACAAGCCCTCCGGACTAGGAACTCCAGAACCACAACCCAGCCCAGTGTCTGCCCAACGGAAGAAAAACGTTTCCCTGTGGGGCTCTCCAAAAAACCCAGATGAGGATCAACCTGCTCGGGCCTCGACGGCACCCGAACTGGATAGGCTGCTCTGGGCACTCATGCTCTGCCTGACACAGCCTGAAGCCAGACGTCCAGACAGACAAGGAGACAGCTGGCCGCACACCCAGCACTTCGGACACGCCATGGTCTTATGCCGTCACCTCATCCTAACCTTGGTTTTCAGATATCTGAACCTAGACATTATATCAATTCTCCACACAGCTGGGTATAGCAAGCACAAAACAGAACTCCTCCTTTTCCATGGCTGTCAAGCTTGCTCTTGGCATGGAGTCACACCTTCAGGGTGGGAGAAACCTTCATGGCCCCTGATGCCACGCCCAAACTTGAGTGCTGCTTGGGCACAAATTCACACTGTGACCCTCAGCATGAGCCCCATGTCAAAGAAAGGCCTGTCAGGGCCTGGACCAAGAGCCCACATATGGGGCTTGCCAAGCCCCTATGCACCCAATCCTCACCACGGTTTGAATTTTCCAGTCGCCCCGCCCGTACCTGGAGCTCTGCTCTGGAATCCCTTTCTTGGAGAGACCCATGAGCCAGACAACACGACTCCACCCTTCCCACAAAATGACCCCAAACTCTTGGGAGCTGAGACAAATCCCCAGAGAGGGATAATCGTCCACAGTACCTGAGGCCCCGCTCCAATCCACGGCTATCCCGGACACAACATCCAGAGACAAAAGCCTGAAGGAACGCCTCCCTCTCGCTCTTGTTTTAGAGGCCCAGGAGCTCCCTCTCGGGCTGTACATCCGGCCGGCCATACCCTAGGCGCCACTCATAAGCTGAGTTTGTGTATTCAGATTTCTGTGCCCACAGCCTGGACCCACACAACATCCAGGCTAGGGCCTCTGGACCAAACAGCGAAAGATTGTGCCTGCCCTCTCCAAGGAAAGTGTGCCCAATCCATTGACCACAACCCTACAGTTTAGGGAAAAGCTCCAAGGTCCCTGAGGCCATCAATAGTATAGGCCACCCTGGACTAAGAGGGGCTCTCTGACACCAGCGGAGCAACTATCTCCACTTAGACTCTCAGACAGTGTCCCCAGAGACAGAAGGTTGAAATGGACAGGCCCTCAGGCCCTAATCTGAACCTTAGCTTTGGTTTCCATGTTTCCGTTCTCAGAGGACTATTTTCTTAGACCAGCACCTGGGACTTTTCTGAGGCACCAAACCAAACCTCTCTCATCTCCACATGGGCAGCTTTCTTACTGGGATGTATCAAACACTTCAGGTAGGAGAGTTCCGCAGGGCCACTGAACAACCAGCACATTCCAAGGTCTCCATGGACCCAAACGCACATTATGACGCATCGTCAGGAGAGGCCATTTCAACTCAGCCCCCTGGGTCGCGTGTTCCAGATGCAGCAGATCAAACATATCTTGTCGCTAATAGCCAATGGGAATGCGAGGCATGCTGTACAGGGATCCATCCTTCGAACCCTGCTCTCCAGTCCTTCCATATGGTATGTCCTGGAGCCATGCAACAGGACTCGAATGTCCCGCAGAAGGAAACCTTGTGGTTTGGGGCAACCTCCAAACTCAGCGTGGGAAAACTTCCTTGGCCTCATGAGGCCCCCACTTCATGAAGGTGCCATCATGGACACATACTCCAGCCTCAGCCAACGTCTGATCCTCAGCCTGACTTCAGATGCAGGAGATTTTGATTCAGCCTCTGCAGAGTGGGCCTGCTCTGCCCTTGGCTCCAATCCTCACACTAGCTTGTGTTTTCAGACTTCCGTCCTCACACTCCTGGCCCACCAACCCTCCCTACTGGGAATTCTGGGGCCACAATGAAGCACTGTGCCTGCCTCCCAGGAGAAAAATATTGTCTATGGCGCTGCCCAGAAACCCCAAATGAGGATCAATCTGCTTGGCCCTCGGCAACACCCCAATTGCATAGGCTACCTTAAACAGTGATGCTCTGTCGCAAATAGCATGAGCCCAGACCTTCCAACAGACACCGACACAGCTGGCTGCACACCAGCACATTGGACCCGCCACTGCCTTAGGCCACAATCCATTCCCAACCTGGGTTTTCAGTTTCGGAACCTAGACCTTATCTCCAATCCCTGCACAGGTGGGAACCTGATGCACAAGTCAGAACCCCTCCTTCCCCATGGCAAGAAACCTTGCTGCTGGCAGTGAGTCAAACCTTCAGTGTAGGAGAAAACGGCATGGCCCATGAGGCCACGCCCAAGCGTGAGGGCAGCCTTGGGAACAAACACACATTGTGACCCTCAGTGTGAGTACCTTATTCAAGTAACGCCTCTCAGTGACTGGACCAAGAGCCCGCATATGTGGCTTGCCATGCCCATAGGCACCCAGGACTAACTAGATGGTGTGTATTTCAGTTGAGGGAACCCACTGCTGTGCTCTAGAATCCCTCTCCTGGGGGGTCCCCTGTGGCAGAAAACAGTACTCTTCATTCCCACAGAATGAACACAAACACTTGGGAGCTTGGACAATCCCCCGAGAGGAAGGCTCTTCCTCGGCCTCTGAGACAACCCCTACCCTGACCGGACACTGTAAACGCAACACCCAGAGACAAAATCCTGAGTGACTGCCTCCCACTTGCCCTACTTTGATTTCCAGAGGATCTCCCCTCACGGACTAGAGATCAGGCCTGCCATTACATTGGCCCCTAGCTGAGCCAAGTTTGCTTTTTCAGACATCTGTCCCCACAGCCCTGGCAAACACAGCCGCTAGGCTGGGTCCTCTGGAGCCATACCACAGGACCGTGCCTGCTCTCTCCTGGGAAACTGTGTCCATTCCTTTGGCCACACACCTCCAGAATATGAGAAACCTCAAGGCCTCCGAGGACATCCCACTACTGGGAGCCTCACTGGACTCACAGGGGCATTCGGACACAAGCTGAGCAGCTACATCCATGAATGCATGCACACAGATGTCAACAGAGATAGAAGGTTGAGCCGGACAGGCCTTTAGGCCGTAGTCTCAACTCTTGCTTTGGTTTCCAGGTGTCACTCCTCAGAGGCTTTGGTTCGAAGAACAGGGTATGGGGCTTTCCTGAGGCACGGAACAGAACTCCTCTCGTCTCCACATGGGAAGTTGCCTTGTTGGAGCCGTGTCAAACACCTCATGTTGGAGAATCCTGCAGAGTCCCTGAGCCACCTCCACCTTCCAAGGTCTCCCAGGCCACCAAGCCAAAGTAGGACTCATCTTCAGGAGAGTCCATTTCAACTCTCCCCTCTGGGTAGCTCACCCAGGAGCCCGCAGATTAAGCCTGCCTTGTCCTGACTAAAGAGTGGGAATATGTGGTGGCGTTCCCAGGCATCCATGCTTAGACACCTGCTCTCGAGTCTTTCCATATGGGGCCTCTTGGAACCATCCAATAGGACTCCACTGTCGTGCAGAAGGTAACCTTCAGTTTTGGAGCAGTTCACAAATCCCATCGTAGCCAAAACTTTCTGGCCTCATGAAGCCCCCACACCCTTCAGGAAGAGGCCATGCTGGACAAGACCTCTAGCCTGAGGCACGTATCATAGTTGACATGACCTCAGTGCAGGAGATCTCGATTCAGCCTCTGCAGAGTGGGCCTGCCATGCCCTCGTTCCCAAACCTCACGCTAGCTTGTGTTTTCAGACTTCCTTCCTCACACTCCTGGCAAACAAGCCCTCCGGACTAGGAACTCCAGAACCACAACCCAGCCCAGTGTCTGCCCAATGGAAGAAAAACGTTTCCCTGTGGGGCTCTCCAGAAAACCCAGATGAGGATCAACCTGCTCGGGCCTCGACGGCACCCGAACTGGATAGGCTGCTCTGGGCACTCATGCTCTGCCTGATACAGCCTGAAGCCAGACGTCCAGATAGAAAAGGAGACAGCTGGCCGCACACCCAGCACTTCGGACACGCCATGGTCTTATGCCGTCACCTCATCCTAACCTTGGTTTTCAGATATCTGAACCTAGACATTATATCAATTCTCCACACAGCTGGGTATAGCAAGCACAAAGCAGAACTCCTCCTTCCCCATGGCTGTCAAGCTTGCTCTTGGCATGGTGTCACACCTTCAGGGTGGGAGAAACCTTCATGGCCCCTGATGCCACGCCCAAACTTGAGTGCTGCTTGGGCACAAATTCACACTGTGACCCTCAGCATGAGCCCCATGTCAAAGAAAGGCCTGTCAGGGCCTGGACCAAGAGCCCACATATGGGGCTTGCCAAGCCCATATGCACCCAATCCTCACCACGGTTTGAATTTTCCAGTCGCCCCGCCCGTACCTGGAGCTCTGCTCTGGAATCCCTTTCTTGGAGAGACCCATGAGCCAGACAACATGACTCCACCCTTCCCACAAAATGACCCCAAACTCTTGGGAGCTGGGACAAATCCCCAGAGAGGGATACTCGTCCACAGTACCTGAGGCCACCGCTCCAATCCACGGCTATCCCGGACACAACATCCAGAGACAAAAGCCTGAAGGAACGCCTCCCACTCGCCCTTGTTTCAGAGGCCCAGGAGCTCCCTCTCGGGCTGTACATCCGGCCGGCCATACCCTAGGCGCCACTCATAAGCTGAGTTTGTGTATTCAGACTTCTGTGCCCACAGCCTGGACCCACACAACATCCAGGCTAGGGCCTCTGGACCAAACAGCGAAAGATTGTGCCTGCCCTCTCCAAGGAAAGTGTGCCCAATCCATTGACCACAACCCTACAGGTTAGGGAAAAGCTCCAAGGTCCCTGAGGCCATCAATAGTATAGGCCACCCTGGACTAAGAGGGGCTCTCTGACACCAGCGGAGCAACTATCTCCACTTAGACTCTCAGACAGTGTCCCCAGAGACAGAAGGTTGAAATGGACAGGCCCCCAGGCCCTAATCTGAACCTTAGCTTTGGTTTCCATGTTTCCGTTCTCAGAGGACTGTTTTCGTAGACCAGCACCTGGGGCTTTTCTGAGGCACCAAACCAAACCTCTCTCATCTCCACATGGGCAGCATTCTTACTGGGATGTATCAAACACTTCAGGTAGGAGAGTTCCGCAGGGCCACTGAACAACCAGCACATTCCAAGGTCTACATGGACCCAAACGCACATTATGACGCATCCTCAGGAGAGGCCATTTCAACTCAGCCCCCTTGGTCGCGTGTTCCAGAGGCAGCAGATCAAACATATCTTGTCGCTAATAGCCAATGGGAATGCGAGGCATGCTGTACAGGGATCCATCCTTCGAACCCTGCTCTCCAGTCCTTCCATATGGTATGTCCTGGAGCCATGCAACAGGACTCGAATGTCCCGCAGAAGGAAACCTTGTGGTTTGGGGCAACCTCCAAACTCAGCGTGGGAAAACTTCCTTGGCCTCATGAGGCCCCCACTTCATGAAGGTGCCATCATGGACACATACTCCAGCCTCAGCCAACGTCTGATCCTCAGCCTGACTTCAGATGCAGGAGATTTTGATTCAGCCTCTGCAGAGTGGGCCTGCTCGGCCCTTGGCTCCAATCCTCACACTAGCTTGTGTTTTCAGACTTCCGTCCTCACACTCCTGGCCCACCATCCCTCCCTACTGGGAATTCTGGGGCCACAATGAAGCACTGTGCCTGCCTCCCAGGAGAAAAAAATTGTCTATGGCGCTGCCCAGAAACCCCAAATGAGGATCAATCTGCTTGGCCCTCGGCAACACCCCAATTGCATAGGCTACCTTAAACAGTGATGCTCTGTCGCAAATAGGCTGAGCCCAGACCTTCAAACAGACACCGACACAGCTGGCTGCACACCCAGCACATTGGACCCGCCATTGCCTTAGGCCACAATCCATTCCCAACCTGGGTTTTCAGTTTCGGAACCTAGACCTTATCTCCAATCCCTGCACAGGTGGGAACCTGATGCACAAGTCAGAACCCCTCCTTCCCCATGGCAAGAAACCTTGCTGCTGGCAGTGAGTCAAACCTTCAGTGTAGGAGAAAACGGCATGGCCCATGAGGCCACGCCCAAGCGTGAGGGCCCCCTTGGGAACAAACACACATTGTGACCCTCAGCGTGAGTACCTTATTCAAGTAACGCCTCTCAGTGACTGGACCAAGAGCCCGCATATGTGGCTTGCCATGCCCATAGGCACCCAGGACTAACTAGATGGTGTGTATTTCAGTTGAGGGAACCCACTGCTGTGCTCTAGAATCCCTCTCCTGGGGGGTCCCCTGTGGCAGAAAACAGTACTCTTCAGGACTCATCTTCAGGAGAGTCCATTTCAACTCTACCCTCTGGGTATCTCACCCAGGAGCCCGCAGATTGAGCCTGCCTTGTCCTGACTAAAGAGTGGGAATATGAGGTGTCGTTCCCAGGCATCCATGCTTAGACACCTGCTCTCGAGTCTTTCCATATGGGGCCTCTTGGAACCATCCAATAGGACTCGACTGTCGTGCAGAAGGTAACCTTCAGTTTTGGAGCAGTTCACAAATCCCATCGTAGCCAAAACTTTCTGGCCTCATGAAGCCCCCACACCCTTCAGGAAGAGGCCATGCTGGACAAGAACTCTAGCCTGAGGCACGTCTCATAGTTGACATGACCTCAGTGCAGGAGATCTCGATTCAGCCTCTGCAGAGTGGGCCTGCCGTGCCCTCGGTCCCAAACCTCACGCTAGCTTGTGTTTTCAGACTTCTTTCCTCACACTCCTGGCAAACAAGCCCTCCGGACTAGGAACTCCGGAACCAAAACCCAGCCCAGTGTCTGCCCAACGGAAGAAAAACGTTTCCCTGTGGGGCTCTCCAGAAAACCCAGATGAAGATCAACCTGCTCGGGCCTCGACGGTACCCGAACTGGATAGGCTGCTCTGGGCACTCATGCTCTGCCTGACACAGCCTGAAGCCAGACGTCCAGACAGACAAGGAGACAGCTGGCTGCACACCCAGCACTTCGGACACGCCATGGTCTTATGCCGTCACCTCATCCTAACCTTGGTTTTCAGATATCTGAACCTAGACATTATATCAATTCTCCACACAGCTGGGTATAGCAAGCACAAAACAGAACTCCTCCTTCCCCATGGCTGTCAAGCTTGCTCTTGGCATGGAGTCACACCTTCAGGGTGGGAGAAACCTTCATGGCCCCTGATGCCACGCCCAAACTTGAGTGCTGCTTGGGCACAAATTCACACTGTGACCCTCAGCATGAGCCCCATGTCAAAGAAAGGCCTGTCAGGGCCTGGACCAAGAGCCCACATATGGGGCTTGCCAAGCCCCTATGCACCCAATTCTCACCACGGTTTGAATTTTCCAGTCGCCCGTCCGTACCTGGAGCTCTGCTCTGGAATCCCTTTCTTGGAGAGACCCATGAGCCAGACAACACGACTCCACCCTTCCCACAAAATGACCCCAAACTCTTGGGAGCTGGGACAAATCCCCAGAGAGGGATACTCGTCCACAGTACCTGAGGCCACCGCTCCAATCCACGGCTATCCCGGACAGAAAATCCAGACACAAAAGCCTGAAGGAACGCCTCCCACTCGCCCTTGTTTCAGAGGCCCAGGAGCTCCCTCTCGGGCTGTACATCCGGCCGGCCATACCCTAGGCGCCACTCATAAGCTGAGTTTGTGTATTCAGACTTCTGTGCCCACAGCCTGGACCCACACAACATCCAGGCTAGGGCCTCTGGACCCAACAGCGAAAGATTGTGCCTGCCCTCTCTAAGGAAAGCGTGCCCAATCCATTGACCACAACCCTACAGGTTAGGGAAAAGCTCCAAGGTCCCTGAGGCCATCAATAGTATAGGCCACCCTGGACTAAGAGGGGCTCTCTGACACCAGCGGAGCAACTATCTCCACTTAGACTCTCAGACAGTGTCCCCAGAGACAGAAGGTTGAAATGGACAGGCCCCCAGGCCCTAATCTGAACCTTAGCTTTGGTTTCCATGTTTCCGTCTCAGAGGACTGTTTTCGTAGACCAGCACATGGGGCTTTTCTGAGGCACCAAACCAAACCTCTCTCATCTCCACATGGGCAGCTTTCTTACTGGGATGTATCAAACACTTCAGGTAGGAGAGTTCCGCAGGGCCACTGAACAACCAGCACATTCCAAGGTCTCCATGGACCCAAACGCACATTATGACGCATCCTCAGGAGAGGCCATTTCAACTCAGCCCCCTGGGTCGCGTGTTCCAGAGGCAGCAGATCAAACATATCTTGTCGCTAATAGCCAATGGGAATGCGAGGCATGCTGTACAGGGATCCATCCTTCGAACCCTGCTCTCCAGTCCTTCCATATGGTATGTCCTGGAGCCATGCAACAGGACTCGAATGTCCCGCAGAAGGAAACCTTGTGGTTTGGGGCAACCTCCAAACTCAGCGTGGGAAAACTTCCTTGGCCTCATGAGGCCCCCACTTCATGAAGGTGCCATCATGGACACATACTCCAGCCTCAGCCAACGTCTGATCCTCAGCCTGACTTCAGATGCAGGAGATTTTGATTCAGCCTCTGCAGAGTGGGCCTGCTCTGCCCTTGGCTCCAATCCTCACACTAGCTTGTGTTTTCAGACTTCCGTCCTCACACTCCTGGCCCACCAACCCTCCCTACTGGGAATTCTGGGGCCACAATGAAGCACTGTGCCTGCCTCCCAGGAGAAAAACATTGTCTATGGCGCTGCCCAGAAACCCCAAATGAGGATCAATCTGCTTGGCCCTCGGCAACACCCCAATTGCATAGGCTACCTTAAACAGTGATGCTCTGTCGCAAATAGGCTGAGCCCAGACCTTCCAACAGACACCGACACAGCTGGCTGCACACCCAGCACATTGGACACGCCACTGCCTTAGGCCACCATCTATTCCCAACCTGGGTTTTCAGTCATCGGAACCTAGACCTTATCTCCAATCCCTGCACAGGGGGGAACCTGATGCACAAGTCAGAACCCCTCCTTCCCCATGGCAAGAAACCTTGCTGCTGGCAGTGAGTCAAACCTTCAGTGTAGGAGAAAACGGCATGGCCCATGAGGCCACGCCCAAGCGTGAGGGCCGCCTTGGGCACAAACACACATTGTGACCCTCAGCGTGAGTACCTTATTCAAGTAACGCCTCTCAGTGACTGGACCAAGAGCCCGCATATGTGGCTTGCCATGCCCATAGGCACCCAGGACTAACTAGATGGTGTGTATTCCAGTTGAGGGAACCCACTGCTGTGCTCTAGAGTCCCTCTCCTGGGGGTCCCCTGTGGCAGAAAACAGTACTCTTCATTCCCACAGAATGAACACAAACACTTGGGAGCTTGGACAATCCCCCGAGAGGAAGGCTCTTCCTCGGCCTCTGAGACAACCCCTACCCTGACCGGACACTGTAAACGCAACACACACAGACAAAATCCTGAGTGACTGCCTCCCACTTGCCCTACTTTGATTTCCAGAGGATCTCCCCTCACGGACTAGAGATCAGGCCTGCCATTACATTGGCCCCTAGCTGAGCCAAGTTTGCTTTTTCAGACATCTGTCCCCACAGCCCTGGCAAACACAGCCTCTAGGCTGGGTCCTCTGGAGCCATACCACAGGACCGTGCCTGCTCTCTCCTGGGAAACTGTGTCCATTCCTTTGGCCACACACCTCCAGAATATGAGAAACCTCAAGGCCTCCGAGGACATCCCACTACTGGGAGCCTCACTGGACTCACAGGGGCATTCGGACACAAGCTGAGCAGCTACATCCATGAATGCATGCACACAGATGTCAACAGAGATAGAAGGTTGAGCCGGACAGGTCTTTAGGCCGTAGTCTCAACTCTTGCTTTGGTTTCCAGGTGTCACTCCTCAGAGGCTTTGGTTCGAAGAACAGGGTATGGGGCTTTCCTGAGGCACGGAACAGAACTCCTCTCGTCTCCACATGGGAAGTTGCCTTGTTGGAGCCGTGTCAAACACCTCATGTTGGAGAATCCTGCAGAGTCCCTGAGCCACCTCCACATTCCAAGGTCTCCCAGGCCACCAAGCCACAGTAGGACTCATCTTCAGGAGAGTCCATTTCAACTCTACCCTCTGGGTAGCTCACCCAGGAGCCCGCAGATTGAGCCTGCCTTGTCCTGACTAAAGAGTGGGAATATGAGGTGGCGTTCCCAGGCATCCATGCTTAGACACCTGCTCTCGAGTCTTTCCATATGGGGCCTCTTGGAACCATCCAATAGGACTCGACTGTCGTGCAGAAGGTAACCTTCAGTTTTGGAGCAGTTCACAAATCCCATAGTAGCCAAAACTTTCTGGCCTCATGAAGCCCCCACACCCTTCAGGAAGAGGCCATGCTGGACAAGAACTCTAGCCTGAGGCACGTCTCATAGTTGACATGACCTCAGTGCAGGAGATCTCGATTCAGCCTCTGCAGAGTGGGCCTGCCGTGCCCTCGGTCCCAAACCTCACGCTAGCTTGTGTTTTCAGACTTCTTTCCTCACACTCCTGGCAAACAAGCCCTCCGGACTAGGAACTCCGGAACCAAAACCCAGCCCAGTGTCTGCCCAACGGAAGAAAAACGTTTCCCTGTGGGGCTCTCCAGAAAACCCAGATAAGGATCAACCTGCTCGGGCCTCGACGGTACCCGAACTGGATAGGCTGCTCTGGGCACTCATGCTCTGCCTGACACAGCCTGAAGCCAGACGTCCAGACAGACAAGGAGACAGCTGGCTGCACACCCAGCACTTCGGACACGCCATGGTCTTATGCCGTCACCTCATCCTAACCTTGGTTTTCAGATATCTGAACCTAGACATTATATCAATTCACCACACAGCTGGGTATAGCAAGCACAAAACAGAACTCCTCCTTCCCCATGGCTCTCAAGCTTGCTCTTGGCATGGAGTCACACCTTCAGGGTGGGAGAAACCTTCATGGCCCCTGATGCCACGCCCAAACTTGAGTGCTGCTTGGGCACAAATTCACACTGTGACCCTCAGCATGAGCCCCATGTCAAAGAAAGGCCTGTCAGGGCCTGGACCAAGAGCCCACATATGGGGCTTGCCAAGCCCCTATGCACCCAATTCTCACCACGGTTTGAATTTTCCAGTCGCCCGTCCGTACCTGGAGCTCTGCTCTGGAATCCCTTTCTTGGAGAGACCCATGAGCCAGACAACACGACTCCACCCTTCCCACAAAATGACCCCAAACTCTTGGGAGCTGGGACAAATCCCCAGAGAGGGATACTCGTCCACAGTACCTGAGGCCACCGCTCCAATCCACGGCTATCCCGGACACAACATCCAGAGACAAAAGCCTGAAGGAACGCCTCCCACTCGCCCTTGTTTCAGAGGCCCAGGAGCTCCCTCTCGGGCTGTACATCCGGCCTGCCATACCCTAGGCGCCACTCATAAGCTGAGTTTGTGTATTCAGACTTCTGTGCCCACAGCCTGGACCCACACAACATCCAGGCTAGGGCCTCTGGACCCAACAGCGAAAGATTGTGCCTGCCCTCTCTAAGGAAAGTGTGCCCAATCCATTGACCACAACCCTACAGGTTAGGGAAAAGCTCCAAGGTCCCTGAGGCCATCAATAGTATAGGCCACCCTGGACTAAGAGGGGCTCTCTGACACCAGCGGAGCAACTATCTCCACTTAGACTCTCAGACAGTGTCCCCAGAGACAGAAGGTTGAAATGGACAGGCCCCCAGGCCCTAATCTGAACCTTAGCTTTGGTTTCCATGTTTCCGTCTCAGAGGACTGTTTTCGTAGACCAGCACATGGGGCTTTTCTGAGGCACCAAACCAAACCTCTCTCATCTCCACATGGGCAGCTTTCTTACTGGGATGTATCAAACACTTCAGGTAGGAGAGTTCCGCAGGGCCACTGAACAACCAGCACATTCCAAGGTCTCCATGGACCCAAACGCACATTATGACGCATCCTCAGGAGAGGCCATTTCAACTCAGCCCCCTGGGTCGCGTGTTCCAGAGGCAGCAGATCAAACATATCTTGTCGCTAATAGCCAATGGGAATGCGAGGCATGCTGTACAGGGATCCATCCTTCGAACCCTGCTCTCCAGTCCTTCCATATGGTATGTCCTGGAGCCATGCAACAGGACTCGAATGTCCCGCAGAAGGAAACCTTGTGGTTTGGGGCAACCTCCAAACTCAGCGTGGGAAAACTTCCTTGGCCTCATGAGGCCCCCACTTCATGAAGGTGCCATCATGGACACATACTCCAGCCTCAGCCAACGTCTGATCCTCAGCCTGACTTCAGATGCAGGAGATTTTGATTCAGCCTCTGCAGAGTGGGCCTGCTCTGCCCTTGGCTCCAATCCTCACACTAGCTTGTGTTTTCAGACTTCCATCCTCACACTTCTGGCCCACAAACCCTCCCTATTGGGAATTCTGGGGCCACAATGAAGCACTGTGCCTGCCTCCCAAGAGAAAAACATTGTCTATGGCGCTGCCCAGAAACCCCAAATGAGGATCAAACTGCTTGGCCCTCGGCAACACCCCAATTGCATAGGCTACCTTAAACAGTGATGCTCAGTCGCAAATAGCCTGAGCCCAGACCTTCCAACAGACACCGACACAGCTGGCTGCACACCCAGCACATTGGACCCGCCACTGCCTTAGGCCACCATCCATTCCCAACCTGGGTTTTCAGTCATCGGAACCTAGACCTTATCTCCAATCCCTGCACAGGGGGGAACCTGATGCACAAGTCAGAACCCCTCCTTCCCCATGGCAAGAAACCTTGCTGCTGGCAGTGGGTCAAACCTTCAGTGTAGGAGAAAACGGCATGGCCCATGAGGTCACGCCCAAGCGTGAGGGCCCCTTGGGCACAAACACACATTGTGACCCTCAGCGTGAGTACCTTATTCAAGTAACGCCTCTCAGTGACTGGACCAAGAGCCCGCATATGTGGCTTGCCATGCCCATAGGCACCCAGGACTAACTAGATGGTGTGTATTCCAGTTGAGGGAACCCACTGCTGTGCTCTAGAGCCCTCTCCTGGAGGGTCCCCTGTGGCAGAATACAGTACTCTTTATTCCCACAGAATGAATAAAAACACTTGGGATCTTGGACAATTCCACGAGAGGAAGGCTCTTCCTCGGCCTCTGAGACAACCCCTCCCCTGACCGGACACTGTAAACGCAACACCCAGATACAAAATCCTGAGTGACTGCCTCCCACTTGCCCTACTTTGATTTCCAGAGGATCTCCCCTCACGGACTAGAGATCAGGCCTGCCATTACATTGGCCCCTTCTGAGCCAAGTTTGCTTTTTCAGACATCTGTCCCCACAGCCCTGGCAAACACAGCCTCTAGGCTGGGTCCACTGGAGCCATACCACAGGACCGTGCCTGCTCTCTCCTGGGAAACTGTGTCCATTCCTTTGGCCACACACCTCCAGAATATGAGAAACCTCAAGGCCTCCGAGGACATCCCACTACTGGGAGCCTCACTGGACTCACAGGGGCATTCAGACACAAGCTGAGCAGCTACATCCATGAATGCATGCACACAGATGTCAACAGAGATAGAAGGTTGAGCCGGACAGGCATTTAGGCCGTAGTCTCAACTCTTGCTTTGGTTTCCAGGTGTCACTCCTCAGAGGCTTTGGTTCGAAGAACAGGGTATGGAGCTTTCCTGAGGCACGGAACAGAACTCCTCTCGTCTCCACATGGGAAGTTTCCTTGTTGGACCGTGTCAAACACCTCATGTTGGAGAATCCTGCAGAGTCCCTGAGCCACCTCCACATTCCAAGGTCTCCCAGGGCACCAAGCCACAGTAGGACTCATCTTCAGGAGAGTCCATTTCAACTCTCCACTCTGGGTAGCTCACCCAGGATCCCGCAGATTGAGCCTGCCTTGTCCTGACTAAAGAGTGGGAATATGAGGTGGCGTTCCCAGGCATCCATGCTTAGACACCTGCTCTCGAGTCTTTCCATATGGGGCCTCTTGGAACCATCCAATAGGACTCGACTCTCGTGCAGAAGGTAACCTTCAGTTTTGGAGCAGTTCACAAATCCCATCGTAGCCAAAACTTTCTGGCCTCATGAAGCCCCCACACCCTTCAGGAAGAGGCCATGCTGGACAAGAACTCTAGCCTGAGGCACGTCTCATAGTTGACATGACCTCAGTGCAGGAGATCTCGATTCAGCCTCTGCAGAGTGGGCCTGCCGTGCCCTCGGTCCCAAACCTCACGCTAGCTTGTGTTTTCAGACTTCCTTCCTCACACTCCTGGCAAACAAGCCCTCCGGACTAGGAACTCCGGAACCAAAACCCAGCCCAGTGTCTGCCCAACGGAAGAAAAACGTTTCCCTGTGGGGCTCTCCAGAAAACCCAGATGAGGATCAGCCTGCTCGGGCCTCGACGGTACCCGAACTGGATAGGCTGCTCTGGGCACTCATGCTCTGCCTGACACAGCCTGAAGCCAGACGTCCAGACAGACAAGGAGACAGCTGGCTGCACACCCAGGACTTCGGACACGCCATGGTCTTATGCCGTCACCTCATCCTAACCTTGGTTTTCAGATATCTGAACCTAGACATTATATCAATTCTCCACACAGCTGGGTATAGCAAGCACAAAGCAGAACTCCTCCTTCCCCATGGCTCTCAAGCTTGCTCTTGGCATGGAGTCACACCTTCAGGGTGGGAGAAACCTTCATGGCCCCTGATGCCACGCCCAAACTTGAGTGCTGCTTGGGCACAAATTCACACTGTGACCCTCAGCATGAGCCCCATGTCAAAGAAAGGCCTGTCAGGGCCTGGACCAAGAGCCCACATATGGGGCTTGCCAAGCCCCTATGCACCCAATTCTCACCACGGTTTGAATTTTCCAGTCGCCCCGCCCGTACCTGGAACTCTGCTCTGGAATTCCTTTCTTGGAGAGACCCATGAGCCAGACAACACGACTCCACCCTTCCCACAAAATGACCCCAAACTCTTGGGAGCTGGGACAAATCCCCAGAGAGGGATACTCGTCCACAGTACCTGAGGCCATCGCTCCAATCCACGGCTATCCCGGACAGAAAATCCAGACACAAAAGCCTGAAGGAACGCCTCCCACTCGCCCTTGTTTCAGAGGCCCAGGAGCTCCCTCTCGGGCTGTACATCCGGCCGGCCATACCCTAGGCGCCACTCATAAGCTGAGTTTGTGTATTCAGACTTCTGTGCCCACAGCCTGGACCCACACAACATCCAGGCTAGGGCCTCTGGACCCAACAGCGAAAGATTGTGCCTGCCCTCTCTAAGGAAAGTGTGCCCAATCCATTGACCACAACCCTACAGGTTAGGGAAAAGCTCCAAGGTCCCTGAGGCCATCAATAGTATAGGCCACCCTGGACTAAGAGGGGCTCTCTGACACCAGCGGAGCAACTATCTCCACTTAGACTCTCAGACAGTGTCCCCAGAGACAGAAGGTTGAAATGGACAGGCCCCCAGGCCCTAATCTGAACCTTAGCTTTGGTTTCCATGTTTCCGTCTCAGAGGACTGTTTTCGTAGACCAGCACATGGGGCTTTTCTGAGGCACCAAACCAAACCTCTCTCATCTCCACATGGGCAGCTTTCTTACTGGGATGTATCAAACACTTCAGGTAGGAGAGTTCCGCAGGGCCACTGAACAACCAGCACATTCCAAGGTCTCCATGGACCCAAACGCACATTATGACGCATCCTCAGGAGAGGCCATTTCAACTCAGCCCCCTGGGTCGCGTGTTCCAGAGGCAGCAGATCAAACATATCTTGTCGCTAATAGCCAATGGGAATGCGAGGCATGCTGTACAGGGATCCATCCTTCGAACCCTGCTCTCCAGTCCTTCCATATGGTATGTCCTGGAGCCATGCAACAGGACTCGAATGTCCCGCAGAAGGAAACCTTGTGGTTTGGGGCAACCTCCAAACTCAGCGTGGGAAAACTTCCTTGGCCTCATGAGGCCCCCACTTCATGAAGGTGCCATCATGGACACATACTCCAGCCTCAGCCAACGTCTGATCCTCAGCCTGACTTCAGATGCAGGAGATTTTGATTCAGCCTCTGCAGAGTGGGCCTGCTCGGCCCTTGGTTCCAATCCTCACACTAGCTTGTGTTTTCAGACTTCCGTCCTCACACTCCTGGCCCACAAACCCTCCCTACTGGGAATTCTGGGGCCACAATGAAGCACTGTGCCTGCCTCCCAAGAGAAAAACATTGTCTATGGCGCTGCCCAGAAACCCCAAATGAGGATCAAACTGCTTGGCCCTCGGCAACACCCCAATTGCATAGGCTACCTTAAACAGTGATGCTCAGTCGCAAATAGCCTGAGCCCAGACCTTCCAACAGACACCGACACAGCTGGCTGCACACCCAGCACATTGGACCCGCCACTGCCTTAGGCCACCATCCATTCCCAACCTGGGTTTTCAGTCATCGGAACCTAGACCTTATCTCCAATCCCTGCACAGGGGGGAACCTGATGCACAAGTCAGAACCCCTCCTTCCCCATGGCAAGAAACCTTGCTGCTGGCAGTGGGTCAAACCTTCAGTGTAGGAGAAAACGGCATGGCCCATGAGGTCACGCCCAAGCGTGAGGGCCCCTTGGGCACAAACACACATTGTGACCCTCAGCGTGAGTACCTTATTCAAGTAACGCCTCTCAGTGACTGGACCAAGAGCCCGCATATGTGGCTTGCCATGCCCATAGGCACCCAGGACTAACTAGATGGTGTGTATTCCAGTTGAGGGAACCCACTGCTGTGCTCTAGAGCCCTCTCCTGGAGGGTCCCCTGTGGCAGAATACAGTACTCTTTATTCCCACAGAATGAATAAAAACACTTGGGATCTTGGACAATTCCACGAGAGGAAGGCTCTTCCTCGGCCTCTGAGACAACCCCTCCCCTGACCGGACACTGTAAACGCAACACCCAGAGACAAAATCCTGAGTGACTGCCTCCCACTTGCCCTACTTTGATTTCCAGAGGATCTCCCCTCACGGACTAGAGATCAGGCCTGCCATTACATTGGCCCCTTCTGAGCCAAGTTTGCTTTTTCAGACATCTGTCCCCACAGCCCTGGCAAACACAGCCTCTAGGCTGGGTCCACTGGAGCCATACCACAGGACCGTGCCTGCTCTCTCCTGGGAAACTGTGTCCATTCTTTGGCCACACACCTCCAGAATATGAGAAACCTCAAGGCCTCCGAGGACATCCCACTACTGGGAGCCTCACTGGACTCACAGGGGCATTCAGACACAAGCTGAGCAGCTACATCCATGAATGCATGCACACAGATGTCAACAGAGATAGAAGGTTGAGCCGGACAGGCATTTAGGCCGTAGTCTCAACTCTTGCTTTGGTTTCCAGGTGTCACTCCTCAGAGGCTTTGGTTCGAAGAACAGGGTATGGAGCTTTCCTGAGGCACGGAACAGAACACCTCTCGTCTCCACATGGGAAGTTTCCTTGTTGGACCGTGTCAAACACCTCATGTTGGAGAATCCTTCAGAGTCCCTGAGCCACCTCCACATTCCAAGGTCTCCCAGGGCACCAAGCCACAGTAGGACTCATCTTCAGGAGAGTCCATTTCAACTCTCCACTCTGGGTAGCTCACCCAGGATCCCGCAGATTGAGCCTGCCTTGTCCTGACTAAAGAGTGGGAATATGAGGTGGCGTTCCCAGGCATCCATGCTTAGACACCTGCTCTCGAGTCTTTCCATATGGGGCCTCTTGGAACCATCCAATAGGACTCGACTGTCGTGCAGAAGGTAACCTTCAGTTTTGGAGCAGTTCACAAATCCCATCGTAGCCAAAACTTTCTGGCCTCATGAAGCCCCCACACCCTTCAGGAAGAGGCCATGCTGGACAAGAACTCTAGCCTGAGGCACGTCTCATAGTTGACATGACCTCAGTGCAGGAGATCTCGATTCAGCCTCTGCAGAGTGGGCCTGCCGTGCCCTCGGTCCCAAACCTCACGCTAGCTTGTGTTTTCAGACTTCCTTCCTCACACTCCTGGCAAACAAGCCCTCCGGACTAGGAACTCCGGAACCAAAACCCAGCCCAGTGTCTGCCCAACGGAAGAAAAACGTTTCCCTGTGGGGCTCTCCAGAAAACCCAGATGAGGATCAGCCTGCTCGGGCCTCGACGGTACCTGAACTGGATAGGCTGCTCTGGGCACTCATGCTCTGCCTGACACAGCCTGAAGCCAGACGTCCAGACAGACAAGGAGACAGCTGGCTGCACACCCAGCACTTCGGACACGCCATGGTCTTATGCCGTCACCTCATCCTAACCTTGGTTTTCAGATATCTGAACCTAGACATTATATCAATTCTCCACACAGCTGGGTATAGCAAGCACAAAACAGAACTCCTCCTTCCCCATGGCTGTCAAGCTTGCTCTTGGCATGGAGTCACACCTTCAGGGTGGGAGAAACCTTCATGGCCCCTGATGCCACGCCCAAACTTGAGTGCTGCTTGGGCACAAATTCACACTGTGACCCTCAGCATGAGCCCCATGTCAAAGAAAGGCCTGTCAGGGCCTGGACCAAGAGCCCACATATGGGGCTTGCCAAGCCCCTATGCACCCAATTCTCACCACGGTTTGAATTTTCCAGTCGCCCCGCCCGTACCTGGAACTCTGCTCTGGAATTCCTTTCTTGGAGAGACCCATGAGCCAGACAACACGACTCCACCCTTCCCACAAAATGACCCCAAACTCTTGGGAGCTGGGACAAATCCCCAGAGAGGGATACTCGTCCACAGTACCTGAGGCCATCGCTCCAATCCACGGCTATCCCGGACACAACACCCAGACACAAAAGCCTGAAGGAACGCCTCCCACTCGCCCTTGTTTCAGAGGCCCAGGAGCTCCCTCTCGGGCTGTACATCCGGCCAGCCATACCCTAGGCGCCACTCATAAGCTGAGTTTGTGTATTCAGACTTCTGTGCCCACAGCCTGGACCCACACAACATCCAGGCTAGGGCCTCTGGACCCAACAGCGAAAGATTGTGCCTGCCCTCTCCAAGGAAAGTGTGCCCAATCCATTGACCACAACCCTACAGGTTAGGGAAAAGCTCCAAGGTCCCTGAGGCCATCAATAGTATAGGCCACCCTGGACTAAGAGGGGCTCTCTGACACCAGCGGAGCAACTATCTCCACTTAGACTCTCAGACAGTGTCCCCAGAGACAGAAGGTTGAAATGGACAGGCCCCCAGGCCCTAATCTGAACCTTAGCTTTGGTTTCCATGTTTCCGTCTCAGAGGACTGTTTTCGTAGACCAGCACATGGGGCTTTTCTGAGGCACCAAACCAAACCTCTCTCATCTCCACATGGGCAGCGTTCTTACTGGGATGTATCAAACACTTCAGGTAGGAGAGTTCCGCAGGGCCACTGAACAACCAGCACATTCCAAGGTCTCCATGGACCCAAACGCACATTATGACGCATCCTCAGGAGATGCCATTTCAACTCAGCCCCCTGGGTAGCGTGTTGCAGAGGCAGCAGATCAAAAATATTTTGTCGCTAATAGCCAATGGGAATGCGAGGCATGCTGTACAGGGATCCATCCTTCGAACCCTGCTCTCCAGTCCTTCCATATGGTATGTCCTGGAGCCATGCAACAGGACTCGAATGTCCCGCAGAAGGAAACCTTGTGGTTTGGGGCAACCTCCAAACTCAGCGTGGGAAAACTTCCTTGGCCTCATGAGGCCCCCACTTCATGAAGGTGCCATCATGGACACATACTCCAGCCTCAGCCAACGTCTGATCCTCAGCCTGACTTCAGATGCAGGAGATTTTGATTCAGCCTCTGCAGAGTGGGCCTGCTCTGCCCTTGGCTCCAATCCTCACACTAGCTTGTGTTTTCAGACTTCCGTCCTCACACTCCTGGCCCACAAACCCTCCCTACTGGGAATTCTGGGGCCACAATGAAGCACTGTGCCTGCCTCCCAGGAGAAAAACATTGTCTATGGCGCTGCCCAGAAACCACAAATGAGGATCAAACTGCTTGGCACTCGGCAACACCCCAATTGCATAGGCTACCTTAAACAGTGATGCTCTGTCGCAAATAGGCTGAGCCCAGACCTTCCAACAGACACCGACACAGCTGGCTGCACACCCAGCACATTGGACCCGCCACTGCCTTAGGCCACCATCTATTCCCAACCTGGGTTTTCAGTCATCGGAACCTAGACCTTATCTCCAATCCCTGCACAGGGGGGAACCTGATGCACAAGTCAGAACCCCTCCTTCCCCATGGCAAGAAACCTTGCTGCTGGCAGTGAGTCAAACCTTCAGTGTAGGAGAAAACGGCATGGCCCATGAGGCCACGCCCAAGCGTGAGGGCCGCCTTGGGCACAAACACACATTGTGACCCTCAGCGTGAGTACCTTATTCAAGTAACGCCTCTCAGTGACTGGACCAAGAGCCCGCATATGTGGCTTGCCATGCCCATAGGCACCCAGGACTAACTAGATGGTGTGTATTCCAGTTGAGGGAACCCACTGCTGTGCTCTAGAGTCCCTCTCCTGGGGGGTCCCCTGTGGCAGAAAACAGTACTCTTCATTCCCACAGAATGAACACCAACACTTGGGAGCTTGGACAATCCCCCGAGAGGAAGGCTCTTCCTCGGCCTCTGAGACAACCCCTACCCTGACCGGACACTGTAAACGCAACACACAGAGACAAAATCCTGAGTGACTGCCTCCCCCTTGCCCTACTTTGATTTCCAGAGGATCTCCCCTCAAGGACTAGAGATCAGGCCTGCCATTACATTGGCCCCTAGCTGAGCCAAGTTTGCTTTTTCAGACATCTGTCCCCACAGCCCTGGCAAACACAGCCTCTAGGCTGGGTCCTCTGGAGCCATACCACAGGACCGTGCCTGCTCTCTCCTGGGAAACTGTGTCCATTCCTTTGGCCACACACCTCCAGAATATGAGAAACCTCAAGGCCTCCGAGGACATCCCACTACTGGGAGCCTCACTGGACTCACAGGGGCATTCAGACACAAGCTGAGCAGCTACATCCATGAATGCATGCACACAGATGTCAACAGAGATAGAAGGTTGAGCCGGACAGGTCTTTAGGCCGTAGTCTCAACTCTTGCTTTGGTTTCCAGGTGTCACTCCTCAGAGGCTTTGGTTCGAAGAACAGGGTATGGGGCTTTCCTGAGTCACGGAACAGAACTCCTCTCGTCTCCACATGGGAAGTTGCCTTGTTGGAGCCGTGTCAAACACCTCATTTTGGAGAATCCTGCAGAGTCCCTGAGCCACCTCCACATTCCAAGGTCTCCCAGGCCACCAAGCCACAGTAGGACTCATCTTCAGGAGAGTCCATTTCAACTCTACCCTCTGGGTAGCTCACCCAGGAGCCCGCAGATTGAGCCTGCCTTGTCCTGACTAAAGAGTGGGAATATGAGGTGGCGTTCCCAGGCATCCATGCTTAGACACCTGCTCTCGAGTCTTTCCATATGGGGCCTCTTGGAACCATCCAATAGGACTCGACTGTCGTGCAGAAGGTAACCTTCAGTTTTGGAGCAGTTCACAAATCCCATCGTAGCCAAAACTTTCTGGCCTCATGAAGCCCCCACACCCTTCAGGAAGAGGCCATGCTGGACAAGAACTCTAGCCTGAGGCACGTCTCATAGTTGACATGACCACAGTGCAGGAGATCTCGATTCAGCCTCTGCAGAGTGGGCCTGCCGTGCCCTCGGTCCCAAACCTCACGCTAGCTTGTGTTTTCAGACTTCTTTCCTCACACTCCTGGCAAACAAGCCCTCCGGACTAGGAACTCCGGAACCAAAACCCAGCCCAGTGTCTGCCCAACGAAAGAAAAACGTTTCCCTGTGGGGCTCACCAGAAAACCCAGATGAGGATCAACCTGCTCGGGCCTCGACAGTACCCGTACTGGATAGGCTGCTCTGGGCACTCATGCTCTGCCTGACACAGCCTGAAGCCAGACGTCCAGACAGACAAGGAGACAGCTGGCTGCACACCCAGCACTTCGGACACGCCATGGTCTTATGCCGTCACCTCATCCTAACCTTGGTTTTCAGATATCTGAACCTAGACATTATATCAATTCTCCACACAGCTGGGTATAGCAAGCACAAAACAGAACTCCTCCTTCCCCATGGCTGTCAAGCTTGCTCTTGGCATGGAGTCACACCTTCAGGGTGGGAGAAACCTTCATGGCCCCTGATGCCACGCCCAAACTTGAGTGCTGCTTGGGCACAAATTCACACTGTGTCCCTCAGCATGAGCCCCATGTCAAAGAAAGGCCTGTCAGGGCCTGGACCAAGAGCCCACATATGGGGCTTGCCAAGCCCCTATGCACCCAATTCTCACCACGGTTTGAATTTTCCAGTCGCCCCGCCCGTACCTGGAACTCTGCTCTGGAATTCCTTTCTTGGAGAGACCCATGAGCCAGACAACACGACTCCACCCTTCCCACAAAATGACCCCAAACTCTTGGGAGCTGGGACAAATCCCCAGAGAGGGATACTCGTCCACAGTACCTGAGGCCACCGCTCCAATCCACGGCTATCCCGGACACAACACCCAGACACAAAAGCCTGAAGGAACGCCTCCCACTCGCCCTTGTTTCAGAGGCCCAGGAGCTCCCTCTCGGGCTGTACATCCGGCCAGCCATACCCTAGGCGCCACTCATAAGCTGAGTTTGTGTATTCAGACTTCTGTGCCCACAGCCTGGACCCACACAACATCCAGGCTAGGGCCTCTGGACCCAACAGCGAAAGATTGTGCCTGCCCTCTCCAAGGAAAGTGTGCCCAATCCATTGACCACAACCCTACAGGTTAGGGAAAAGCTCCAAGGTCCCTGAGGCCATCAATAGTATAGGCCAACCTGGACTAAGAGGGGCTCTCTGACACCAGCGGAGCAACTATCTCCACTTAGACTCTCAGACAGTGTCCCCAGAGACAGAAGGTTGAAATGGACAGGCCCCCAGGCCCTAATCTGAACCTTAGCTTTGGTTTCCATGTTTCCGTCTCAGAGGACTGTTTTCGTAGACCAGCACATGGGGCTTTTCTGAGGCACCAAACCAAACCTCTCTCATCTCCACATGGGCAGCGTTCTTACTGGGATGTATCAAACACTTCAGGTAGGAGAGTTCCGCAGGGCCACTGAACAACCAGCACATTCCAAGGTCTCCATGGACCCAAACGCACATTATGACGCATCCTCAGGAGATGCCATTTCAACTCAGCCCCCTGGGTAGCGTGTTGCAGAGGCAGCAGATCAAAAATATTTTGTCGCTAATAGCCAATGGGAATGCGAGGCATGCTGTACAGGGATCCATCCTTCGAACCCTGCTCTCCAGTCCTTCCATATGGTATGTCCTGGAGCCATGCAACAGGACTCGAATGTCCCGCAGAAGGAAACCTTGTGGTTTGGGGCAACCTCCAAACTCAGCGTGGGAAAACTTCCTTGGCCTCATGAGGCCCCCACTTCATGAAGGTGCCATCATGGACACATACTCCAGCCTCAGCCAACGTCTGATCCTCAGCCTGACTTCAGATGCAGGAGATTTTGATTCAGCCTCTGCAGAGTGGGCCTGCTCTGCCATTGGCTCCAATCCTCACACTAGCTTGTGTTTTCAGACTTCCGTCCTCACACTCCTGGCCCACAAACCCTCCCTACTGGGAATTCTGGGGCCACAATGAAGCACTGTGCCTGCCTCCCAGGAGAAAAACATTGTCTATGGCGCTGCCCAGAAACCACAAATGAGGATCAAACTGCTTGGCACTCGGCAACACCCCAATTGCATAGGCTACCTTAAACAGTGATGCTCTGTCGCAAATAGGCTGAGCCCAGACCTTCCAACAGACACCGACACAGCTGGCTGCACACCCAGCACATTGGACCCGCCACTGCCTTAGGCCACCATCTATTCCCAACCTGGGTTTTCAGTCATCGGAACCTAGACCTTATCTCCAATCCCTGCACAGGGGGGAACCTGATGCCCAAGTCAGAACCCCTCCTTCCCCATGGCAAGAAACCTTGCTGCTGGCAGTGAGTCAAACCTTCAGTGTAGGAGAAAACGGCATGGCCCATGAGGCCACGCCCAAGCGTGAGGGCCGCCTTGGGCACAAACACACATTGTGACCCTCAGCGTGAGTACCTTATTCAAGTAACGCCTCTCAGTGACTGGACCAAGAGCCCGCATATGTGGCTTGCCATGCCCATAGGCACCCAGGACTAACTAGATGGTGTGTATTCCAGTTGAGGGAACCCACTGCTGTGCTCTAGAGTCCCTCTCCTGGGGGTCCCCTGTGGCAGAAAACAGTACTCTTCATTCCCACAGAATGAACACAAACACTTGGGAGCTTGGACAATCCCCCGAGAGGAAGGCTCTTCCTCGGCCTCTGAGACAACCCCTACCCTGACCGGACACTGTAAACGCAACACACAGAGACAAAATCCTGAGTGACTGCCTCCCCCTTGCCCTACTTTGATTTCCAGAGGATCTCCCCTCAAGGACTAGAGATCAGGCCTGCCATTACATTGGCCCCTAGCTGAGCCAAGTTTGTTTTTTCAGACATCTGTCCCCACAGCCCTGGCAAACAGAGCCTCTAGGCTGGGTCCTCTGGAGCCATACCACAGGACCGTGCCTGCTCTCTCCTGGGAAACTGTGTCCATTCCTTTGGCCACACACCTCCAGAATATGAGAAACCTCAAGGCCTCCGAGGACATCCCACTACTGGGAGCCTCACTGGACTCACAGGGGCATTCGGACACAAGCTGAGCAGCTACATCCATGAATGCATGCACACAGATGTCAACAGAGATAGAAGGTTGAGCCGGACAGGTCTTTAGGCCGTAGTCTCAACTCTTGCTTTGGTTTCCAGGTGTCACTCCTCAGAGGCTTTGGTTCGAAGAACAGGGTATGGGGCTTTCCTGAGGCACGGAACAGAACTCCTCTCGTCTCCACATGGGAAGTTGCCTTGTTGGAGCCGTGTCAAACACCTCATGTTGGAGAATCCTGCAGAGTCCCTGAGCCACCTCCACATTCCAAGGTCTCCCAGGCCACCAAGCCTCAGTAGGACTCTTCTTCAGGAGAGTCCATTTCAACTCTCCCCTCTGGGTTGCTCACCCAGGAACCCGCAGATTGAGCCTGCCTTGTCCTGACTAAAGAGTGGGAATATGAGGTGGCGTTCCCAGGCATCCATGCTTAGACACCTGCTCTCGAGTCTTTCCTTATGGGGCCTCTTGGAACCATCCAATAGGACTCGACTGTCGTGCAAAAGGTAACCTTCAGTTTTGGAGCAGTTCACAAATCCCATCGTAGGCAAAACTTTCTGGCCTCATGAAGCCCCCACACCCTTCAGGAAGAGGCCATGCTGGACAAGAACTCTAGCCTGAGGCACGTCTCATAGTTGACATGACCTCAGTGCAGGAGATCTCGATTCAGCCTCTGCAGAGTGGGCCTGCCGTGCCCTCGGTCCCAAACCTCACGCTAGTTTGTGTTTTCAGACTTCCTTCCTCACACTCCTGGCAAACAAGCCCTCCGGACTAGGAACTCCAGAACCAAAACCCAGCCCAGTGTCTGCCCAACGGAAGAAAAACGTTTCCCTGTGGGGCTCTCCAGAAAACCCAGATGAGGATCAACCTGCTCGGGCCTCGACGGTACCCGAACTGGATAGGCTGCTCTGGGCACTCATGCTCTGCCTGACACAGCCTGAAGCCAGACGTCCAGACAGACAAGGAGACAGCTGGCTGCACACCCAGCACTTCGGACACGCCATGGTCTTATGCCGTCACCTCATCCTAACCTTGGTTTTCAGATATCTGAACCTAGACATTATATCAATTCTCCACACAGCTGGGTATAGCAAGCACAAAACAGAACTCCTCCTTCCCCATGGCTGTCAAGCTTGCTCTTGGCATGGAGTCACACCTTCAGGGTGGGAGAAACCTTCATGGCCCCTGATGCCACGCCCAAACTTGAGTGCTGCTTGGGCACAAATTCACACTGTGACCCTCAGCATGAGCCCCATGTCAAAGAAAGGCCTGTCAGGGCCTGGACCAAGAGCCCACATATGGGGCTTGCCAAGCCCCTATGCACCCAATTCTCACCACGGTTTGAATTTTCCAGTCGCCCGTCCGTACCTGGAGCTCAGCTCTGGAATCCCTTTCTTGGAGAGACCCATGAGCCAGACAACACGACTCCACCCTTCCCACAAAATGACCCCAAACTCTTGGGAGCTGGGACAAATCCCCAGAGAGGGATACTCGTCCACAGTACCTGAGGCCACCGCTCCAATCCACGGCTATCCCGGACACAACATCCAGACACAAAAGCCTGAAGGAACGCCTCCCACTCGCCCTTGTTTCAGAGGCCCAGGAGCTCCCTCTCGGGCTGTACATCCGGCCGGCCATACCCTAGGCGCCACTCATAAGCTGAATTTGTGTATTCAGACTTCTGTGCCCACAGCCTGGACCCACACAACATCCAGGCTAGGGCCTCTGGACCCAACAGCGAAAGATTGTGCCTGCCCTCTCCAAGGAAAGTGTGCCCAATCCATTGACCACAACCCTACAGGTTAGGGAAAAGCTCCAAGGTCCCTGAGGCCATCAATAGTATAGGCCACCCTGGACTAAGAGGGGCTCTCTGACACCAGCGGAGCAACTATCTCCACTTAGACTCTCAGACAGTGTCCCCAGAGACAGAAGGTTGAAATGGACAGGCCCCCAGGCCCTAATCTGAACCTTAGCTTTGGTTTCCATGTTTCCGTCTCAGAGGACTGTTTTCGTAGACCAGCACATGGGGCTTTTCTGAGGCACCAAACCAAACCTCTCTCATCTCCACATGGGCAGCTTTCTTACTGGGATGTATCAAACACTTCAGGTAGGAGAGTTCCGCAGGGCCACTGAACAACCAGCACATTCCAAGGTCTCCATGGACCCAAACGCACATTATGACGCATCCTCAGGAGAGGCCATTTCAACTCAGCCCCCTGGGTCGCGTGTTCCAGAGGCAGCAGATCAAACATATCTTGTCGCTAATAGCCAATGGGAATGCGAGGCATGCTGTACAGGGATCCATCCTTCGAACCCTGCTCTCCAGTCCTTCCATATGGTATGTCCTGGAGCCATGCAACAGGACTCGAATGTCCCGCAGAAGGAAACCTTGTGGTTTGGGGCAACCTCCAAACTCAGCGTGGGAAAACTTCCTTGGCCTCATGAGGCCCCCACTTCATGAAGGTGCCATCATGGACACATACTCCAGCCTCAGCCAACGTCTGATCCTCAGCCTGACTTCAGATGCAGGAGATTTTGACTCAGCCTCTGCAGAGTGGGCCTGCTCTGCCCTTGGCTCCAATCCTCACACTAGCTTGTGTTTTCAGACTTCCGTCCTCACACTCCTGGCCCACAAACCCTCCCTACTGGGAATTCTGGGGCCACAATGAAGCACTGTGCCTGCCTCCCAGGAGAAAAACATTGTCTATGGCGCTGCCCAGAAACCCCAAATAAGGATCAAACTGCTTGGCCCTCGGCAACACCCCAATTGCATAAGCTACCTTAAACAGTGATGCTCTGTCGCAAATAGGCTGAGCCCAGACCTTCCAACAGACACCGACACAGCTGGCTGCACTCCCAGCACATTGGACCCGCCACTGCCTTAGGCCACCATCTATTCCCAACCTGGGTTTTCAGTCATCGGAACCTAGACCTTATCTCCAATCCCTGCACAGGGGGGAACCTGATGCACAAGTCAGAACCCCTCCTTCCCCATGGCAAGAAACCTTGCTGCTGGCAGTGAGTCAAACCTTCAGTGTAGGAGAAAACGGCATGGCCCATGAGGCCACGCCCAAGCGTGAGGGCCGCCTTGGGCACAAACACACATTGTGACCCTCAGCGTGAGTACCTTATTCAAGTAACGCCTCTCAGTGACTGGACCAAGAGCCCGCATATGTGGCTTGCCATGCCCATAGGCACCCAGGACTAACTAGATGGTGTGTATTCCAGTTGAGGGAACCCACTGCTGTGCTCTAGAGTCCCTCTCCTGGGGGGTCCCCTGTGGCAGAAAACAGTACTCTTCATTCCCACAGAATGAACACCAACACTTGGGAGCTTGGACAATCCCCCGAGAGGAAGGCTCTTCCTCGGCCTCTGAGACAACCCCTACCCTGACCGGACACTGTAAACGCAACACCCAGAGACAAAATCCTGAGTGACTGCCTCCCACTTGCCCTACTTTGATTTCCAGAGGATCTCCCCTCACGGACTAGAGATCAGGCCTGCCATTACATTGGCCCCTAGCTGAGCCAAGTTTGCTTTTTCAGACATCTGTCCCCACAGCCCTGGCAAACACAGCCTCTAGGCTGGGTCCTCTGGAGTCATACCACAGGACCGTGCCTGCTCTCTCCTGGGAAACTGTGTCCATTCCTTTGGCCACACACCTCCAGAATATGAGAAACCTCAAGGCCTCCGAGGACATCCCACTACTGGGAGCCTCACTGGACTCACAGGGGCATTCGGACACAAGCTGAGCAGCTACATCCATGAATGCATGCACACAGATGTCAACAGAGATAGAAGGTTGAGCCGGACAGGCCTTTAGGCCGTAGTCTCAACTCTTGCTTTGGTTTCAAGGTGTCACTCCTCAGAGGCTTTGGTTCGAAGAACAGGGTATGGGGCTTTCCTGAGGCACGGAACACAACTCCTCTCGTCTCCACATGGGAAGTTGCCTTGTTGGAGCCGTGTCAAACACCTCATGTTGGAGAATCCTGCAGAGTCCCTGAGCCACCTCCACATTCCAAGGTCTCCCAGGCCACCAAGCCACAGTAGGACTCATCTTCAGGAGAGTCCATTTCAACTCTACCCTCTGGGTAGCTCACCCAGGAGCCCGCAAATTGAGCCTGCCTTGTCCTGACTAAAGAGTGGGAATATGAGGTGGCGTTCCCAGGCATCCATGCTTAGACACCTGCTCTCAAGTCTTTCCATATGGGGCCTCTTGGAACCATCCAATAGGACTCGACTGTCGTGCAGAAGGTAACCTTCAGTTTTGGAGCAGTTCACAAATCCCATCGTAGCCAAAACTTTCTGGCCTCATGAAGCCCCCACACCCTTCAGGAAGAGGCCATGCTGGACAAGAACTCTAGCCTGAGGCACGTCTCATAGTTGACATGACCTCAGTGCAGGAGATCTCGATTCAGCCTCTGCAGAGTGGGCCTGCCGTGCCCTCGGTCCCAAACCTCACGCTAGCTTGTGTTTTCAGACTTCTTTCCTCACACTCCTGGCAAACAAGCCCTCGGACTAGGAACTCCGGAACCAAAACCCAGCCCAGTGTCTGCCCAACGGAAGAAAAACGTTTCCCTGTGGGGCTCTCCAGAAAACCCAGATGAGGATCAACCTGCTCGGGCCTCGACGGTACCCGAACTGGATAGGCTGCTCTGGGCACTCATGCTCTGCCTGACACAGCCTGAAGCCAGACGTCCAGACAGACAAGGAGACAGCTGGCTGCACACCCAGCACTTCGGACACGCCATGGTCTTATGCCGTCACCTCATCCTAACCTTGGTTTTCAGATATCTGAACCTAGACATTATATCAATTCTCCACACAGCTGGGTATAGCAAGCACAAAACAGAACTCCTCCTTCCCCATGGCTGTCAAGCTTGCTCTTGGCATGGAGTCACACCTTCAGGGTGGGAGAAACCTTCATGGCCCCTGATGCCACGCCCAAACTTGAGTGCTGCTTGGGCACAAATTCACACTGTGACCCTCAGCATGAGCCCCATGTCAAAGAAAGGCCTGTCAGGGCCTGGACCAAGAGCCCACATATGGGGCTTGCCAAGCCCCTATGCACCCAATTCTCACCACGGTTTGAATTTTCCAGTCGCCCGTCCGTACCTGGAGCTCTGCTCTGGAATCCCTTTCTTGGAGAGACCCATGAGCCAGACAACACGACTCCACCCTTCCCACAAAATGACCCCAAACTCTTGGGAGCTGGGACAAATCCCCAGAGAGGGATACTCGTCCACAGTACCTGAGGCCACCGCTCCAATCCACGGCTATCCCGGACAGAAAATCCAGACACAAAAGCCTGAAGGAACGCCTCCCACTCGCCCTTGTTTCAGAGGCCCAGGAGCTCCCTCTCGGGCTGTACATCCGGCCGGCCATACCCTAGGCGCCACTCATAAGCTGAGTTTGTGCATTCAGACTTCTGTGCCCACAGCCTGGACCCACACACATCCAGGCTAGGGCCTCTGGACCCAACAGCGAAAGATTGTGCCTGCCCTCTCTAAGGAAAGTGTGCCCAATCCATTGACCACAACCCTACAGGTTAGGGAAAAGCTCCAAGGTCCCTGAGGCCATCAATAGTATAGGCCACCCTGGACTAAGAGGGGCTCTCTGACACCAGCGGAGCAACTATCTCCACTTAGACTCTCAGACAGTGTCCCCAGAGACAGAATGTTGAAATGGACAGGCCCCCAGGCCCTAATCTGAACCTTAGCTTTGGTTTCCATGTTTCCGTCTCAGAGGACTGTTTTCGTAGACCAGCACATGGGGCTTTTCTGAGGCACCAAACCAAACCTCTCTCATCTCCACATGGGCAGCTTTCTTACTGGGATGTATCAAACACTTCAGGTAGGAGAGTTCCGCAGGGCCACTGAACAACCAGCACATTCCAAGGTCTCCATGGACCCAAACGCACATTATGACGCATCCTCAGGAGAGGCCATTTCAACTCAGCCCCCTGGGTCGCGTGTTCCAGAGGCAGCAGATCAAACATATCTTGTCGCTAATAGCCAATGGGAATGCGAGGCATGCTGTACAGGGATCCATCCTTCGAACCCTGCTCTCCAGTCCTTCCATATGGTATGTCCTGGAGCCATGCAACAGGACTCGAATGTCCCGCAGAAGGAAACCTTGTGGTTTGGGGCAACCTCCAAACTCAGCGTGGGAAAACTTCCTTGGCCTCATGAGGCCCCCACTTCATGAAGGTGCCATCATGGACACATACTCCAGCCTCAGCCAACGTCTGATCCTCAGCCTGACTTCAGATGCAGGAGATTTTGACTCAGCCTCTGCAGAGTGGGCCTGCTCTGCCCTTGGCTCCAATCCTCACACTAGCTTGTGTTTTCAGACTTCCGTCCTCACACTCCTGGCCCACAAACCCTCCCTACTGGGAATTCTGGGGCCACAATGAAGCACTGTGCCTGCCTCCCAGGAGAAAAACATTGTCTATGGCGCTGCCCAGAAACCCCAAATGAGGATCAAACTGCTTGGCCCTCGGCAACACCCCAATTGCATAAGCTACCTTAAACAGTGATGCTCTGTCGCAAATAGGCTGAGCCCAGACCTTCCAACAGACACCGACACAGCTGGCTGCACAACCAGCACATTGGACCCGCCACTGCCTTAGGCCACCATCTATTCCCAACCTGGGTTTTCAGTCATCGGAACCTAGACCTTATCTCCAATCCCTGCACAGGGGGGAACCTGATGCACAAGTCAGAACCCCTCCTTCCCCATGGCAAGAAACCTTGCTGCTGGCAGTGAGTCAAACCTTCAGTGTAGGAGAAAACGGCATGGCCCATGAGGCCACGCCCAAGCGTGAGGGCCGCCTTGGGCACAAACACACATTGTGACCCTCAGCGTGAGTACCTTATTCAAGTAACGCCTCTCAGTGACTGGACCAAGAGCCCGCATATGTGGCTTGCCATGCCCATAGGCACCCAGGACTAACTAGATGGTGTGTATTCCAGTTGAGGGAACCCACTGCTGTGCTCTAGAGTCCCTCTCCTGGGGGGTCCCCTGTGGCAGAAAACAGTACTCTTCATTCCCACAGAATGAACACCAACACTTGGGAGCTTGGACAATCCCCCGAGAGGAAGGCTCTTCCTCGGCCTCTGAGACAACCCCTACCCTGACCGGACACTGTAAACGCAACACCCAGAGACAAAATCCTGAGTGACTGCCTCCCACTTGCCCTACTTTGATTTCCAGAGGATCTCCCCTCACGGACTAGAGATCAGGCCTGCCATTACATTGGCCCCTAGCTGAGCCAAGTTTGCTTTTTCAGACATCTGTCCCCACAGCCCTGGCAAACACAGCCTCTAGGCTGGGTCCTCTGGAGCCATACCACAGGACCGTGCCTGCTCTCTCCTGGGAAACTGTGTCCATTCCTTTGGCCACACACCTCCAGAATATGAGAAACCTCAAGGCCTCCGAGGACATCCCACTACTGGGAGCCTCACTGGACTCACAGGGGCATTCGGACACAAGCTGAGCAACTACATCCATGAATGCATGCACACAGATGTCAACAGAGATAGAAGGTTGAGCCGGACAGGCCTTTAGGCCGTAGTCTCAACTCTTGCTTTGGTTTCCAGGTGTCACTCCTCAGAGGCTTTGGTTCGAAGAACAGGGTATGGGGCTTTCCTGAGGCACGGAACAGAACTCCTCTCGTCTCCACATGGGAAGTTGCCTTGTTGGAGCCGTGTCAAACACCTCATGTTGGAGAATCCTGCAGAGTCCCTGAGCCACCTCCACATTCCAAGGTCTCCCAGGCCACCAAGCCACAGTAGGACTCATCTTCAGGAGAGTCCATTTCAACTCTACCCTCTGGGTAGCTCACCCAGGAGCCCGCAAATTGAGCCTGCCTTGTCCTGACTAAAGAGTGGGAATATGAGGTGGCGTTCCCAGGCATCCATGCTTAGACACCTGCTCTCAAGTCTTTCCATATGGGGCCTCTTGGAACCATCCAATAGGACTCGACTGTCGTGCAGAAGGTAACCTTCAGTTTTGGAGCAGTTCACAAATCCCATGTTAGCCAAAACTTTCTGGCCTCATGAAGCCCCCACACCCTTCAGGAAGAGGCCATGCTGGACAAGAACTCTAGCCTGAGGCACGTCTCATAGTTGACATGACCTCAGTGCAGGAGATCTCGATTCAGCCTCTGCAGAGTGGGCCTGCCGTGCCCTCGGTCCCAAACCTCACGCTAGCTTGTGTTTTCAGACTTCTTTCCTCACACTCCTGGCAAACAAGCCCTCGGACTAGGAACTCCGGAACCAAAACCCAGCCCAGTGTCTGCCCAACGGAAGAAAAACGTTTCCCTGTGGGGCTCTCCAGAAAACCCAGATGAGGATCAACCTGCTCGGGCCTCGACGGTACCCGAACTGGATAGGCTGCTCTGGGCACTCATGCTCTGCCTGACACAGCCTGAAGCCAGACGTCCAGACAGACAAGGAGACAGCTGGCTGCACACCCAGCACTTCGGACACGCCATGGTCTTATGCCGTCACCTCATCCTAACCTTGGTTTTCAGATATCTGAACCTAGACATTATATCAATTCTCCACACAGCTGGGTATAGCAAGCACAAAACAGAACTCCTCCTTCCCCATGGCTCTCAAGCTTGCTCTTGGCATGGAGTCACACCTTCAGGGTGGGAGAAACCTTCATGGCCCCTGATGCCACGCCCAAACTTGAGTGCTGCTTGGGCACAAATTCACACTGTGACCCTCAGCATGAGCCCCATGTCAAAGAAAGGCCTGTCAGGGCCTGGACCAAGAGCCCACATATGGGGCTTGCCAAGCCCCTATGCACCCAATTCTCACCACGGTTTGAATTTTCCAGTCGCCCGTCCGTAACTGGAGCTCTGCTCTGGAATCCCTTTCTTGGAGAGACCCATGAGCCAGACAACACGACTCCACCCTTCCCACAAAATGACCCCAAACTCTTGGGAGCTGGGACAAATCCCCAGAGAGGGATACTCGTCCACAGTACCTGAGGCCACCGCTCCAATCCACGGCTATCCCGGACAGAAAATCCAGACACAAAAGCCTGAAGGAACGCCTCCCACTTGCCCTTGTTTCAGAGGCCCAGGAGCTCCCTCTCGGGCTGTACATCCGGCCGGCCATACCCTAGGCGCCACTCATAAGCTGAGTTTGTGTATTCAGACTTCTGTGCCCACAGCCTGGACCCACACAACATCCAGGCTAGGGCCTCTGGACCCAACAGCGAAAGATTGTGCCTGCCCTCTCTAAGGAAAGTGTGCCCAATCCATTGACCACAACCCTACAGGTTAGGTAAAAGCTCCAAGGTCCCTGAGGCCATCAATAGTATAGGCCACCCTGGACTAAGAGGGGCTCTCTGACACCAGCGGAGCAACTATCTCCACTTAGACTCTCAGACAGTGTCCCCAGAGACAGAAGGTTGAAATGGACAGGCCCCCAGGCCCTAATCTGAACCTTAGCTTTGGTTTCCATGTTTCCGTCTCAGAGGACTGTTTTCGTAGACCAGCACATGGGGCTTTTCTGAGGCACCAAACCAAACCTCTCTCATCTCCACATGGGCAGCTTTCTTACTGGGATGTATCAAACACTTCAGGTAGGAGAGTTCCGCAGGGCCACTGAACAACCAGCACATTCCAAGGTCTCCATGGACCCAAACGCACATTATGACGCATCCTCAGGAGAGGCCATTTCAACTCAGCCCCCTGGGTCGCGTGTTCCAGAGGCAGCAGATCAAACATATCTTGTCGCTAATAGCCAATGGGAATGCGAGGCATGCTGTACAGGGATCCATCCTTCGAACCCTGCTCTCCAGTCCTTCCATATGGTATGTCCTGGAGCCATGCAACAGGACTCGAATGTCCCGCAGAAGGAAACCTTGTGGTTTGGGGCAACCTCCAAACTCAGCGTGGGAAAACTTCCTTGGCCTCATGAGGCCCCCACTTCATGAAGGTGCCATCATGGACACATACTCCAGCCTCAGCCAACGTCTGATCCTCAGCCTGACTTCAGATGCAGGAGATTTTGACTCAGCCTCTGCAGAGTGGGCCTGCTCTGCTCTTGGCTCCAATCCTCACACTAGCTTGTGTTTTCAGACTTCCGTCTTCACACTCCTGGCCCACAAAACCTCCCTACTGGGAATTCTGGGGCCACAATGAAGCACTGTGCCTGCCTCCCAGGAGAAAAACATTGTCTATGGCGCTGCCCAGAAACCACAAATGAGGATCAAACTGCTTGGCCCTCGGCAACACCCCAATTGCATAGGCTACCTTAAACAGTGATGCTCTGTCGCAAATAGGCTGAGCCCAGACCTTCCAACAGACACCGACACAGCTGGCTGCACACCCAGCACATTGGACACGCCACTGCCTTAGGCCACCATCTATTCCCAACCTGGGTTTTCAGTCATCGGAACCTAGACCTTATCTCCAATCCCTGCACAGGGGGGAACCTGATGCACAAGTCAGAACCCCTCCTTCCCCATGGCAAGAAACCTTGCTGCTGGCAGTGAGTCAAACCTTCAGTGTAGGAGAAAACGGCATGGCCCATGAGGCCAGGCCCAAGCGTGAGGGCCGCCTTGGGCACAAACACACATTGTGACCCTCAGCGTGAGTACCTTATTCAAGTAACGCCTCTCAGTGACTGGACCAAGAGCCCGCATATGTGGCTTGCCATGCCCATAGGCACCCAGGACTAACTAGATGGTGTGTATTCCAGTTGAGGGAACCCACTGCTGTGCTCTAGAGTCCCTCTCCTGGGGGGTCCCCTGTGGCAGAAAACAGTACTCTTCATTCCCACAGAATGAACACCAACACTTGGGAGCTTGGACAATCCCCCGAGAGGAAGGCTCTTCCTCGGCCTCTGAGACAACCCCTACCCTGACCGGACACTGAAAACGCAACACCCAGAGACAAAATCCTGAGTGACTGCCTCCCACTTGCCCTACTTTGATTTCCAGAGGATCTCCCCTCACGGACTAGAGATCAGGCCTGCCATTACATTGGCCCCTAGCTGAGCCAAGTTTGCTTTTTCAGACATCTGTCCCCACAGCCCTGGCAAACACAGCCTCTAGGCTGGGTCCTCTGGAGCCATACCACAGGACCGTGCCTGCTCTCTCCTGGGAATCTGTGTCCATTCCTTTGGCCACACACCTCCAGAATATGAGAAACCTCAAGGCCTCCGAGGACATCCCACTACTGGGAGCCTCACTGGACTCACAGGGGCATTCGGACACAAGCTGAGCAGCTACATCCATGAATGCATGCACACAGATGTCAACAGAGATAGAAGGTTGAGCCGGACAGGCCTTTAGGCCGTAGTCTCAACTCTTGCTTTGGTTTCCAGGTGTCACTCCTCAGAGGCTTTGGTTCGAAGAACAGGGTATGGGGCTTTCCTGAGGCACGGACCAGAACTCCTCTCGTCTCCACATGGGAAGTTTCCTTGTTGGAGCCGTGTCAAACACCTCATGTTGGAGAATCCTGCAGAGTCCCTGAGCCACCTCCACATTCCAAGGTCTCCCAGGCCACCAAGCCTCAGTAGGACTCATCTTCAGGAGAGTCCATTTCAACTCTCCCCTCTGGGTAGCTCACCCAGGAACCCGCAGATTGAGCCTGCCTTGTCCTGACTAAAGAGTGGGAATATGAGGTGGCGTTCCCAGGCATCCATGCTTAGACACCTGCTCTCGAGTCTTTCCATATGGGGCCTCTTGGAACCATCCAATAGGACTCGACTGTCGTGCAGAAGGTAACCTTCAGTTTTGGAGCAGTTCACAAATCCCATCGTAGGCAAAACTTTCTGGCATCATGAAGCCCCCACACCCTTCAGGAAGAGGCCATGCTGGACAAGAACTCTAGCCTGAGGCACGTCTCATAGTTGACATGACCTCAGTGCAGGAGATCTCGATTCAGCCTCTGCAGAGTGGGCCTGCCGTGCCCTCGGTCCCAAACCTCACGCTAGCTTGTGTTTTCAGACTTCCTTCCTCACACTCCTGGCAAACAAGCCCTCCGGACTAGGAACTCCAGAACCAAAACCCAGCCCAGTGTCTGCCCAACGGAAGAAAAACGTTTCCCTGTGGGGCTCTCCAGAAAACCCAGATGAGGATCAACCTGCTCGGGCCTCGACGGTACCCGAACTGGATAGGCTGCTCTGGGCACTCATGCTCTGCCTGACACAGCCTGAAGCCAGACGTCCAGACAGACAAGGAGACAGCTGGCCGCACACCCAGCACTTCGGACACGCCATGGTCTTATGCCGTCACCTCATCCTAACCTTGGTTTTCAGATATCTGAACCTAGACATTATATCAATTCTCCACACAGCTGGGTATAGCAAGCACAAAACAGAACTCCTCCTTCCCCATGGCTGTCAAGCTTGCTCTTGGCATGGAGTCACACCTTCAGGGTGGGAGAAACCTTCATGGCCCCTGATGCCACGCCCAAACTTGAGTGCTGCTTGGGCACAAATTCACACTGTGACCCTCAGCATGAGCCCCATGTCAAAGAAAGGCCTGTCAGGGCCTGGACCAAGAGCCCACATATGGGGCTTGCCAAGCCCCTATGCACCCAATCCTCACCACGGTTTGAATTTTCCAGTCGCCCCGCCCGTACCTGGAGCTCTGCTCTGGAATCCCTTTCTTGGAGAGACCCATGAGCCAGACAACACGACTCCACCCTTCCCACAAAATGACCCCAAACTCTTGGGAGCTGGGACAAAACCCCAGAGAGGGATACTCGTCCACAGTACCTGAGGCCACCGCTCCAATCCACGGCTATCCCGGACACAACATCCAGAGACAAAAGCCTGAAGGAACGCCTCCCACTCGCCCTTGTTTCAGAGGCCAAGGAGCTCCATCTCGGGCTGTACATCCGGCCGGCCATACCCTAGGCGCCACTCATAAGCTGAGTTTGTGTATTCAGATTTCTGTGCCAACAGCCTGGACCCACACAACATCCAGGCTAGGGCCTCTGGACCAAACAGCGAAAGATTGTGCCTGCCCTCTCCAAGGAAAGTGTGCCCAATCCATTGACCACAACCCTACAGTTTAGGGAAAAGCTCCAAGGTATCTGAGGCCATCAATAGTATAGGCCACCCTGGACTAAGAGGGGCTCTCTGACACCAGCGGAGCAACTATCTCCACTTAGACTCTCAGACAGTGTCCCCAGAGACAGAAGGTTGAAATGGACAGGCCCCCAGGCCCTAATCTGAACCTTAGCTTTGGTTTCCATGTTTCCGTTCTCAGAGGACTGTTTTCGTAGACCAGCACATGGGGCTTTTCTGAGGCACCAAACCAAACCTCTCTCATCTCCACATGGGCAGCTTTCTTACTGGGATGTATCAAACACTTCAGATAGGAGAGTTCCGCAGGGCAACTGAACACCCAGCACATTCCAAGGTCTCCATGGACCCAAACGCACATTATGACGCATCCTCAGGAGAGGCCATTTCAACTCAGCCCCCTGGGTCGCGTTTTCCAGAGGCAGCAGATCAAACATATCTTGTCGCTAATAGCCAATGGGAATGCGAGGCATGCTGTACAGGGATCCATCCTTCGAACCCTGCTCTCCAGTCCTTCCATATGGTATGTCCTGGAGCCATGCAACAGGACTCGAATATCCCGCAGAAGGAAACCTTGTGGTTTGGGGCAACCTCCAAACTCAGCGTGGGAAAACTTCCTTGGCCTCATGAGGCCCCCACTTCATGAAGGTGCCATCATGGACACATACTCCAGCCTCAGCCAACGTCTGATCCTCAGCCTGACTTCAGATGCAGGAGATTTTGATTCAGCCTCTGCAGAGTGGGCCTGCTCTGCCCTTGGCTCCAATCCTCACACTAGCTTGTGTTTTCAGACTTCCGTCCTCACACTACTGGCCCACAAACCCTCCCTACTGGGAATTCTGGAAACACAATGAAGCACTGTGCCTGCCTCCCAGGAGAAAAACATTGTCTATGGCGCTGTCCGGAAACCACAAATGAGGATCAAACTGCTTGGCCCTCGGCAACACCCCAATTGCATAGGCTACCTTAAACAGTGATGCTCTGTCGCAAATAGCCTGAGCCCAGACCTTCCAACAGACACCGACACAGCTGGCTGCACACCCAGCACATTGGACCCGCCACTGCCTCAGGCCACCATCCATTCCCAACCTGGGTTTTCAGTCATCGGAACCTAGACCTTATCTCCAATCCCTGCACAGGGGGGAACCTGATGCACAAGTCAGAACCCCTCCTTCCCCATGGCAAGAAACCTTGCTGCTGGCAGTGAGTCAAACCTTCAGTGTAGGAGAAAACGGCATGGCCCATGAGGCCAGGCCCAAGCGTGAGGGCCGCCTTGGGCACAAACACACATTGTGACCCTCAGCGTGAGTACCTTATTCAGGTAACGCCTCTCAGTGACTGGACCAAGAGCCCGCATATGTGGCTTGCCATGCCCATAGGCACCCAGGACTAACTAGATGGTGTGTATTCCAGTTGAGGGAACCCACTGCTGTGCTCTAGAATCCCTCTCCTGGGGGGTCCCCTGTGGCAGAAAACAGTACTCTTCATTCCCACAGAATGAACACCAACACTTGGGAGCTTGGACAATCCCCCGAGAGGAAGGCTCTTCCTCGGCCTCTGAGACAACCCCTACCCTGACCGGACACTGTAAACGCAACACCCAGAGACAAAAGCCTGAGCGACTGCCTCCCACTTGCCCTCCTTTGATATCCAGAGGATCTCCCCTCACGGACTAGAGATCAGGCCTGCCATTACATTGGCCCCTAGCTGAGCCAAGTTTGCTTTTTCAGACATCTGTCCCCACAGCCCTGGCAAACACAGCCTCTAGGCTGGGTCCTCTGGAGCCATACAACAGGACCGTGCCTGCTCTCTCCTGGGAAACTGTGTCCATTCCTTTGGCCACACACCTCCAGAATATGAGAAACCTCAAGGCCTCCGAGGACATCCCACTACTGGGAGCCTCACTGGACTCACAGGGGCATTCGGACACAAGCTGAGCAGCTACATCCATGAATGCATGCACACAGATGTCAACAGAGATAGAAGGTTGAGCCGGACAGGCCTTTAGGCCGTAGTCTCAACTCTTGCTTTGGTTTCCAGGTGTCACTCCTCAGAGGCTTTGGTTCGAAGAACAGGGTATGGGGCTTTCCTGAGGCACGGACCAGAACTCCTCTCGTCTCCACATGGGAAGTTTCCTTGTTGGAGCCGTGTCAAACACCTCATGTTGGAGAATCCTGCAGAGTCCCTGAGCCACCTCCACATTCCAAGGTCTCCCAGGCCAACAAGCCACAGTAGGACTCATCTTCAGGAGAGTCCATTTCAACTCTCCCCTCTGGGTAGCTCACCCAGGAGCCCGCAGATTGAGCCTGCCTTGTCCTGACTAAAGAGTGGGAATATGAGGTGGCGTTCCCAGGCATCCATGCTTAGACACCTGCTCTCGAGTCTTTCCATATGGGGCCTCTTTGAACCATCCAATAGGACTCGACTGTCGTGCAGAAGGTAACCTTCAGTTTTGGTGCAGTTCACAAATCCCAACGTAGGCAAAACTTTATGGCCTCATGAAGCCCCCACACCCTTCAGGAAGAGGCCATGCTGGACAAGAACTCTAGCCTGAGGCACGTCTCATAGTTGACATGACCTCAGTGCAGGAGATCCCGATTCAGCCTCTGCAGAGTGGGCATGCCGTGACCTCGGTCCCAAACCTCACGCTAGCTTGTGTTTTCAGACTTCCTTCCTCACACTCCTGGCAAACAAGCCCTCCGGACTAGGAACTCCAGAACCAAAACCCAGCCCAGTGTCTGCCCAACGGAAGAAAAACGTTTCCCTGTGGGGCTCTCCAGAAAACCCAGATGAGGATCAACCTGCTCTGGCCTCGACGGTACCCGAACTGGATAGGCTGCTCTGGGCACTCATGCTCTGCCTGACACAGCCTGAAGCCAGACGTCCAGACAGACAAGGAGACAGCTGGCCGCACACCCAGCACTTCGGACACGCCATGGTCTTATGCCGTCACCTCATCCTAACCTTGGTTTTCAGATATCTGAACCTAGACATTATATCAATTCTCCACACAGCTGGGTATAGCAAGCACAAAACAGAACTCCTCCTTCCCCATGGCTCTCAAGCTTGCTCTTGGCATGGAGTCACACCTTCAGGGTGGGAGAAACCTTCATGGCCCCTGATGCCACGCCCAAACTTGAGTGCTGCTTGGGCACAAATTCACACTGTGATCCTCAGCATGAGCCCCATGTCAAACAAAGGCCTGTCAGGGCCTGGACCAAGAGCCCACATATGGGGCTTGCCAAGCCCCTATGCACCCAATCCTCACCACGGTTTGAATTTTCCAGTCGCCCGCCCGTACCTGGAGCTCTGCTCTGGAATCCCTTTCTTGGAGAGACCCATGAGCCAGACAACACGACTCCACCCTTCCCACAAAATGACCCCAAACTCTTGGGAGCTGGGACAAATCCCCAGAGAGGGATACTCGTCCACAGTACCTGAGGCCACCGCTCCAATCCACGGCTATCCCGGACACAACATCCAGAGACAAAAGCCTGAAGGAACGCCTCCCACTCGCCCTTGTTTCAGAGGCCCAGGAGCTCCTTCTCGGGCTGTACATCCGGCCGGCCATACCCTAGGCGCCACTCATAAGCTGAGTTTGTGTATTCAGACTTCTGTGCCCACAGCCTGGACCCACACAACATCCAGGCTAGGGCCTCTGGACCAAACAGCGAAAGATTGTGCCTGCCCTCTCCAAGGAAAGTGTGCCCAATCCATTGACCACAACCCTACAAGTTAGGGAAAAGCTCCAAGGTCCCTGAGGCCATCAATAGTATAGGCCACCCTGGACTAAGAGGGGCTCTGTGACACCAGCGGAGCAACTATCTCCACTTAGACTCTCAGACAGTGTCCCCAGAGACAGAAGGTTGAAATGGACAGGCCCCCAGGCCCTAATCTGAAACTTAGCTTTGGTTTCCATGTTTCCGTCTCAGAGGACTGTCTTCGTAGACCAGCACATGGGGCTTTTCTGAGGCACCAAACCAAACCTCTCTCATCTCCACATGGGCAGCTTTCTTACTGGGATGTATCAAACACTTCAGGTAGGAGAGTTCCGCAGGGCCACTGAACAACCAGCACATTCCAAGGTCTCCATGGACCCAAACGCACATTATGACGCATCCTCAGGAGAGGCCATTTCAACTCAGCCCCCTGGGTCGCGTGTTCCAGAGGCAGCAGATCAAACATATCTTGTCGCTAATAGCCAATGGGGATGCGAGGCATGCTGTACAGGGATCCATCCTTCGAACCCTGCTCTCCAGTCCTTCCATATGGTATGTCCTGGAGCCATGCAACAGGACTCGAATGTCCCGCAGAAGGAAACCTTGTGGTTTGGGGCAACCTCCAAACTCAGCGTGGGAAAACTTCCTTGGCCTCATGAGGCCCCCACTTCATGAAGGTGCCATCATGGACACATACTCCAGCCTCAGCCAACGTCTGATCCTCAGCCTGACTTCAGATGCAGGAGATTTTGATTCAGCCTCTGCAGAGTGGGCCTGCTCTGCCCTTGGCTCCAATCCTCACACTAGCTTGTGTTTTCAGACTTCCGTCCTCACACTCCTGGCCCACAAACCCTCCCTACTGGGAATTCTGGGGCCACAATGAAGCACTGTGCCTGCCTCCCAGGAGAAAAACATTGTCTATGGCGCTGCCCAGTAACCCAAAATGAGGATCAAACTGCTTGGCCCTCGGCAACACCCCAATTGCATAGGCTACCTTAAACAGTGATGCTCTGTCGCAAATAGGCTGAGCCCAGACCTTCCAACAGACACCGACACAGCTGGCTGCACACCCAGCACATTGGACCCGCCACAGCCTTAGGCCACCATCCATTCCCAACCTGGGTTTTCAGTCATCGGAACCTAGACCTTATCTCCAATCCCTGCACAGGGGGGAACCTGATGCACAAGTCAGAACCCCTCCTTCCCCCTGGCAAGAAACCTTGCTGCTGGCAGTGAGTCAAACCTTCAGTGTAGGAGAAAACGGCATGGCCCATGAGGCCACGCCCAAGCGTGAGGGCCGCCTTGGGCACAAACACACATTGTGCCCCTCAGCGTGAGTACCTTTTTCAAGTAACGCCTCTCAGTGACTGGACCAAGAGCCCGCATATGTGGCTTGCCATGCCCATAGGCACCCAGGACTAACTAGATGGTGTGTATTCCAGTTGAGGGAACCCACTGCTGTGCTCTAGAGTCCCTCTCCTGGGGGGTCCCCTGTGGCAGAAAACAGTACTCTTCATTCCCACAGAATGAACACCAACACTTGGGAGCTTGGACAATCCCCCGAGAGGAAGGCTCTTCCTCGGCCTCTGAGACAACCCCTACCCTGACCGGACACTGTAAACGCAACACCCAGAGACAAAAGCCTGAGCGACTGCCTCCCACTTGCCCTCCTTTGATATCCAGAGGATCTCCCCTCACGGACTAGAGATCAGGCCTGCCATTACATTGGCCCCTAGCTGAGCCAAGTTTGCTTTTTCAGACATCTGTCCCCACAGCCCTGGCAAACACAGCCTCTAGGCTGGGTCCTCTGGAGCCATACCACAGGACCGTGCCTGCTCTCTCCTGGGAAACTGTGTCCATTCCTTTGGCCACACACCTCCAGAATATGAGAAACCTCAAGGCCTCCGAGGACATCCCACTACTGGGAGCCTCACTGGACTCACAGGGGCATTCGGACACAAGCTGAGCAGCTACATCCATGAATGCATGCACACAGATGTCAACAGAGATAGAAGGTTGAGCTGGACAGGCCTTTAGGCCGTAGTCTCAACTCTTGCTTTGGTTTCCAGGTGTCACTCCTCAGAGGCTGTGGTTCGAAGAACAGGGTATGGGGCTTTCCTGATGCACGGAACAGAACTCCTCTCGTCTCCACATGGGAAGTTTCCTTGTTGGAGCCGTGTCAAACACCTCATGTTGGAGAATCCTGCAGAGTCCCTGAGCCACCTCCACATTCCAAGGTCTCCCAGGCCACCAAGCCACAGTAGGACTCATCTTCAGGAGAGTCCATTTCAACTCTCCCCTCTGGGTAGCTCACCCAGGAGCCCGCAGATTGAGCCTGCCTTGTCCTGACTAAAGAGTGTGAATATGAGGTGGCGTTCCCAGGCATCCATGCTTAGACACCTGCTCTCGAGTCTTTCCATATGGGGCCTCTTGGAACCATCCAATAGGACTCCACTGTCGTGCAGAAGGTAACCTTCAGTTTTGGAGCAGTTCACAAATCCCATCGTAGCCAAAACTTTCTGGCCTCATGAAGCCCCCACACCCTTCAGGAAGAGGCCATGCTGGACAAGAACTCTAGCCTGAGGCACGTCTCATAGTTGACATGACCTCAGTGCAGGAGATCTCGATTCAGCCTCTGCAGAGTGGGCCTGCTGTGCCCTCGGTCCCAAACCTCACGCTAGCTTGTGTTTTCAGACTTCCTTCCTCACACTCCTGGCAAACAAGCCCTCCGGACTAGGAACTCCGGAACCAAAACCCAGCCCAGTGTCTGCCAAAGGAAGAAAAACGTTTCCTTGTAGGGCTCTCCAGATAACCCAGATGAGGATCAACCTGCTCGGTCCTCGACGGTACCCGAACTGGATAGGCAGCTCTGGGCACTCATGCTCTGCCTGACACAGCCTGAAGCCAGACGTCCAGACAGACAAGGACACAGCTGGCCGCACACCCAGCACTTCGGACACGCCATGGTCTTATGCCGTCACCTCATCCTAACCTTGGTTTTCAGATATCTGAACCTAGACATTATATCAATTCTCCACACAGCTGGGTATAGCAAGCACAAAACAGAACTCCTCCTTCCCCATGGCTGTCAAGCTTGCTCTTGGCATGGAGTCACACCTTCAGGGTGGGAGAAACCTTCATGGCCCCTGATGCCACGCCCAAACTTGAGTGCTGCTTGGGCACAAATTCACACTGTGACCCTCAGCATGAGCCCCATGTCAAAGAAAAGCCTGTCAGGGCCTGGACCAAGAGCCCACATATGGGGCTTGCCAAGCCCCTATGCACCCAATCCTCACCACGGTTTGAATTTTCCAGTCGCCCCGCCCGTACCTGGAGCTCTGCTCTGGAATCCCTTTCTTGGACAGACCCATGAGCCAGACAACACGACTCCACCCTTCCCACAAAATGACCCCAAACTCTTGGGAGCTGGGACAAATACCCAGAGAGGGATACTCGTCCACAGTACCTGAGGCCACCGCTCCAATCCACGGCTATCTCGGACACAACATCCAGAGACAAAAGCCTGAAGGAACGCCTCCCACTCGCCCTTGTTTCAGAGGCCCAGGAGCTCCCTCTCGGGCTGTACATCCGACCGGCCATACCCTAGGCGCCACTCATAAGCTGAGTTTGTGTATTCAGACTTCTGTGCCCACAGCCTGGACCCACACCACATCCAGGCTAGGGCCTCTGGACCAAACAGCGAAAGATTGTGCCTGCCCTCTCCAAGGAAAGTGTGCCCAATCCATTGACCACAACCCTACAGGTTAGGGAAAAGCTCCAAGGTCCCTGAGGCCATCAATAGTATAGGCCACCCTGGACTAAGAGGGGCTCTCTTACACCAGCGGAGCAACTATCTCCACTTAGACTCTCAGACAGTGTCCCCAGAGACAGAAGGTTGAAATGGACAGGCCCCCAGGCCCTAATCTGAACCTTAGCTTTGGTTTCCATGTTTCCGTTTTCAGAGGACTGTTTTCGTAGACCAGCACATGGGGCTTTTCTGAGGCACCAAACCAAACCTCTCTCATCTCCACATGGGCAGCTTTCTTACTGGGATGTATCAAACACTTCAGGTAGGAGAGTTCTGCAGGGCCACTGAACAACCAGCACATTCCAAGGTCTCCATGGACCCAAACGCACATTATGACGCATCCTCAGGAGAGGCCATTTCAACTCAGCCCCCTGGGTCGCGTGTTCCAGAGGCAGCAGATCAAACATATCTTGTCGCTAATAGCCAATGGGAATGCGAGGCATGCTGTACAGGGATCCATCCTTCGAACCCTGCTCTCCAGTCCTTCCATATGGTATGTCCTGGAGCCATGCAACAGGACTCGAATGTCCCGCAGAAGGAAACCTTGTGGTTTGGGGCAACCTCCAAACTCAGCGTGGGAAAACTTCCTTGGCCTCATGAGGCCCCCACTTCATGAAGGTGCCATCATGGACACATACTCCAGCCTCAGCCAACGTCTGATCCTCAGCCTGACTTCAGATGCAGGAGATTTTGACTCAGCCTCTGCAGAGTGGGCCTGCTCTGCCCTTGGCTCCAATCCTCACACTAGCTTGTGTTTTCAGACTTCCGTCCTCACACTCCTGGCCCACAAACCCTCCCTACTGGGAATTCTGGGGCCACAATGAAGCACTGTGCCTGCCTCCCAGGAGAAAAACATTGTCTATGGCGCTGCCCAGAAACCCCAAATGAGGATCAAACTGCTTGGCCCTCGGCAACACCCCAATTGCATAGGCTACCTTAAACAGTGATGCTCTGTCGCAAATAGCCTGAGCCCAGACCTTCCAACAGACACCGACACAGCTGGCTGCACACCAGCACATTGGACCCGCCACTGCCTTAGGCCACCATCCATTCCCAACCTGGGTTTTCAGTCATCGGAACCTAGACCTTATCTCCAATCCCTGCACAGCGGGGAACCTGATGCACAAGTCAGAACCCCTCCTTCCCCATGGCAAGAAACCTTGCTGCTGGCCGTGAGTAAAACCTTCAGTGTAGGAGAAAACGGCAAACCTGCCGGGCCTCATGAAGCCCCCCATATCCTTCAGGGAGAGGCCATCATGGTCAAAAACTCTAGCTTGAAGCACGTCTCATAGTAGACATGACCGCAATGCAGGAGATCTTGATTCAGCCTCTGCAGAGTGGCCTGCCGTGCCCTCGGTCCCAAACCTCACGCTAGCTTGTGTTTTCAGACTTCCTTCCTCACACTCCTGGCAAACAATCCCTCCAGAGTAGGATTTGCAGAACCACAAGCCTGCCCAATTACTGCCCACCGGTAGAAAACGTTTCCTTGTGGGGCTTTCCATAAAACCCAGATGAGGATAAACCTGCTCTTGCCTCGACGGCACTCAGATTTGATAGGCTGCTCTGGGCACTAGTGCTCTGCCTTTCACAGCCTGATGCCAGACGTCCAGACAGGCAAGGAGACAGCTGGCCACACACCTAGCACTTCTGACACGCCATGGTCTTATGCCGTTATCTCTTCCTAACCTTGTTTTTCCGATATCTAAACCCAGATATTATATCAATTCCCCACACAGTTGGGCATCTGAAGCACAAATCAGAACTCCTTCTTCCCCATGGCTGTAAGGCTTGCTCTTGGCATGGAGTCACACCTTCAGGGTGGGAGTAACCTTCATTTCCCCTGAAACCATGCCCAAACCTGAGTGCTGCCTTGGGCAGAAATTCACTCTGTGACCCTCAGCATGAGCCCAATATCAAAGAAAGGCCTGTCAGGGCCTTGACCAAGAGCCCTCATATGGGGCGTGCCAAGCCCCTATACACCCAATCCTCACCAGTGTTTGAGTTTTCCAGTCTCGCCCCTGTTCCTGGGGCTCTGCTCTGGAATCACTTTCTTGGAGAGACACATGAGCCAGACAACACGACTCCACCCTTCCCACAAAATGACCCCAAACTCCTGTTAGCTGGGACAAATCCCCAGAGAGGTTACTCGTCCACAGTCACTGAGGCCACCCCCTACAATCCACGGCTATCCTGGACGCATCCAGAGACAAAAGCCTGAAGGAATCTCGCCCTTGATTCACAAGCCAAGGAGCTCACTCTTTATCTGTACATCCGGCCTGCCATACCCTCGGCGCCACTCATAAGCTGAGTTTTTGTTTTTAGACTTATGTGCCCACAGCCTGGACCCACACACCCTCCAGGCTAGGGCATCTGGAGCCACAGTGAAAGATCGTGCCTGCCATCTCCAAGGAAAGTGTGCCCAATCCATTGACCACAACCCTACAGGTTAGGGAAAAGTTCCAAGGCCCCTGAGGCCATCCTGATAGTGTAGGCTGCCCTGGACTAAAAGGGGCACTCTGACACCAGCTCTGCCATTATCACCACTTAGACTTTCAGACAGTGTCCCCAGAGACAGAAGAATGAAATGGACAGGCCCTTAGGCCCTAATATGAACCTTAGCTTTAGTTTTCATGTGTCTGTCCTCAGAGGACTGGTTTCTTATACCAGCATATTAGGTTTTTCTGAGGCTCCAAACCAAACCTCTCTCGTCTCCACATGGAGTGCTTTCTTACTGGATCTGTATCAAACCCTTCTGGTCGGAGAATTCCGCAGGGCCACAGTACAACCATCACATTCCAAGGTCTCCATGGACAGAAACACACATTATGACGCATCCTCAGGAGAGGCCATTTCAACTCAGCCCACTGGTTAGCTTGCCCCAGAGCCAGCAGAACAAACATATCTTGTCGTTAATGGCCAAAGGGAATGCGAGGCATGTTGTTCAGGGATCCATCCTTTGAACCCTCCTCTTCAGTCCTTCTGTATGGTATGTACTGGAGCCATTCAACAGGACTCGACTGTCTCGCAGAAGGAAAGCTTGTGGTTTGTGGCAACCTCCAAACTCAGCGTGGGAAAACTTCGTTGGCCTCATGAGGCACCTGCTTCATGAAGGTGCCATCAAGGGCACAATCCAACCTCAGCCAATGTCTGATCCTCAGCCTGACTTCAGATGCATGAGATATCCTTTCAGCCTTTGCAGAGTGGGCCTGCTCCCCACCTCACCCTATGTTTTGTTTTCAGACTCTACCCTAGCACTCCTGGCCCAAAAGCCCTCATGATTGGGAATTCTGGTTCCAGAACGAAGCACTCTGCCTGCCCCCCAAAGAAAAACATTGTCTATGGCATTGCTCATAAACCCCAAATGAAAATCAACCAGCTCAGCCCTCGGCAACACCACAATTGCATAGGCTACCCTAAACACTATGCTCTGTCTTACATAGCCTGAGCCCAGACCTTGTGAGAGACATTGAGACAGTTGGCTTCACACCCAGCACATCGAACCTGCCATGGGTTAGGCCATTTCATCCCTTCCCATTGACCTGGGTGTCTTCCTGGAGGTATATTCTGAGGCTGTGTCAGACTATGCATTTTTTCTGGAACTTCCTATGGAATTGGGGTGGTATTAGGGGCCTTGAAATTTTCTCTTAATCTGGTGGGTTGGGAAACTGAGACAGGCTGACATTCTTTGGGAGAGCTGGCCCAGTGCTGTTGTGTGTTCCTGGAGCCCCCATCCTGGAGGGCATATGGGTCAGGACTCTGGGTCCAAAGTCTTCAGACACAAACTCGGGTAAGAGTTAAGCTCGAGGTGATGGCAGACCCAATCTGCAGACCCTGAGCGAAGCATCTCCAGATATGAAATTCGGACGGCTGTGAGGCAGGAGCACAGTCTTTTCTGTCTGACTTGTTTGTCTATGATGGCCACGAAATGGAGGGGTGGCCTCATGGGTCCATGTGAGATTCTACCTCTCTGGGAATTCTGCTCGGCACCCAAGAGTTTGGTGTATTTCCGGGGGATGGGAGGAGCGCAGTTTTCTGAGTCAGGGATCCCGTCCAAACAGCCATTCCAGAGATGGGTCCTGGGTTCTGGAGCCTGGATCACCGCAACAAGGATTAGGATTTGGGCCTAGGGTCCTGCTCTATGTTTTCCTGGTACAGCTCCCGAGTGTTCTTGTTGGAAATGGGTCTCATTCTGAGGGTCACAATGCCTGTTTTTGCCCAGATGCCCATGCTGAGTGGGTGTGACCTCATGGGCTATGCACTTGGCTCCCACTCTGAGGGTTGGACTGCCATCTCAACATTCAGTTTTCCTGCCATGGGGAAGGAGGTGTACTTTTTTATGCTTCAGGTTCCCCCATGGGCAGGAATTTGAGCTAAGTTCTGGGACAGGTGCCTGAATACCCAGTTCACTTTGAGATGAGGTCCTCGGGCCAAGGCAGGACCCACCTGCAGAAAATGAGGCCTGCTTTCTGGGTGGCTGTCAGGAGCTCGGGCTCGAGCTGTGTCAGACAGAACATTCGTGGAGAGTTCGGCCTATGATATTGGGGTGCTTTTGAGAGCTGTGCAACTGGATCCTCATGGGGGATTTTTGCACAGACCCTTTCTTCACTTTTTCTATCTGGTGAGCAGGCAGATGGCTGCATTACGGCTCCAGAATATCCAAGTTGGAGGGTTTGCAGGCGAGGAGTGTGAGGACAGAAGTATGAAAACATAAGCTACGGTTACGCTCAGTGCCGAGCACATGTCTATTCCAATGTACAGCAGTTGTTTCGAGATCTTCAGCACCTGGGCGAGGGGAAGATGTCTGCTCACGCTGGAGTTTGTATCCATGATGGCCAACAAATGGTGGGGAGGCCTCAAGAATTCTTGGAGGTTTTTCCAAGCTGGAGCTTGTGAGCTGCTCCAAACATCAAGGTGTCCTACTAAGGGACAGCAGAAGTCTTCTTACAGGGCTCCAGGGTCCCCCATATGGAAGATTCGATAGCAATGCTCTCTGAATGGAGGCCTGGGAAGCCAATCTCTTGTTACCATTGCAGCTGAGGAACAGGGTAAGCTTGAACCAATGACACTGATTCCAAGTTCCAAGTGATTTGCGTTGATGGAAGTTCTCAGTCTAACAGGTTCCAATGCTGCTTGATGTCCAGGGAGACCTTAGAATGTGGTGGCGGCTCTCTGACCATTGAGGATTCTCTATCCTTAGGATTAGACCCAGTACCCAGGAGCCAGGTTTCCTTCTTGGGACAGGAGGTGTGCTCTTGTATGGCTCACGGACCACAGGTTGGACCATATGCTTGAATTTCCAGAACAGCCCTCTAGGGAGAGAGACCTCAAAACATAAGCTAGGGTTCTGATGAGGTTTTAGGGCCATGGAAGTTTCAATCTTCGGACTAAGTGCCATTGGCCTGCATGTCATCCTGGAGGTAGGTGCTGAGGCTGTGTCAGGCTGTGCACTTTTTCCAGAGTGGCCTATGATATTGGGGTGCAGTCAGGGGCCTTGCAGTTTTCTCCTAATCTGGACATTTTGGGAAACTGAGATGGGCAGGGTTTCCTCAGGAGAGCAGGGCCAGTGATGTCATGTGTTTCTCGAGGCCCCATCCTGGAGGTCATGTGTGTCAGGACTTTGGGACCAAAGACTTTAGACACAACCTCGGATAAGAGATAGGAGTGAGGTGTTGGCAGTCCGAATCTGAAGACCCTGAGGGAAGCTCCTCAGGATTTGAAATTCAGGTGGCTGGAAGGGAGGAGCACAGGCTTTTCTGTCTGGATTTTGTGTCTAGGATGGCCACTAAATGGAGGGGTGACCTCATGTGTCCATGGGATATTCTTCCACTGTGGTGATTCTGCTTGGCACCCAAGAGTTTGATTTCTTTCTGGGGAAGAGGAAAAGACTGTATTCCATCTCTGGGATCCTGTCCAAACAGGGATTCCAGAGATGGTTTCTGGGTCCAGACACTGGGAAAACTTAACCAAAGCTTCGATTTGGGTCCCTGGTCCAGATCCCAAGGGGGATCTTTGGAAAGGGGTCTCATTCTGAGGGTCACAATGCCTGTTTGTGCCCAGCTGCCCATCCTGTGTAGGCGTGGTCTCATGGACCATGCACCTGGTTCCCACTCAGGGTTGTACAGCCATCTCAACATTCAGTTTTCTGGCCATGGGGAAGGAGGAGCACTCTTTTGTGCTTCCGAGTCCCCTATGGGCAGGAATTTGAGCTAAGTCTGGGACATGTACCTGAATATCCAGGTTGCTTCAAGATGATGGCCTCGGGCCAAGGTTGGACCCACCTGGAGGATATGGGGCCCACTATCTGGGTGGCTGACAGGAGGTCGGGGATCAGGCGGTGTCAGACAGACAATTTATGCAGAGGTCGGTCTATTATATTGGGGTGCCATTGAGGGCCGTGCAGGAGGATCCTCATGTGGGTTTCTGCGAAGACCCATAGGGCACTTCTTCTTTGTGGTGGGCAGGCAGAAAGCTGCACTGTGGCTTCAGAATTCCCAATATGGAGGGCTTGTAGGCGAGGAGTGTGAAGACAGAAGTCTGAAAACACAAGCCAGGGATAAGCTCAGTGCCGACCACAGGACCATTCCATTGTGCAGTGGTTGTTTCGAGATTTCCAGCACCTGAGTATGGGCGAGGGTCAGATGTCTGCTCACGCTGGGTTTGCATCCATGATGGTCAACGAATTGTGGGGTGGCCTCAAGAATTCTTGGAGATTTTCCCAAGCAGGACCTTGTGAGCTGCTCCAAACAGCAAGGTGTCCTACTGTGGGACAGGGGAAGTCCACTTACAAGGCTCCAGGGTCCCCCACATAGAAAGATTCGACAGCAGAGGTCTCTGAATGGGGGCCTGGGAAGTCTTCCTTGCATGACCATTGCAGCTGAGGAACATTGCAGGCTTGATCTGCTGGTTTTTGTTCAAATTTCCAAGTGATCTAAGTTGACGGATGTTCTCAGTCTAATGAGTCACAATGCTGCTTGGTGTCCAGGGAGACCTTAGAATGTGGTGGTGAGGGTGCCTGGGTGGCTCAATGGGCTAAGCCGCTGCCTTCGGCTCAGGTCATGATCTCAGGGTCCTGGGATTGAGTCCCGCATCGGGCTCTCTGCTCAGCAGGGAGCCTGCTTCTTCCTCTCTCTCTCTCTGCCTTCCTCTATGCCTACTTGTGATCTGTCTCTGTCAAATAAATAAATAAAATCTATATAAAAAAAAAAGAATGTGGTTGTGGATCTGTGGCCATGCAGGATTCTCCTACCTGAGGGTTAGACCCAGTTCCCAGGAGCCAGGTTCCCTTCTCGGGACAGGAGGGGTTCTCTTGTATGGCTCAGGGACCACATGTCGGATCATATGTTGGATTTCAAGACCAGGCCTCTGGGCACAGAGGCCTGAATATCTAGGCTAGGGTTCTTATGAGGTTGTAGGGGCATGTCATCCTCAACCTTCGGACTTAGGGACTTTGACCTGTGAGTCTTCCTGGAGGTAGATGCTCAGGCTGTGTCAGACTGTGCATTTTTTCCAGAGTGGCCTATGAAATTGGGGTGGGCTCAGGGGCCTTGCAGGCTTTTCCTAATCTGGAGGGTTTGTGCAACTGAGACGGCAGAATTTCATCCAGAGATCAGGCCCAGTGATGTAGTGTGGTTCTGTCAGCCCCATCCTGCAGGGAATGTGGTTAAGGGCTCTGGGACCAAAGTCTTCAGACACAAAATTGTGTATCAATTAGGAGGGAGGTGATGGCAGCCCCGATCTGCAGACGCTGAGGGCAGCTCCTCAGGATTTGAAATTCGTGTGGCTGGGAGGCAGGAGCAAAGGCTTTTCTGTCTGGATTGTGTCTAGGATGGCCTTGGAATGGTGGGGTGTCCTCATGTGTCCATGGAATATTCTACCTCTCTGGGGATTCTGCCCAGCACCCAAGAGTTTGGTGTCTCACTGGGAAGGAGAGAGTGTGGTTTACTGTTTCAGGGTTTCCGTCAACACAGGGATTCCAGAGATGGGTTATAGGTCCCTGTGCCTGGATAACCCTACAAAGGCTTAGTATTTGGGCCTAGAGGCTTGACTGCCTGGCTCTGTGGGGCTTTGGTTCAGCTCCCATGGAGACTTGTTGGAAATGGGTCTCAGGGTAAGGGTCACAATGCCTGTTTGTGCCCAGATGCCCATCCTGAGTGGGCATTGGCTCTTGTTCCATGCACCTGGATCCCAATATGAGGGTTGGACCACCATATCAACATTTAATTTTCCTTCTATGAGGAAGGAGGAGTACTCTTTTGTGCTTCAGATTCCCCCATGCACAGTAATTTGAGCTATGTTCTGGGACTGGTACGTGAATAACCAGGTTGGTTTGAGATGAAGGAATCAGGTCAAGGCAGGTCACACCGGCCAGATATGGGTCCCGCTATCTAGGTGGCTACCAGGAGGTCGGGGCTCGAGCTGTGTCAGACAAAGCATTAGTTCACAAGGTGGCCTATGGTATTGTGGTGCTATAGAGGGCTGTGCTGGTGGAACCTTATATGGAGTTTCACGCAGACCCATAGGGCACCTCTTTTTTCTGGTGGGCAGGCAGAAGACTGCATTGTGGCTCCCAAATTCCCAATATGGAGGACTTGAAGGCGAGGAGTGTGAGAACAGAAGGCAAAAAACACAATCTATGCTTAATCTCAGTGCCGAGAACATGGCCGTTCCAATGTGCAGTGGTTTTTTTCGAGATCTCCAGCATCTGAGTACAGGCGAGGGTCAGATGTCTGCTCATGATAGAGTTTGTATCTATCGTGGCCAACAAATGAAATATCCAGCACCTGAGTAAAGGTGGATTTCAGATGTTTACGCACACTGGAGTTTGTGTCTCTGATGACCGAATGGAGGAGTGGCATCAAGAGGCTGATGCATGTGAGATGCTCCAAACAGCAAGGTTGTTTTTAATACTGGACAGTTAGAGTCTGGTATGTTTTCTGCAGGGCCCCCCATGTGAAAAGTATGGGTAGCAGAGCCCTTCCACATGGATGCCTGGAAAGCACACCTCCATTGACCAATGCAGCTGAGGAACATGCAGGTTCTTTACGGTGCTTCTGGGGCGAAGCACCAAGGTCTTGAGTTGACATGGAATCTCTTGAAGATGGGTTACAATGCTGGTTTTTTTTTTACCAGGTAGATCTTAGAATGTGTTGGTGGCTAAGGTGCCTGCAGGATTCTCCTACCCTGAGGGTTTAACACAGGTCGAAGAGCACGGTTACCTTCTGGGGACAGGAGATGTAGTGTTTTGTGGCTCAGGGACCACATGCCGTATCATAAGTTCCTATTCAAGAACAGGCCTCTGAAGACAGATGCCCGACAACCTAATCTAGGGTTCCAATGAGTCCCAGGGGCATGAGAGGTTCAATCTTCAGACTTAGGACAGTTGACTTGGGTGTCTGCCAGGATGTAGGTGATCAGGGCGTTTCAGACTGTGCACTTATGTCCAGAGTAACCTCCAATATTGGGGTGGCCACAGGGGCCTTGAATGTTTCAACCAACTCTGGAGGGTTTGGTTAACTGACATGCACAATTTCCATGGGGATGGCAAGCACAGTCCTGTGGTGTGGCTCCAGAGACTCCACCCTGGAGGGCATGTGAGCCATGGTTCTGGGAGGGAAGTCTGCAAACACAAACTTGGGTTAGGTTTAGTGGCTAGGTTATCGCAGGGCAATGTGTAGACCTGGAAGGCTACTCGTCAGGAACAGTAACTGGAATGACCCGAAGGCGGAAGCACAGGCTTTTATATCTGGATTGTGTGTCTAGGGTGACGTCAGAATGTAGCTGTGGCCTCATGGGTCCATGGGAGATTTTTCCTCTAAGGATACAGGCGGCTCCCAATATTTTGATGACTTTTTGGTATGGGAAGACTGCTATTTTGGATCTTAGGTGTGCCCCAAAACAGAGATTCCAGAGATGGGCTCTGGGTCTAGGCGCCTGGAAAATCCCACCAAGGGTTGGGATTTGGGCTTATGGGCAGACCAGGCCTGCAATGCAGGATCTTGGTGGTGCAACTGAGAGGGCTTGTTTGGAAACATGCTCAGGCTGAGCATTACAATGCCTGTTTGTGCCCAGGGTGGCCCACAGGAGTGGGCGTGGTCCCATTGTCCATTTTCTGGCTCCCACACTGAGGGATGGACACACATTCCAATGGCCAGGTTTCCAGCCATGGGGAAGGAGGAAATATCTATTGTGCTTCATGTTCCCCCATAGGCAGGGATTACAGCAAAGGTCTGGGGACAGATGCCTGAATACCAAGGATGCATAGAGATGACAGATTTGGGCCATGGCCGTTCTCACATGCTGGATATGGGCCCCGCTCTCTGGGTGGCTGACACGAGGTCTGGGCTCAGGCTGTGTCAGACACAGCACTAGTGGCCAGAGAAGTCTATATATTGGGGTTCTCTCCAGGGCCGAGTAAATTGATCCTCATGTAGGGTTTCTGGCGAGACTCACGAAGCACTTCTTTCTGTGGGGCAGGCAGAATGCTGCCTTATGGATCTAGAATTCCCTATCAAGAGGGTTTGGGGACAAATAGGGTGAGAATGCAATTGTATACACCAGCTATGCTTAAATTGAGTGCCAAGCGGAAGTCAGTTTCAATGTGCAGCAGCTTATACGAGATATCCAGCACCTGAGTAAGGGCAGATGTCAGATATTTGCTCACACTGGAGTTTGTGTCTAGGATGACGACTAATGGAGGGGTGGCTTCAGGAGGCAATGGAGGATTACCCACGCTTAAGATTGTGAGATGCTCCAAACAACAAGGTTTCCTTCTAATGGACAGGAGGCGTCTGTTTTTTTTTCCTCCAGGGTCCCTCAAGTGGAAGTTTGCGTAGCAGAGCCCTCCCGCATGGATGACTGGAAAGCACACGTCCAATGACCATTGCAGCTGAGGAACATGACAGGTTCGTTTTGGTGGTTCTGGTGCCAAGTACCAAGGCCTTGAGTTGACTTGGAATCTCTTACAGATGTGTCCCAAAACTGGTTTGTTACAAGGGAGGTCTTAGAATGTATTGGTGGCTATGGGCCACGTTGAGGGTTTGGCACAGGTCGATGTGCACAGTTTCCATCTTGGGAGAGGAGATGTTCTGTTTTGTGGCTCAGGGTACATATGTTGTATCCTGACTTGGTATTCAAGAACAGGCCTCTGAGGATTGATGCTGGCAACCTAATCTAGAGATCCAATGATGTCCTTGGTGCCCATCAGGTTCAATTTTCTTACTAAGGACCATTGATATGGTTGTCTGACTGGATGTAGGTGATCAGGGTGTTTCAGACTGTGCATTTGCATCCAGAGCCACTTCCACTATTGGGGTGGGCTCAGGGGCCTTGCAGGTTTCTCCTAACTTGGAGGCTTTGGGGAACTGTGATGGGCACAGTTTCCTTGGGGATGGCAGGCCCAGTCCTGTGGTAAGGCTTCAGAGACCACCTCCTTGAGGATATGAGAGCCATGGTTTTGGGAGGGAAGTCTGCAAACAAAATTTGGGTAAGGGATAGTGGCAAGGTGATCGCAGGTCCAATGCATAGACCTAGAAGGCATCACGTCAGGAACTGTAATTAGGGTGACTGAAAGCTGGTAGCACAGGCTTTTCTATCTGGATTGTGTGTCCAGGATGGGCTCTGAATGTAGACGTGGTCTCATGGTTCAATGGGAGACTTTTCCTCTCTAAGGATCCTGGTGGATCTCCATAGATTGGTGGTTTTTCAGAGAAGAAAAGAGTGCTCTTTTCCATCTTAGGGGTGCTCCAAAACAGGGAAGAATGCTGTTTTCCAACTTAGGCTTATGCCAAAACAGGGATTCCAGAGACGGGCTCTGGGTCTGGGTGCCCGGATATCCCACCAAGTGTTAGGATTTGGGCCTAGGGGCATTCCAGGCCTGCAATGCAGGATCCTAATGGTGTAACAGAGAGGGCTTGTTTGAAAGCATGCTCAGGCTGAGGGTCATCATGCCTCTTTGTGCCCAGGGGGGCCCTCAGGAGAGGGCGTAGTCTCATTGGCCATATAGCTGGATCCCACTTTGAGGGTTGGACACCCATTGCAACAGCCAGGCTTCCTGCAATGGAAAGAGGAGTTCTCTATTGTGCTTCAGGTTCCCCCATTGTCAGGGTTACAGGAAAGGTCTGTGGAAAGTTGCCTTAATACCAAGGATGTGTACAGATGACAGGCTAAGAATTCCCAGGTAACAAAACAGCATTGTTACCCATATTCATGACATTCCATGTAAAAATAAGCCCTTAGTACTTCGCCCCAGAGCCACCAGAATGAACTTGCCATGTTCCTAAGCTGCAATGGTCAGTGGAGGTGTGGTTTCCAGGCAACCATACGGGGGTGCTCTGCTACACAAACTTTGCAATTGGCGGGGACCCTTGAGACAAAAAAACAGAATGCCCCTGTCCGGTAGAAGGAAACCTTCTGTTTGGAGCATCTCACAAGCCCCAGCGTGGGAAATCCTCCATTTCCTCTTGAAGCCACCACTCCATTTGTCAGTCATCATAGACACAAACTCCAGCATGAGCAAACATCTGACATCCGCCCTTACTCAGTTGCTGGATTTCAATTCGATCGCTGCACACTGGAACTGCCTTTAGTTTGACTGAATTAAGCCATAGCTTGGGTTTACAATTCCATCCTCAGCCTACTGGTCCACAAGCCCTATTGTGAGGGAATTCTGGAGCTACAACACAATATTCTGCCTTCTCCATAGAAAGAAAAAGGGCCTGGAGAGTCTGCCCAGAAACTCCATATGATGGTCAATCTCGGTGCTAGACGGAACCCTGATTCATAGGCTGCCCTGGGCACTAGTGCTGTGTCTGACATAGCCGGAGCCAGGACCTAGTGTCAGCCACTGAGAGATCAGGGCCCATATACAGCATGTGAGACCAGCTATGGCCCAAGTCTGTCTTCTCTTCTATTCTTGCTATTCAGGCATCTGTACCCACACCTTTGCTGAAATCCTTGCCATTGGGGGAACCTGAAGCACAATAGAGAACTCCTCCTTCCCCATGGAAGGTATTCTGACAGTTGGGATAGTTGCTCAACCCTCAAAGTGGAAGGCAGCTCCATGGCCAAGGAGACCATGTGCACTCATGATGGCTTCCCCGGGCACAAGCAGGCATTGTGACCTCAGCCTGAGCATGCTTTCAACCAAACGCTCTCAATTGCATCTCTGGGACCCCGAATTGCAGGCCTAGTACACACCTAGGCCCAAATCCTAACCCTGGTGGGATTTTACAGGGGCCCAGACACAGAGCCCATCTCTGGAATCCCTATTTTGGGGGACCCTTAAGATGGAAAACAGCCCTCTTCCCTTCCCCGAGATAGTCACCAAACTCATGGTAGCCACCAGGATCCTTGAGTGGAAAAATCTGCCATAGACCCATGAGAACACACCTGCATTCCGAGGCCATCCTGGACATACAATCCAGATACATATCATGTGCTATCACCTTTGAGTCATCGGATTTACAGTTCCTGACGAGCTGCCTTCCAGGTCTATGCATTGGGCCTGCAATCACCTTGCCATTATCCTAAACTGAGTTTGTGTTTGCAGACTTCCTTCCTAAAACCATGGCTCACATGACCTCCAGGTTCTGGCATCTGAAGCCACACCACAAGACTGTGCATGAGATCCTCAAGGAATCTGTGCCCATCACTTTTGCCCGATACCTTTAGATTAGGAGAAACCTACAAGGCCCCTGAGCGCAGCCAAATAATGGAGGCCGCTCTGGGCACAAATGCACAGTCTGAGACACCCTGATCACCTCCATACAGGCAGACACCCAAGTCAATGCTCCTGAGTCAGAAGATTGAACCTGACATGCCCCGAGGACTTCATTGGCACACTAGATTAGGTTTACAGGTATCTGTCATCAGAGGCCTGCTCTGGAATATCAACTTATGATAAAATATATAGTCCCTGAGCCACAGAACAGAATATGTCCTCCCCAAAAAGGAAGCCATGCTCCTGGAATTGTGTCATACCCTTAGGGTATTTGGATCCTGAATGGCCCCTTAGCAACCAGCACATTCTATGATATTCCTGGTAACAAACCATCATTGTGCCCCATCTTCATGAGACTCCATGTCAACTTAAGGTCTCGATATATTGCCCCAGAGCCACCAGAATGCACCTGCCATGTTCCTCAGGTGCAATGGTCAATTGAGGGGTGATTTCCAGGCATCCCTGTGGGGTTCTCTGCTACAAAACTTTCCACATGGAGAAACCAGAGAAAACAAACCAGACTTCTCCTGTCCGGTAGAAAGAAACTTTGCTATTTGGAGCATCTCACAAGCCCCAGCATGGGAAATCCTCCATGGCCTCTTGACGCCACCCTTCCATTTGTGGGTAATCACAGACACAAACTCCAGTGTGAGCAAACATCTGACATCCACCCTTACTCAGGTGCTGGATATTCGAAACGGCAGCTGCACACTGGAACTGCCTTTTGCTTTTCACTGAACTTAACCATAGCTTTGTATTACTATTCTATCCTCACCACACTGGTCCACAATATCTCTTGATAGGGAATTCTGGAGCCACAACGCAGTATTCTGCCTTCCACATAGAAAGAAGAAGGACCTGTTGAGTCTGCCCAGAAACCTCACATGAGGATCAATCTACTCAGACCACGAGGCAACCCTGATTAATAGATTTCCCTGACCACTAGTGCTGTGTCTGACAGAGTCTAAGCCCCGACCTCGTGTCAGCCACCCAGAGTTGAGGGCCCATATTTAGCATGAGAGATCGGCCATGGCCCTGGGTCATCATCTGTACCCATCCTTGGTATCCAGTCATCTGTCCCCCAAACTTTGCTGGAATTCCTGCCAATGGCGAACCTGAAACACAATAGAGAACACCTCCTTCCCCATGGCAGGAATATTGGTTGTCCAACCCTCAGCGTGGGAGCCAGCTGCATGGCCAAGGAGACCATGCCCACTCCTGAGGGCCGACATGGGCACAGGCAGGCATGGTGATCCTCAGCCTGAGCATGTTTTCAAACAAACACTCTCAGTTGCTCCTCCAGTACCAGCATTGCAGGCCTGGTATGCCCCTAGGCCCAAATCCTAACCCTTGGTGGGATTTTCCAGGTGCCCAGACCCAGAGTCCGTCTCAGAATCCCTGTTTGGGGCACTCTTCCCTTCCCTGAGAAAGGCACCAAACTATTGGGAGCCGCCAGGATCCTTAGAGAGAAAAAATCTCCCATGGACCCATGAAAACAAACCTGCATTCCGAGGCCATCCTGTCCACACAATCCAGAGAGAAAAGTCTTTGCTACCGCCTTCGAGTCATCCTATTTACATTTCCTGACGAGCTGCCCTCCATGTCTATGCATTGGGCCTGTGATCATCTCGACACTAACCCTAACCCCAGTTTGTGTTTGCCGACTTCTCTCCCAAAACCATGGCTTACATGCCCACCAAGATGTGGTCCCTCAAGCCACATCACAGGAAAGTTCCTGCCATCCCCAAGAAAACTGTGCCCATCAGGTTGTCCAAACCCTCCAGATTAGGAGAAACCTGCCAGGCCCCTGAACCCATCCCAATATTGGCGGTTGCTCTGGATGCAAACGTGCAGTCTGAAACACCCTGAGCACCTCCATCGAGGCAGAAAGCCAAGTCAATGGTTCTGAGTCAGATGATTGAACCTGACATGCCCCTAGGACTTCACTGGAACCCTAGATTGGGTCTTCAGACATCTGTTCTCAGAGTCCTGTTCTGGAATACCAAGTTATGATACAACATGTGGTCCCTGATTCCCACAACAGAACATCTCCTGTCTCCAGAAGGAAAATGTGCTCTTGGATCTATGTCCAACTTTCAGGGTAGATGGATCCTGCATGACCCATTAGCCCCAGCACCTTCTATGATCTCCCTGGTAACAAACCAGCATTGTGACCCAACTTCCTGAGACTTGATGCCAACTCAAGGTGTTGGTACTTTGCCCAAGAGCCATGAAACGAATCTGCCATGTTCCTCAGGTACAAAGGTCAATGGACGTGTGCTTTCTAGGCATCCAAGAGGTAGTTCTCTGCTACACAAAAATTCCACATAGGGAACCCTAGAGCAAACAAATAAGACTGCTCCTGTCAGGTTGAAGGAAACCTTGGTTGTTTGGAGCATCTCACAAGCCCCAGCCTGGGAAGTCCTCCACATTCTCTTGATGCCAACCCTCCATTTGTTAGTCATCATAGACACAAATTCCAGCATGAGCAAACATCTGACATCTGCTCTTACTCAGGTGCTGGATATTCGAATCAGTCACGCACACTGGAAATACCTTTCACTTGACACTGTATTCTTGCATAGTTTGGGTTTACAATTCCATCCTCACCCTACTGGACTGCAAGTCCTCTTGAGAGGGAATTAGGGAGACAAAACGCAACATTCTGCCTTCCCCATAGAAAGAAGAAGGGCCTGGTGAGTCTGCCCAGAAACTCCCCATGAAGATCAATCTACTTGGCCCTCGAGGGAACCCCGATTTATACTTTGCGCTGGCCACTAGCGCTGTGTCTGAGAGAGCCTGAGCCCCAACCTCGTGCCAGCCACCCAGAGTGTGGGGCCCTTATCCAGCATGTTGGACTGGCCATGGCCCAGTCATCTCTACCCATCCTTGGTATTCCGGCAACTATCCCAGATCTTTGCTGGAATCCCTACCAGTGGGGGAACCTGAAGCACAATTGAGAACTCCTCCTTCCCCATGGCAGGAAGCCTGGCTGATGCTATGGGTGCCCAACCCTCAGAATTAGAACCAGGAGCATGGCCAATGAGACAACGCCCAATCATAAGGGCCGCCTGGGCCAAAGCAGGCATTGTGTCCCTCAACCTTAGCATGCATTCAAACAAATGCTCTCAGTTTTTTTCTGCAGGGTCCCGCATCACAGGCTTGGTATGCCCTTAGGACCAAATCCTAACACTTCGTGGGATTTTCCATGCCAACATAACCAGAGCCCGTCTCTGGAATCTCTGTTTTGAAGCACCCCTATGATGGAAAACAGCACTCTTCCCTCCCCTGAGAAAACTATTAGGAGCTGCCAGGATGCGTAGAGAGGAAAAATCTCCCAGGGCTCCATAAGACCACACCTTCATTCCGAGGCCATCCGGGACACACAATCCAGATACAAGAGACTGTGCTACCACCTTCGAATCACCTGGTTTACAGTTCCAGACGAGCTGCCCTACAGACCTACGCATTGGGCCTGTGATCACCTCGCCATTAACCCTACCCCAAGTTTGTGTTTGCAGACTTCTTTCCCAAAACCATGGCTCACATGCCCTCTATGATGGGTCTCTGTAGCCACACCACAGGAAAGATCCTGCTATCCCCAATGAAACTGTGTCCATCACAGTTGCCCAAACCCTCCAGATTAGGAGAGACCTGCAAGTCCCCTAAGCCCAGTCCAATATTGGAGGCCACTCTGGACACAAATGCACAGCGTGCAACACCCTGATCACCTCCATCCAGGAAGACACCCAAGTCAATGGTCCTGAGTCAGAAGATTGGTCCCTGAACACCACAATAGAATATCTCCTGTCCCCAGATGGAATTCGTGCTCTTCAACTTGTGTCAAGGGTCGGGGTATATGAATTATGCACAGCCCCTTAGCCCCCAGCACATTCTAAGATCTCTCTGGTAACAAACAAACAGCATTGTGATCCATCTTCATGAGATTCCATGTCACTTCAAGTCCTTGGTAATTCGCCCCAGAGCCACCAGAATGAACCTGCCATGTTCCTCACCTGATATGGTCAGTGGAGGTGTGCTTTCCAGGCATCCATGTGGGAGTGCTCTTCTACTGATTCTTTCCACATGTGGGACCCTGGAGCAAACAAACCAGACTGCCACTGACCAGTAGAAGGGAACCCTCTGTTTGGAGCATCTCAGAAGCACCAGCAGGAGAAATCCTCCATGGCCCTTGACACAACCCCTCCATTTGTCAGTCATCATAGACAAAAATTCCAGCATGAGAAAACATCTGAAATCTGCCGTTATTTAGATTCTGCATTTTCTTTTCCACCACTGCACACTGGAACTGCGTTTCACTTGACACTGAATTTAACAATAGCTTGGGTTTAGAATTCCATCCTCAGCCTCCTGGTCTGCAAGCCCTCTAGAGAGGGAATTTGGAGCCACAAGGCAACATTCTGCATTCCCACTAGAAAGAAATAGGGCCTGGTGAATCTTCCCAGAAACTCCACATGAGGATCAATCTACTTGGCACTCGATGGAACCTTGATTTATAGGCTGTCCTGGGCACTAGTACTAGTACTAGTACTAGTACTGTGTCTGACAGAGCCTGAGCCAAGACCTAGTTTCAGGCACCCAGAGATATGAGCCCATATCCAGCATGTGAGATTGGCCAGGGCCCAAGTCCATCATCTCTACCCATCCTTGGTATTCAGGCACCTGTCCCCAGACCTTTTATGTAATCCCTACCAATGGGGTAACCTAAAGCACAATAGAGAACTCCTCCTTCCCCATGGTAGGAATCCTGGCTGTTGATATGGGTGTCCAAACCTCAAAGTGGGAGCCAGCTGCATGGCCAAGGAGACAATGCCCACTCATGAGGGCTGCCCTGGGCACAAGTAGCCATTGTAACCCCCAGCTTGATCAAGCCTTCCAAAAAATGCTCTTAGTTGCACCTCCAGGATCCTTCATTGCAGGCCTGATATGCCCTTAAGCCCAAATCCTAACACATCGTGGGATGTTCCATGTGCACATACCCAGAGCCCGTCACTGGAATCCCTGTTTTGAGGCACCCCTAAGATGGAAAACAGCACTCTTCACTTCCCTGAGAAAGCCACCAAACTAATGGGATCCCCCAGGATCCTTGAGAAGAAGAATCTCCCATGGTCCCATGAGTCCACACCTGTATTCCGAGGCCAGCGTGGATATGCTATCCAGATACAAGAGACTGTGCTACTGGCTTTGAGTCACCTGATTTACAGTTCCTGACGTGCTGCCCTCCAGATCTTTGAATTGGGGCTGTGAACACCTCTCCATTAACCTTATCCCGAGTTTGTGTTTGCAGATCTCTTTCTAAAAACCATTGCTCACATGTCCTCCAGGATGGGGCCCCTAGAGTCACACCACAAGACTGTGCTTGCCATCCCCAAGGAAACTGGGCCCATCACAGTTGCCCAAACCCTCCTGATTAGGAGAAACCTAGAAGGCTCCTGAGCACATCCCAATATTGGAGGCTGCTCTGGATGCAAATACACAGTCTGAAACACCCTGATCACCTCCATCCAGGCAGACACCCAAATCAATGGTCCTGAGTCAGATAATTGAACCTGACATGGCCCTAGGACCTCATTGGAAGAGGGATTAACTTTTCAGGCACCTGTTCTCAGAGGCCTCTTCTGGAATACCAACTTATGATACAAATTATGGCCCCTGAGCCCCAGGGTGGGAAATCCTCCATGGCCTCTTGACGCCACCTCTCCATTTGTTGGTCATCATAGACACAAACTCCAGCCTGAGCAAACATCTGACATCCGCCCATATTCAGGCACTGATATTGGAATCAGCTGCTGCACACTGGAACTGCCTTTCGCTTTGCAATGAATTTAAGCCTAGCTTCAGACTACAATTTCATCCTCACCCTACTGGTCTGCCATATCTCTTGATAGGGAATTCTGGAGCCACAACGCAACATTCTGCCTTCTTCATAGATAGAAGGACCTGGTGAGTCTGCCCATAAACTGCACATGAAGATCAATATACTCATCCCAGGAGGGAACCCCTATTTATAGTTTGCCCTAGCCACTAGTGCTGTGTCTGACAGAGCCTGAGCCCCTACCTCGTGTCAGCAACCCAGAGGGTGGGGCCCACATTAACCATGTGAGACCGGCCATGGCCCAGGGCTGTCATTACTACCCATCCTTGGTATTCAGGCATCTGTCCCCTAGATCTTAGCTGGAATCCCTACCAATGGGGGGACCTGAAGCACAATAGAGAATTCATCCTTCGCCACGGCAGGAATCCTGGCTTTTGGATGGGTGTCCAACCCTAGGAATGGGAACTGGCTGCATGGCTGAGTAGACATCGCCCAATCCTGATGGCCTCCGGGGCACAAGCAGGCATTGGGACCCTCAGCTTGACCATACTTTCAAACAAACGCTCTCAGTTGCACCTCCAGGATCCCGCATTGCAGGCCTGGTATGGCCCTAGGCCTAAATATTAACCCTTGGTGGGATTTTACAAGCACTTAGACCCAGAGCTCATCTCTGGAATGCCTGTTTTGGGGCACGCCTAAGCTGGAAAACAGTACTCATCCCTTCCCGGAGAAATCCAACAAACTATTGAGAACCGCCAGGATCCTTGAGAGGAGAAATCTCCCATGGACCCTTGAGACAACACCTGCAATAAAGGCCATTCTGGAAATTAAATCCAGATACAATTACCTGTGCTACCACCTTTGAGTTACGTGATTTACAGTTCCAGACTTGCTGCCCTCCTGGTCTATGGATTGGGACTATGATCACCTTGCCACTAACCCTAACGTAAGTTTGTGTTTGCAGACTTCTCTCTCAAAATCATGGCGCACATGTCCTCCAGGATGGGGTCTCTGGAGTCACACCACAGGACAGTTCCTGCAATCCCCAAGGAAACTACCCATCACAGTTGTCCAAAAACCCCATATAAGGAGAAACCTGCAAGGAACCTGACCCAACCCTAGTATTGGATGCCACTCTGGACACAAATGCACAGTCTGAAACACCCTCATCACCTGCATCCAGTCAGACACCAGAGTCAATGATCCTGAGTCAGAAGATTGAATGACATTCCCCTAGGGCCTCATTCAAACCCTTTATTAGGTTTTCAGGCTTCTGTCCTTAGAGACCTGTTCTGGATTACCAATTTATGATACAACATATGGCCGCTGAGCCCCACAACAGAATATCTCCTGCCCCCAGAAGCAATCCAGGCTCTTGGGCCTGTGTCAAATCCTCAGGCTAGATGAATCCTGCATGGCCCATTAACCACCAGCACATTCTAAGATCTCCCTGGTAACAAACCAACATTTTGACCCATCTTCATGAGGTTCCATGTCCAATCCAGTCTTTATTTCTTCGCCTCAAGGCCACCAGATGCCATGTTCCTTCGCTGTCATGGTCAATGAAGGTGTGCTTTCCAGTCACCCATGTGGGAGATCTATGTTATCCGATCTTTCGACATGGGGAACCATGGAGGAAACAAATCAGACTGCCCCTGTCTGGTAGAAGGAAACCTTGCTGTTTGGAGCATCTCAAAAACACCAGATTGGGAAATCCTCCATAACCTCTTGACGCCACCCCTCCATTTTTGTGTCATCATAGACACAAACTCCAGCATGAGCAAATATCTGACATCCACCCTGACTCAAGTGCTGAATATTGGATTCAAACATTGCACACTGGAAATTTCTTTCGCTTGATACAGAATGTAACCATAGCTTAGGTTTACAATTCCATCCTCAGCCTCCTGGTCCACAAGCCCTCTTGATAGTGAATTCTAGAGCCACAAAACAGCATTCTGCCTTCCCCTTACAAACAAGAAGGGCCTGGTGAGTCTGCCCAGAAACCATACATGAGGATCAATCTGCTCGGCACTCGAGGGAACCCCAATTTATAGGCTGCCCTGGGCACTAGTGCTGTGTCTGACAGAGCCTGAGCCAAGACCTAGTGTCAGCCACCCAGTGATCGGGGCCCATTACCACGATTTGATACTGGCCATGGCCCATGTCCATCATCTTTACCCATCCTTGGTATTCAGGCCTCTGTCCCCAGACCTTTGCTGGAATCCCCGCTAATGGGGGAACCTGAAGCACTATAGAGAACTCCTCTTTGCCCATGGCAGGATTCTGGCTGTTGGGATGGTTTTCCAACCCTCAAAGTGGGAGCCAGCTGCATGGCCAATGTGACCACGCCCACTAATGAGGGCCACCTGGGCATAAGCAAGTATTGTGACCCTCAGCCTGAGAATGATTTCAAACAAGACCTCTCAGTTGCACCTCCAGGATCCTGCATGCAGGCCTGGTAAGCCACTAGGCCCAAATCCTAACACTTGGTGGGATTTTCCAGGGGACCAAACCCAGAGTCCGTCTCTGGAATCCATATTTTGGGGCACCCCTAACATGAAAAACAGCACTCTTCCCTTCCCCGAAAAAGCCACCAACTATTGGGAGCCACCAGGATCCTTAGAGAGGAAAAATCTCCCATGGACCCATGAGGCCACAACTGCATTCTGAGGCCATCCTGCACACAATACAGAGAAAAAAGCCTGTGATTCTGCCTTTGAGTCACCCGATTAACAGTTCCTGAAGAGCTGCCATCCATGTCTATGCATTGGGCCTGTGATAACCTTGCCACTAACCCTAACCCAAGTTTGTGTTTTCAGACTTCTCTCCCAAAACCATGGCTCACATGCCCTCCAGTTTGTGATAACTGGAGCCACACCACGGGATTGTACCTGTCTTCCCAAAGGAAACTGTGATTGTCACTATTAAACAAACCCTCTAGATTAGGAGAAACCTGCAAGGCCCCTAAGCCCAGCCCAATATTGGAGGCCACTCTGGACGCAAATGCACAGTCTGACACACCATATCACCTACATCCAGGCTGATATCCAAGTCAATGGTCCTCAGACAGAAGATTGAACCTGACATGCTCCTAGGATTCACTGGAACACTAGAATAGGTTTTCAGGTATCTGTACTCAGAATGCTGTTCTGCTTATCAATGTATGATACAATATGGTCACTGAGCCACACAAAAGAACATCTGTCCTTAGAAGAAAGCTGTGCTCTGGACCTGTGTCAAACACTCTGGGTAGATGAATCCTTCAAGGCCCCCTGGCAACCAGCACATTCTATGATCTCCCTGACAACATACCAGCATTGTGACCCATCTTCATGAGACTCCATGACAACTCCAGCCCTTGGTACTTCGGCCCAGAGCCACCAGAATGAAACTGCCATGTTCCTCTGCTGCCATGGTCAATGTAGGTGTACTTTCCAGGCATCCAGCGGGAGTGCTTTGATACCAACTTTCCACATGGGGAACCCTGGAGGAAACAAACCAGACTCCCCTGTACGGTAAAAGGAATCTTTTCTGTATGGAGTATCTCAAGCCTGAGGGTGGGTAATCCTCCATGGCCTCTTGAGGCCACCCATCCATTTGTTGGTCATCATAGACACTAACTCCAGTGTGAGCAATCAACTGACATCTGCACTTACTCAAGTGCTGGATATTTGAATCAGCTGCTACACACTGGAATTGCCTTATGCTTGGCACTGAATTTAAAAGTAGCTTGGCGGGACGCCTGGGTGGCTCAGTTGGTTAAACAGCTGCCTTCGGCTCAGGTCATGATCCCAGTGTCCTGGGATCGAGTGCCACATCAGGCTCCTTGCTCCGCAGGGAGCCTGCTTCTCCGTCTGACTCTGCCTTCCACTCTGTCTGCCTGTGCTTGCTCTCGCTTGCTCTCTGACAAATAAATAAAATCTTGAAAAAAAAAAGTAGCTTGGGTTTGCAATTCCATCCTCACCCTGGTGTTCAGTAAGCTCTCTTGATAGGGAATTCTGAAGCCACAACACAGCATTCTGCCTTCCCCATAGCAAGAAAAAACAGCCTGGAGAGACTGCCCAGAAACCCTACATGAGGATAAATCTACTCGACCCTCGAGTGAACCCCATTTATAGGTTTACCTGGCCACTAGCGCTGAGTCTGACAGAACCTCGTCTCTGACCTCGTGTCAGGACCCAGAGACTGGGCTCCAACTCCAGAATGTGAGACCAGCCATGTCCCAGGGCTGTCATCTCTACCCATTCTTGATTCAAGCATCTGTCCCCAGACATTTGCTGAAATCCCTGCCAATGGGGGAACCAGAAGCACAATAGGGAAATCCTCCTTCCCCATGGCAGGAATGATGGCTCTTGGGATGGGTTTCCAGACCTCAGAGTGGTAGCCAGCTGAATGGCCAATGATAACCCGCCCACTCATGAGGGCCGCCCTGGACACAAGCAGGCATTGTGACCCCCAACATGAGCATGCTTTCAAACAAACACTCTCAGTTGCATTCCAGAATCCAAATTTGCAGGCCTGATATTCCCCTAAGCACAAATCCTAACACCTGGTGGGATTTTTCAGGGGACCAGAAACACAGCCTGTCTCTGGAATCCCTGTTTTGGGACAACCCTAAGATGTAAAATAGCACTCTCCCCTTCGCCAAGAAAGCCACCATAGTATAGGGAGCCGCTAGGATCCTTGAGAGGAAAAATCTCCCATGGATCCATGAGACCACACCTGCATTCCGAGGCCATCCTGGACACAAAAGCCAGATACACAAGCCTGTGCTACCACCTTCAAGGCAACTAATTTATAGTTCCAGACGAGCTGCCCTCCAGGTCTATGCATTGGGCCTGCGATCACCTCACCGCTAACCTTAACCCGAGTTTGTGCTTACAGACTTCTATCCCGAAACCATGGCTCATATTTCCTCCAGGATGGGGTCTCTGGAGCCACACCAAAGGACTGTGCCTGCCATCCCCAAGAAAAATGTGTCCGTCACATTTGCCTAAAACTTCGAGATAAGGAGAAACCTGCAAGGCCCCTGAGCCCACCCCAATACTGGAGGCCCCTCTGGACACAAATGTGCAGTCTGAAATACGCTGATCACCTGAATCCAGGCAGATACCCAAGTCAGTGTTTCTCAGTCAGAAGATTGAACCTGACATGCTCCTATGACCTCATTGTAACCCCTGATTAGGTTTTCAGGCATCTGTAATCAGAGACCTGTTCTGGAGTACCAACTTAAGATACAACATATGGTCCCTGATCCCCACAACAGAACATCTCCTTTCTCTAGATGGAAGCCGTGCTCTTGGAACTGTGTCAAACCCTCAGGGTAGATGAATCCTACTTGGCCCGTAGCCACCAGCAGATTCTAAGATCTCACTGGTAACAAGCCAGCATTGTGAGCCATCTTCATGAGATTCCATGTCAACTACAGGCCTTGGTACTTCACCCCAGAGCCTTCAGAAAGAACCTGCCATGTTCCTCAGCTGCAATGTTCAGTGAAAGTGTGCTTTCCAGGCATCCATGTGGGAGTGCTCTGCTACCCAAACTTTCCACATGGGGGACTCTCGAGCAAACAAATCTGACTGCCCTGTCCTGTAGAAGGAAACCTGGCTGTTTGGAGCATCTCACAAGCTCAAGTGTGGGAAATTCTCTATGACCTCTTTTTAACTCCTCTCCATTTGTCGGTCATTATAGACACAAACTCCAGCTTGAGCAAACATCTGACGTCTGCGCTTACTCAGGTGCTGGATATTTGAATCAGCCGCTGCACACTGGAAATGCCATTCGCTTGTCACTGAATTTATTCATAGCTTGGGTTTACAATTCCATCCTCACCCTACTGGTCCACAAGCCCTCATGATAGGGAATTCTGCAGCCACAACACAGCATTCTGCCTTCCCAATAGAAAGAAGAAGGGCCTGGTGAGTCTGCCCAGAAACTCCACATTATGATCAATCTACTTGTCCCTTGAGGGAACCCTGAATTATAGACAGCCCTGGCCCCTAGTGTTGTGTCTGACAGAGCCTAAGCCCCGACCTCGTGTCAGCCACCTAGAAGGCGGGGCCCATATCCCGCATGTTAGACTGGCCACGGAACAGAGCCGTCATCTTTACCCATCCTTGGTATTCAGGCATGTGTCCCCAGACCTTTCCTGGAATCCCTACCAATGAGGGAACCTGAATCACAATAGAGAAATCCTCATTCCCCATGGCAGGATTCCTGTAAGTTCGGAAGGGTGTCCAACACTCAGAGTGTTAGCCTACTGAATGGCCATTGAGACCACCCCCATTCCTGAGGGCCACCCTATGCAAAAGCTTGCATAGTGACCCTCAGCCTGAGCATGCTTTCAAACAAACGCTCTCAGTTGTATCTCCAGGACTTGCATTGGAGGCCTGGTAAGCCCCTATGCCCAAATCATAACCCTTGGTGGGTATTTCCAGGTGCCCAGAGCCAGAGCACTTCTCTGCAATCCCTGTTATGGGACACCCTTAATATGGAAAACAGAACTCTTTCCTCTCTGAGAAAGCCACCACATTATAAGGAGCCGCCAGGATACTTGAGAGGAAATATCACCCATGGACACCTGAGACCACACCTGCATTCTTAGTCCATCGTGGATACACAATCCAGATAAAAAAGCCTGTGCTACCTCCTTTGAGGCATGCGATTTACATTTCACACGGAGCTTCCCTCCAGGAGTATGCATTGGGCCTACAATCACTTCGCCACTAAACCTAACCCGCATTTGTGTTTGCAGACTTCCCTCCGAAAACCATGGCTCTCATGCCCTCCACCATGGGGTCTTTGGAGCCACACCACAGGACTGTGCCCACCATTGCCAAGGAAACTGTGCCCATCAAATTGCCCTATCTTTCCAGATTAGGAGAAACTTGCAAGGCCCCTGAGCCCACCCCAATACTGGTTGCCACTCTGTACACAAATGCACAGTCTGGAACACCCTGATCACCTACATCTAGGCAGACTTTGAAGTCAATGATACTGAGTCAGAGGATTGAACCTGACATTCCGTTAGGATTTTATTGGAACCCTAGATTAAATTTTCAGGCATCTATCCTCAGAGGCCTGTTCTGCAATACCAAATTATGATACATTTGGTCCGTTAGCCCCACATCAGAACATCTCTTGTCCGAGAAGGAAACCGTGCCCTTTGACCAGTGTCAAACCCTCAGGGTAGATGAATCCTACATGGTCCCTTAGCCACCAGCACACTGTAAGGTCTCCATGGTAACAAACCTGCATTATGACCCATCTTCATGAGACTTCATGTCAACTCCAGGCCTTGGTAATTCGCCCAAGAGCCACCAGAACGAATTGGCCATGTTTCTCAGCTGCAATTTTAATGGAGGTGTGCTTTTCAGGCATCCACGTGGGAGTGCTCTGCTACCCAAACTTTCCACATGGGGGACCCTGGAGCAAATAAACCAGACTCCCCCTGTCTGGTAGAAGGAAACTTTGCTGTTTGAAGCATCTCACAAGCCCCAGCATGTGAAATCCTCCATGGCCTCTTGACGCCACCCCTCCATTCATCGGTCATCATAGACATAAACTCCAGCATGAGGAAATGTCTGACTTTCACCTTTACTCAGGTGCTGGATATCTGGAATCAGACACTGCACAATGGAACTGCCTTTTGCTTGGCACTGAATTGAACCTTAGCTTGAGTTTACAATTCCATCCTCACCCTACTGGTCCCCAAGCCCGCTTGATAGGGAATTCTGGGGCCACAACGCAGCTTTTTGCCTTTCCCTTAGAAAGAAGAAGGGCATGGTGATTCTGCCCAGAAACTCTGCATGAGGATCAATCTGCTCAGCCCTTGAGGGATCCCTGATTCATACTCAGCCCTGACCACTAGTTCTGTTTCTGACAGAGCCTGAGTGCTCAATTCATGTCAGCTACTCAGAGAGTCAGGCATGTGAGACTGGCCATGTCTCAGGTCCCTCATCTCTACCCATCCTTGGTATTCAGGCATCTGTCCCCAGACATTTGCTAGAATACCTGCTAATGGGGGAACCTGAGGCACAATAGAGAATTCTTCCTTTTCCATGGCAGGAATCCTGGTAGTTGGGATAGGTGTCCTACATTAAAGTGGTAGCCAGCTGCATGGCCAAGGAGACAACTCCCACTCATAAGGGCTGCCCTAATCACATCAGGCATTGTGACACTCAGACTAGCATGCTTTCAAACAAACGCTCTCAGTTGTACCTCCAAGTCACACATTGTAGGCCTGGTACTCCCCTAGGCCCAAATCCTAATCCTGTTGGGATTTTCCAAGCACCCAGACTCACAGCCCTTCTCTGGAATCCCTTTTTGGGGAACATCTAAGATTGAAAACAGCACTCTTCCATTCAAATGAGAAAGCCACCATACTATTGGGAGCTTCCAGGATCCGTAGAGAGGAAAATACTCTCATGGAAACATTAGAACACACCTGCATTCCAAGGCTATCATGGACACACAATCCAGATACAAAAGCCAGTGCTAGTGCCTTCGAGGTACGTGATTTACAGTTCCTGACGATCTGCCCTCCAGGTCTATGCATTGGGCCTACGATCACCTCGCAACTCAACCTAATCCGAGTTTGTGATTGCAGACTTCTCTCCCAAAACCATGGCTTACATGCCCTCCAAGATGGAGTCTCTGGAGCCACACCACAGGACTGTGCCTGCCACCCCCAAGGAAACCGTGCCCACAAATTTGCCTAAACCTTCAAGATTAGGAGAAACCTGCAAGGCCCCAGAGCCCACCCCAATATTGGAGGCCACTCTGTACACAAAGGCACAGTCAGAAACACCCTGATTGCCTACATATAGGCAGACACCGAAGTCAATGGTCCTGAGTCTGATGATTGAACCTGAAATTCCCCTTGGACTTCATTGGAACCCATGATGAAGTTTTTAGGCATCTGTCCTCAGAGGCCTGTTCTGGAATTCCAACTTATGATACAACATTTGGTCCGTGAGCCCCACAACAGAACATCTCCGATACCCAGAAAAAAACCGTGTTCTTTGACCGGTGTCAAACCATCAGGATAGACTAATCATACATGGCCCCTTAGCCACCAGCACATAGTAAGATTTCCGTGGTAACAAAACTGCATTGTGACCCAACTTCATTAGAAACCAGGCCTTGGTACTTTGCCCTAGAGCAACCAGAAAGAACCTGCCATGTTCCTTAGGTGCAATGGTCAATGTAGGTGTGCTTTCCAGTATCCACGTGCGAGTACTATGCTACCCAAACTTTGCACATGGGGGAACCTGGTGTAAACAAACCAGACCTCCCCTGTCCAGTAGAAGGAAACCTTATGTTTGGATCAACTCACAGGCCTCAGCGTGTAAACTGCTCCATGGCCTCTTGATGCCACCACTCCATTGGTCGGTCATCATAGACACAAACTCCAGTCTAAGCAAACATCTGACATGCACCCTTATCCCGGTGCTGGATGTCTTGAATAAACCACTGCACATTGGAACTGCCTTCCACTTGGCACTGAATTGAACCATAGCTTGTGTTTACAATTCCATCCTCACCTGACTGGTCCCTAAGCCCTCTTGATAGGGAAATCTGGGGCCACAACGCAGCATTCTGCCTTCCCCATCGAATGAAGAAATGCCTGGTGAGTCTGCCCTGAAAACCCACATGAGGATCAATCAGGTCGGCCCTCGAGTCAACACCGATTTATTGGCTGCCATGGCCACTAGTGCCGTGTCTGACAGAGCCTGAGCTCTACTGAGTTTCAGCCACTAGAGAGCAGGCCCCATATCTAGCATTTGGGATTGCCATGGCCCAAGTATGTCATCTCTACCCATCCTTGATATTCAGGCACCTGTCCCCAGACCTTGGCAGGGATCCTTGCCAATTAGGGAACTTGAAGCACAATAGAGAACTCTTCTTTCCCCATGGCAATAAACCTGGCTTTTGGGATGGGTGTTCTACCCTCAAAGGGGGAGCCAGTTACTACATCAATGACACCACACACACTCCTGAGGACTACCCTTGGCACAAACAGGCATTGTGACCCTCACCCTGAGCATGCTTTCAAAAAATCCCTCTCAGATTCACCACAATGATCCCTCATTTCAGGCCTGGTATGCCTGTAGGTTCAAATCATAAAACTTGGTGGGATTTTCGAGGTGCCCAGACCCCGAGACCATCTCTGGAATTTTTGTTTTGGTGCACCCTTCAGATGGAAAACAGCACTCATCCCTTCCCCCAAAATGTCACCAAATTATGAGGAGCCACCAGGATCCATAGAGAGGCAATGTCTCCCATGGACCCATGAGAACACACCTGCATTCCGAGGCCATCCTGGACACACAATCCGGAGAGAAAAGCATGTGCTACTGCCTTCTATTCACCCTAATTACAGTTCCAGATGAGCTGCTCTCAAGGTATATGCATTGGGCCTGTGATCACTTCGCCACTCACCCTAATTCAAATTTGTGTTTGCAGACTTATCTACCAAAACCATGGCACACATGCCCTCGAGGATGGGGTCTCTGGATCCACACTGCAGGACTGTCCCTGCCATCCACAAGGAAACTGTTTCCATCACAGTTGCCCAAACTGTCTAGATTAGGAGAAACCTACAAGGCCTCTGGGCCTACCCCAATTTCGGCGGCCGCTCTGAACACAAATGCACAGTCTGAAATACCCTGATCCCCTACATCCAGGAACACAGCCAAGTCAATGGTCCTGAGTCAGAATAATGAACCTAACATGCCCCTAGGACGTCATTGGAACCATTTATTTGGTTTTCAGACATGTGTCCTCAGAGGCCTGTTCTAGAATGCGAACTTATGATACAACATGTGGTGCCTGGGCCACACAACAGAACATCTCCTGTCCCCAGAAGGAAACCGTGCCCTACAATCTGTGCAAAATCCCAGAGTAGTAGATTCCTGCACAACTACTAAGCCACCAGCACATTCTAAGATCTACCTGGTAACAAACCAGCTGTGTGGCCCATCTGCAAGAGATTCCATGTCAAATCAAGGACTTGGTACTTTGCTACAGAGACACCAGAATAAAGCTGCCATGTTCTTCAGTTGCAATGGTCAATGAAGTTGAACATTCCAGGCATCCATGCGGTAGAGCTCTGCTACCCAAACTTTCCACATGGGGGACCCTGGAGCAAATAAACCACACTCCACCTGTCCAGTAGAACGAAACCTTGCTATTTGGAGCAGCTCATGAGTCTCAAGGTGAAAATCCCTCCATGGCTTCTTGACGCCACCCCTCCATTTGTCAGACATCATAGACACAAACTCCAGTGTGAGCAAATATCCGACGTCCTCCCTTACTAAGGTGCTGGATATCTCGAAAAAGCTGCTGGACACAGGAACTGCCTTCCGCTTGGCAGTGAATTGAACTGTAGCTTGTGTTTACAATTCCTTCCTCACCCGACTGGTCCCCAAGCCTTCTTGATAGCGAATTATGGAGACACAACACAGCATTCTGCCTTCCCGATAGAAACAAGTGCCTGGTGAGTCTGGCCAGAAACCCCACATGAAGATCAATCTGCTCGGCCCTATATCGGAGGGACCCTGATTTATAGGTTGCCCTGGCCACTAGTGCTGTGTCTGACAGAGCCTGAGCCCAGACCTAGTGTCAGTCACCAGAGTTTGAGCCCCACATCTAGCATTTGGGATTGCCATGGCTCAAGTATTTCATCTCTACCCATCCTTGGTATTCAGGCACCTGTCCCCAGACCTTTGCTGGAATCCCTGACAATGGGGCATCCTGAAGCACAATAGAGAACTCCTCCTTCTTCATATCAGGAAACTTGGCTGTTAGGATGGGTGTTCAACCCTGAAAGGGGGAGTCATTTACAAGTCCAGTGAGACCACACAAACTCCTCAGGGATGCCCTGGAGGCAAACAGGCCTTGTGACCCTCAGCCTGAGCATGCTTTCAAATAATCCTTCTCTGTTGCACCACCATGAACCCGCATTGCAGGCCTAATATGCCCCTAAGCCCAAATCCTAGCACATGTTGTGATGTCCCAATGCCATGAACCAGAGCCCGTCTCTGGAATTCCTGTTTTGGGGCACCCATAAGGTGGAAAACATCACTCTCCCCTTCCCCGAAAAAGCCACCAAACTATGGAGAGCCACCAGGATCCATAGAGAGGAAAAGACTCCCATGGACCCATGAGAACACACCTGCATTCCAAGGCCATGCTGGACACACAATCCAAAGAGAAAAGCCTGTGCTACTGCCTTCCAGTCTCCCTAATTATAGTTCATGAAGAGCTTCCCTCCAGGTCTACGCATTGGGCCTGTGATCACCTCGCCACTCACCCTAATTTGTATTTGTGTTTGCAGACTTCTCTCCCAAAACCATGGCTCACATGCCCACCAGAATGTTATCTCTGAAGCCACACCACAGAACTCTGGCTGCCAACCCCAAGGACACTGTGCATATCAGATTTGCCCAAACCTTCCAAATTAGGAGAAACCTGGGTGGCCCCTGAGCCCACACCAATATTGCCGGCCACTCGGGATGGAAATGCGCAGTCTGAAACACCCTTATCACCTACATCCAGGGAAATAGCCAAGTCAATGATCGTGAGATAGACGATTGAACCTAAAATGCCCCTAGGCTCTCAATGGAACCCCATTAGGTTTTTAGGCATCTGTCCTCAGGGGCCTGTTCTGAAATACCAATCTATGACACATCATGTGGTCTCTGAGCCACACGACAGAACATCCCCTGTCCCCAGAAGAATACCATGCTCTTCGACCTGTGCCAAACCCTCAGGGTAGGAGAATCCTGCATGGCACCTTAGCAACCAGCACATTCTAAGTTCTCCCTGGTAACAAACAAGCATTGTGACCCATCTGCAAGAGATCCCATGTCAACTCAAGGCCTTGGCACTTTGTCCCAGAGCCACCAGAACGAATCTGCCATGTTCCTCAGCTGCAATTGTCAATGGAGGTGTGCTTTCCTGGCATCCATGCCGGAGAGCTCTTCTTCACAAACTTTCCACATGGGGAAACCTAGAGTAAACAAACCAGACTTCACCTACACTGTACAAAGAAATGTTACTCTTTGCAGCAGTTCACAGGCCTCAGCATGTGAACTCCTCCATGGCCTCTTTATACCACCCCTCCACTTGTCGGTCATCATAGACAAAAACTCTAGTGTGAGCAAGCATCTGACATCCACCCTTATTCCAGTGCTGGATGTCTCGAGTAAACTGCTACAAATTGGAACTGCCTTCTGCTTGGCACTGAATTGAACCATAGCTTTTGTTTACAATTCCACCCAAAACTGACTGGTTCCCAAGCTCTCGTGATTGGGAAACCTGGAGCCACAACACAGCATTCTGCCTTCCCTATTGAATGAACAAATGCCTGGGAATCTTCCCAAGAAACTCCACATGAGGATCAATCTGCTCCGCCCTCGAATCTACTCTGATATAAAGGCTGCCATGGCCACTAGCGCTGTGTCTGACAGAGCCTGAGCCCCGACCGAGTTTTAGGCCTCATATCTAGCATTTGGGATTGCTATGGCCCAAGTACGTCATCTCCACCCATCCTTGGTATTCAGGCACCTATCTCGAGACCTTGCTGGAAACCCTGCCAATGGGGCAACCTGAAGCACAGAGGAACCTGACAGAAGAGAACTCATCCTTCCTCATGGCAGGACATTTGGCTGTTGGGTTGGGTGTCCAACTCTCTAAGAGGGAGCCAGATATATGACCAATGAGACCACTCCCACTCCTGAGGGCCGCCATGAAAGCAAACAGGCATTGTGAGACTCAGCCTGAGCAAGCTTTCAAACAATCCCTCTCAGTTGCACCATCATGATCCCGCATTGCAGGCCTCATACACCCCTAGGTGCAAATCCTAACCCTTGGTGGGAAGTCCCAGATGCCCAGAAAAAGAGCCTGTATCTGGAATCCCTGTTTTGGGGCACCCATAAGATGGAAAACAACACTCTTCCCTTCCCCAAAAAAGCCACCAAATTATGAGCTGCACAGATCCATAGAGAGGAAAAGTTTCCCATGGACCCATGAGACTATACCTGCATTCCAAGGCCATCCTGGACACACAATATAGAGAGAAAAGCCTGTGCTACTGCCTTCCAGTCACCCTAATTACTCCTGACAAGCTGCACTCCAGGTCTACTCATTGGGCCTGTGATCACCTTTCCACTAACCATAACCCACATTTGTGTTTGCAGACTTCTCTCCCAAAACCATGGCTCATATGCCCTCCAGGACAGGGTCTCTGGATCCACAACACATGACTGGGCCTGCCATCCCCAAGGAAACTGTGCCCGTCAAACCTGCCCAAACCTTCCAGTTTAGGAGAAACACGCAAGAGCCCTGAGCCCGACCCAATATTGTCGGCAGCACTGGACACAAATGCCAGTCTGAAACGGCCTGATCACCTACATCCAAGCAGACAGCCATTTCAATGTTCCTGGGTCAGAAGATTGTACCTGACATGCTCCTAGGACGTCATTGGAACACTAGATTAGGTTTTCAGGCATCTGTCCTCAGGGTCCTGTTCTGAAATACCAACTTAGGATACAACACGTGGTCCCTGAGCCACACAATAGAATATCTCCTGTCCCCAGTAGGAAACCATGCCCTTCGACCTGTGCCAAACCCTCAAGATTGGAGAATCTTGCACAGCACCTTAGACACCAGCACAAACTCTAGTTTGTGCGTTGACCCATACCACAAGCTTTCCATCTGCTGGACAGTCGAGTCCTGTTGAATGGCTCCAGGATGTCCCATACGGAAAGACTGGAGAGCAGGATTCGAAGGATGGATGCCTGTACAGCATACTTCACATTCCCATTGGCTCTTTGTGACAAGACATGTTTGAACTACTGGCTCTGGGGCGAGCTAACTAGGGGGCTGAATTGAAATGGACTCTCCTGCGGATGGGTCATAATGTGGGTTTGTGTGCATGGAGACCTTGGAATATGTTGGCAGCTCAGGGGCCATGAAGTATTCGCCTAACCGAAGGGTGTAATATTGCTCCAATTAAAAAGAGATCCCTATGTGGAGATGAGACAGGTTCTCTTTGGTGCCTCAGAAAAGCCCCAGATACTGGTCTTCAAACCAGTTCTCTGAGTAGAGACACCTGGAAACCAAAGCTAGGGTTCAGATTAGAGCCTAGATGCCTGTCCGTTTCAATCTTCTGTCTCTGGGGACACTGTCTGAGTATCTAAGTGAAGATAGTTGCTCAGCTGGTGTCAGAGTGCCCCTCTTAGTCCATGGCCGAGGCATGGCCTTGGAGACCTTATTGGATTCTCCTAATCTCTAGGGTTGTGGCCAATGGATTGGGTACAGTTTTCTTGGAGAGGACTGGCACAGTCCTTCAGTGTGTCTCCATAGGCCCTAGCCTGGAGGGTGTGTGGGTCCGGGCTGTGGGTACAGAAGTCTGAAAACACAAACTCGGCTTGGGTGTGGAGCCGAGTGCATGGCAGGATGGACCCACAGACCGTGAGAGGAGATCCTCAGCTTATGAAAGAAGGGCAAATGGGAGGCAGTCACGCAAGCTTTTGTCTTTGGATGTTTTGTCTCCCATAGCCGTGGAATGTAGGGGTGACCTCAGGGGCTATGGAAGAGTCTCCCTCTCTGAGGAGTTGGTCCAGCTCTTAAGATTTTGGGGACATTTTGTGGGAAGGGTGGAGTCCTGCTGTCTGGCTCAGGTGTTCTTCCAGGAGAGGAACTCCAGATCACAGTCCTGGGTTCGAGCAAATGGAATACTCGAGCTCTTGTAAAGATTGGGATCATAGGGGCTTGGCAAGCCCCATATGCGGGCTCTTGGTCGAGGCCCTGAGAGACCTTACTTCGACAAGGGGCCCATGCTGATGGTCCCAATGCGAGTTTGTACCCAAGGAGGCACTCAAGTTTAGGCTTGGCCTCAGGGGCCATGAAGGTTTCTCCTACACTGAAGGTATGACTCCATGCCAACAGCAAGCTTTCCAGCCATGGGGAAGGAGAAGATCTGATTTGTGCTTCAGTTACCCACGTTTGCCAGGATTTGATATAATATCTAGGGTCAGATGTCTGAAAACCCAGGTTGGGAAGAGATGACGGCATAAGGCCATGGCCTGTCTGATGTGCTTAGTGTGCAGCCAGTTGTTTCCTTGTCTGTCGGGACGTCAGGCTGTGTCAGACAGAGCACTACTGACCAGGGTAGCCTTTCCAGTTAGGGTGCGGTCGAGGCCAGAGCAGGTTGGTTCTCATTTGTGGTTTCTGGAGAGCCCCATAGGGCAACGTTTTTCTTCTGGTGGGCAGGCAGAAAACTGTGTTGTGGTTCTGGAATTCCCAGTCTGGAGGGCTTGTTTGCCAGGAGTGTGAAGAGGGAAGTCTGAAAACACAAGCTAGCGTTAGGTTTGGGGCCGAGGGCATGGCAGGCGCACTCTGCAGAGACTGAATCGAGATCTCCTGCATCTGAGGTCAGGGCGAGTATCAGACTTTGCCTCAGGTTGGAGTTTGTGTCCATTATGGCCCCTTCCTGAAGGGGGTGGGGGCGTCATGAGGCCAGGGAGGTTTCCCAACGCTGGGAGTTATGAGCTGCCCCAAACATCAAGGTTTCCTCTGTAGGACAGTCGAGTACTATGAGATGGTTCTAGGATGACCCCTACAGAAAGACTCGAGAGAAGGGGTCTAAGCATGAATGTCTGCAAATGCCACCTCACATTCCCACTGGCTGCTTGGGGCAAGGCAGGCTCAATCTGCAGGCTCTTGGGCGGGTTTCTCAGAGGGCTGAGTAGAAATGGACTCTCCTGAGGATGAGTCATACTGTTGGTTGGTGGCCATGGAGACCTTGGAATGTGGCGGTGGCTCAGGGACTCTGCAGGTTTCTCCAAACCGAAGGGTTTGACACAGCTCCAACAATGAAGCTTCCCATGTGGAGACGATAGTTGTTCTGTTTGGTGTCTCAGGAAAGCCCCAGATGCTGGTCTTCAAACCCAGGCCTCTGAGGAGTGACACCTGGAAACCAAAGCAAGAGTTCAGATTAGGGCCCAGGGGCCTGTCTGGTTCAATCTACTGTCTCTGCCGACATCTGTCTGTGTTTCTGCATGGAGGTAGTTGCTCAGCTTGTGTCAGGATGCCTTTGTCCAGAGAGGCTTATAGTAGTGGGATGTCCTCGGGGGCCTTGAGGTTTCTCCTATTCTGTGGGGTTATGGGCAATGGAATGGGCATAGTCTCCTTGGAGAGAGCAGGACAGTCCTGTGGTGTGGCTCCAGAGGCCCCAGCCTGGCGGCTGTGTGGGCCAGGGCTGTGGGGACAGACATCCAAAAACACAAACTCGGCTGAGGTTTGGGGCTGAGGTTATGGCAGGAGTGATCTACAGTCCGTGAGGGGAGCTCATTGTGATTAGAAAGTAAGGCGAGTGAGAGGCGGTCGTTCAGGCTTATGTCTCTGGATGTTGTATTCATGATGGTCATTTAATGTAAGCATGGTCTCATGGGCCATGGAATTCTCCCTCTCCGGTGATTTGTCCGGCTCCCAAGAGATTGGGGTCATTTTGTGGGAAGGGAGGAGTCCTGTTTTCTGCCTCATGTGTCCCCACAATAGAGGGATTATAGAGCAGAGCACTGAGTACATACAACTGGAATACCCACCCTCTGGTTAGGCCTGGGGTCCTATGGGCATGGCAAGCCCATATGCAGATTCTTGGTCCAGCCACTGAGAGACGTTACTTGAATAGTGGACTCATGCTGAGGGTCACAATGTGTGTTTGTGCCCAAGGTGGTCCTCAATATTGGGCGGGACCTCATTGAGCTTGCAGGTTTCTCCTACAGTGAACCTTGGACATGCCAACCTCAGGGTTTCTTGCCACGGGGAAGGAGGAGTTTTGATTTCTGCATCACGTTCACCTCTGGGCACTAATTGGAGATAAGGTCTAGGTTCTGAAGCCTGAAAACCGAGGTTTGGAAGAGATGACGACCTAAGGCCATGGCGGGTCCGATGTGTTCAGTTTGGGGCCAGCTTTCTAGGTGTCGTTCAGGAGGTCTGCACTCAGGCTGTGCCAGACAGGGCATTCGTGCCCAGATACGCTGTATAATTGGGGTACAGTTGAGTGGCATGCAGAAGATAATTATTTGGGGTTTCTCCGTAGCCCCATAAAGCAAAGTCTTTCTTCTGGAGGGCAGGCAGAGTGCTGCATTCTGGCTCCGGAACTGCCAAACTGGAGGCCTTGCGGCCAGGAATGCAAGGATGTAAGTCTGAGAACTGAAGCTTTGCTTTGGTTTCAGGGCGAGGAAATGGCAGGCACACTCTGCAGAGCTGAATTTAGATTTCATGCATCTGAGGTCAGGGCGAGGTTCATATATTGGCTCAGGTTGGAGTTTCTGTCCATGATGGCCCCTTCATGAAGGGGGGTCATCACACCGCCATTGGTGTTTTCCCATGATGGCAGTAGTGAGATGCTCCAAACCACAAGGATTTTCTGCGGGTCAGTTGAAACCTGTTGGATGGCTCCAGGACATCCCATATGGAACAATTGCAGAGCAGGGTTCTAAGGATGGATCCCTGGGCATCCGGCCTTGCATTCCAATTGTCTCCTAGCGAAACGGCACGTTTGATTGCTGCCTATGATGTAGCAGCCGAGGGGGCTGAGTTGAAATGCATTCTCCTGAGGATCGGTCATAATGTGGGATTGTGTCCATGGAGACCTTGGAATGGGGCAGTGGCACCAGGGCTCTGAAGGATGCTCCTAACCAGAGGTTTTGACACAGCTCCAAGAAGCATTTTTCCCATGGGGAAACAAGATTTGTTCTCATTGGTGCTTCAGTAACCCCCAATATGCTGGTATTGGAAACCAGAACTCTGAGGAGAGATGCCTGCAAACCAAGGCAATGGATCTGATTAGGGCCTGGGGCCTGTCTGGTTTAATCTTCTTCTCTCGGTTCATCTGTCTATGGGATTGAGTGGAGGTAGTTCCTCAGCTGGTGTCAGATTGCCCCTATTTGTCCTGGGCAGTCTACACTATTGGGATGGCCACTTTGACTTTGGAGGTTTCTCCTAATTTGCAAGTTTGTGGCCAATGAAATGGGCAGAATTCATTTGGGGAGGGAAGGCACAATCCTGAGGTGTGGCTCTATGGGCTCAAGCATGGAGGGTGTGTGGGTCAGAGATGTGGGGACAGAAGTCTGAAAACAGAAACTCATCTTAGGTTTGGGGACATAGGTATGGGAGGCCCGATCTACAGACCTTGAGCAGAACTCTTCAGGATATGAACAAAGAGTGAGTGTGAGGCACTTGCTCAGGCTTTTGACTCTGGATTTTGTGTCACTGATGGCCGTGGAAAGTAGGGGCGTCCTCATGGACCATGGGTGAGACTTCCTCTATGGGGATTTGGATGATCCCAATATTTTGGGGTCATTCCGTGGGATGGGAGGAGTCCATTCTGTTTTTTTTTTTTTTTTTTTTTTTTTTTACCTCAGGTGTGCCACTAAAGAGGGATTCCAGAGCAGAACCCTGGGAAGGGGCGACTGGACAACCCGAACTCTGTATAAGATTGGGGGCCTAAGGGCATGGCAATCCCCATATGGGGTACCTTGGTCCAGCCACTGAGAGGTCTTACTTGAGTACAGTGCTCACACTGAGGGTCACAATGCATGTTTTTGCCCAATGTAGGCATCAAGCATGGGCGGGGACTCATGGGCCATGCTTGATTCTCCTACACTGAACTTTGGACAACATACGAACCACAAGGTTTCTTTCCATGGGGAAGGAGGAATTCTGATTTCTGCATCATGTTCACCCCTGGGCAGTGACTGGAGATAAGATCTAAGTTCTGAATCCAGAAAATCGAGGTTGGGATGAGATGATAACCTAAGGTCATGGAGGGTCCGATGTGCTCAGTGTGCGGTCAGCTTTCTGGGTGTTGTTCAGGAGGTATGGATTCAGGCTGTGTCAGACAGTGCATTAGTGCCCAGGTTAGAATGTATAATTTGGGTACAGTTGAGTTCCATGTAGGTTCATCCTCATTTATTGTGTCAGGGAAGCTCACTGGGGCAACATTTTTCTTCTGGTGGGCAGGCAGAGTGCAGCATTGTGGGTCCAGAATTGCCAAACTTGAGGGCGTCGGGACCAGGAGTGTGAGGACGTAAGTCTGAGATCATAAGCTAGACTTAAGTTTCAGGGCGAGGGCACGGCAGGCACCCTCTGTAGATCCGAATCAAAATCTCATTCATCTGATGTAGGACGAGGATCAGACTTAGGCGCAGGTTGGAGTTTCTGTCCATGATGGCCCCTTCATCAAAGGGGTGGAATCTCGAGGCCATGGAGGTTTTCCCACGTTGGGAGTTGTGGGATGCTCCAAACTGCAAGGATTCCTTCTGCGGGAAAATTGAGAACTGTTGGATGGCTCCAGGACATCCCATATGGAATGACTCCAGAGCCGGGTTCTAAGGATGGATGCCTGAGCAGACTGCCTCTTACACCAATTGTCTCCCTGCCACAAGACAGGTACGATCTGATGGCTATGCAGGAGCAATCGTGGGAGCTGAGTTGAAATGGACTCTCCTGAAGATGGGTCTTAATGTGTGTTTGTGTCCATGAGGACGTTGGAATGGGGTGGTGGCCCCAGGGCTCTAAAGGATTCTAACCGGAGATTTTGAAACAACTCGAAAGAGCAAGTTTTCCATGTGGAGACAAGATTTGTTCTAATTGGTGCCTCAGGATACCCACATATGCTGGTATTAGAACCAGGCCTCTGAGGAGAGATACATAGAAACCACAGCAATGCATCCAATTAGGTCCTAGGAGCCTCTCTGGTTCAATCTTCTTCTCTGTCGACATCTGTCTATTTTATGAAATGGAGGTAGTTGCTCAGCTGGTGTCAGACCGCTCCTGTTTGTCCGGGTGGCCTACACTATAGGGATGGCCTCGGGGACTTTGGAGGTTTCTCCTAAATTGTATGATTATGGACAATGGCATGGGCAGAATTCCTGTGGAGTGGGCAGGCACAGACCTGATGTGTGGCTCCAAGGGCCCAGCCTTGAGGGTGTGTGGGCAAGGACTGTGGGGACAGATGTCTGAAAACACAAACTCAGCTTAGCTTTGGGGACGTAGGTATGGCAGGTCCGATTTACAGACTATGAGGAGAACTTTTTGGGATATGAATAAAGGGTGAAAGTGTGACACTTGTCAGGCTTTTGCCCCTGGATTTTGTGTCAATGATGGCTGTGGAATGTCGAGGAGTCCTCATGGGCCATGGAAGAGTCTTTCTCTCTGTGGATTTGGCCAGATCCCAATTGTTTTGGGTTAATCTGTGGGATTTAGTTTTGTTAACTAAGGTGTCCCACCAAAAGAGGGATTCCAGAGCAGAACCCTGGACAACAAGAAATCTAACTAAAAATACGGGCCTAGGGGCATGGCAAGCCCAATATGCCTTCTAATGGTCCAGCCACTGAGAGGCCTTCATTGAGGACAGAACTCATGCTGAGGGTCACAATGCGTGTTTATGCCCTCGTGGTACTCAAGCATGGGTGGGGACTCATGGTGCATGCTTGTTTCTCCTACACTGAATGATAGTCAACATGTCAACCACATGAGTTCTTGCCATGGGGAAGCATTAATTCTGATTTCTGCATGTCATTCACTCTTGGGCAGTGATTGGAGATAAGGTCTAGGTTGTGAAGTCTGAAAACCGAGGTTGGGAAGAGATGACGACCTAAGACCATGTTGGGTCCGATATGCTCAGCGTGGAGCCAGCTGTCTGGGTGTTGGTCGGGAGGTCCAAGCTTGGGCTGTGTCAGACAGGGCATTAGTGCCCAGGGTAGATTGTATAATTGGGGTACAACTGAGTGCCGTGCAGGTTGATCTTTATTTGGCATTTCTGGGTAGCCCCAAGGGCAATGTTTTTCTTCTGGAGAACAGGCAGAGTGCTGCATTGTGGCTCCGGAATTTCCAAAGTGGATGCCTTGTGGACGGGGAGTGTGAGGACGGAAGTCTGAGAACACATGTTAGGCGTAGGTTCTGGGCGAGGGCACGGCAGGCACCCTCTGCAGATCTGAATCGGGATATTATGAATCTGAAGTCAGGGCGAGGTTCAAACCTAGGCTTAGGTTTGAATTTCTGTCCATTCTGGCCACTTTATGAAGGGGACAGCATCTCCAGTCCATGGAGGTTTACCCACAATGGAAGTTGTGAGATGCTCCAAACAACAAAGATTCCTTCTGATCAACAATTGAGACCTTTTGTATCACTCCAGTACATACCATACAGAATGACACCAGAGCAGGGATCTTAGGATGGATGCATGGGAAGCCCGCCTCACATTGCAGTTGTCTCCTAGCAAATAGACAGGTTTGATATGCTGGCTCTGTCAGAGCAACCAAGGGGGCTGAGTTGAAATGGACTCTCCTGAGGATGGATGCTAATGTGGGTTTGTGTCCATGGAGACCTTGGAATGGGGCGTTGGTGCATGGGCCCTGAAGGATTCTCCTAACCGGAGGTTTTGAGACATCTCCAAAGGACAAGTTTCCCATGTGGAGACGAGATTTGTTCTAATTCGTGCCTCAGGAAACCCCCATATACTGTTATTGGAATATAGGCCTCTGAAGAGAGATAACTGGAAGCCAAAGCAATGGCTCCGTTTAGAGCCTAGGGGCCTGTCCGGTTGAATCTTCTTCTCTGTGTACATCCATCTAAGGTATTAGTGGAGTTAGATGCTCAGCTGGTGTCAGATGGCCCTTGTTTGTCCCAGGCGGCCTACACGATTGTGAAGGCCTTGGGGACTTTGGAGGTTTCTCCTAATTTTATGATTATGGACAATGGAATGGGCAGAATTCCCGTGGAGAGGGAAGGCACAGTTTTGATGTGGCTCCAGGGGCCCCAGCCTGCAGGGTGTGTGCCTCAGGACTGTGGAGACAGAAGTCTAAAACACAAACTCAGTTTAGGTTTAGGGACGTAGGTATGGCAGGCCCGATCTACAGACCGTGAGGAGAATTCTTCCAGATATGAAGAAAGAGAGATTGTGAGGCACTCGTTCAGGCTTTTGTTTCTGGATTTTGTGTCAACGATGGGCGTGGAATGTCAGGGAGGCCTCATGGGCCATGGACGAGTCTTCCGCTCTGTGGATTTGGCCCGATTCCAATTGTTTTGGGTCAAACTGTGGGATGGGAGGAGTCCTTTCAGTTTTGTTACCTCAGGTGTCCCACCAAAAGAGGGATTCCAAAGCCGAGCTCTGGGGAGGGGAGACTGGACAACCAGAAATCTGGTTAAAAATTGGGGCCTAGGGGCATGACAAGCCCAATATGCTGTCTTTTGGTCCAGCCACTGAGAGGCCTTACTTGAGAACTGGGCTCACGTTGAGGGTCAGAATGCATGTTTGTGAACGACTTGGTCCTCAAGCATCTGCAGGGCCTCATGGGCCACACTGGTTTCAACTACATTTTACGTTGGACAACAGGCCAACCACAAGGTTTCTTGCCATGGGGAAGGAGTTCTGATTCCTGCATCATGTTCAACCCTGGGTGGTGACTGGAGATAAGGTTTAGGTTCTGAAGCCTGAAAACCGAGGTTGGAAAGAGATGATGACCTAAGGCCATGGCGGGTCTGATGTGCTCAGTGTGTGGCTAGCTGGGTGGGTGCGAGCCAGGAGGTTCAGTCTCAGGCTGTGCCAGAAAGGGCAGTAGTGCCCAGGGCAGCCTGTATAATTGGGGTCCAGTCAAGTGGCATGCAGGTTGATCCTCATTTGGGGAATCTGGGTAGCCCCAGAGGGCAATGTTTTTCTTCCGGAAAGCAGGCAGAGTGCTGCCTTGTAGTTCTGGAATTGCCAAACTGGAGGGCTTGTGGGCCAGGAATGTGAGGATGGAAGTTGAGAACACAAACTAGACTTACGTTTCTGGGCAAGGGCACGGCAGACACACTCTGCAGAGCTGAATCAAGATGTCCTGCATCTGAAGTTAGGGCGAGGATCAGACGATCGATCAGGTTGGAGCTTCTGTCCCTGATGGCCCCTTCATGAAGCACAGGGGGCGGGATCACGAGGCCATGGAGGTTTGCCCACGATGGGAGTTGTGAGATACTCCAAACAGTAAAGATTCTTCTGCGGGACTATTGAGACCTGTTGGTTGGCTACAGGACTTCCCATACAGCATAATTCTGAGAATGGTTCTAAGTATGGATGTCTGGGAAGCCTGCCTCTCATTCCAATCATCTCCTAGCGACAAGACGGGTTAGATCTGCTGGATCAGGGGGAGCAACTGAGGGGGCTGAGTTGAAATGGACTCTCCTGAGGATGGGTCCTAATGTGGGTGTGTCTCCATGGAGACCTTGGAATGAGGCGCTGGCACCGGGAACCTGAAATGTCCTTCTAACCAGAGGCTTTGAGAGAGCTCCAACATGCAAGTTTCCCATGTGTAGACGAGATTTGTTCTGATGGGTGCCTCAGGAGAAGCCCTCAGCTGGTATTGGAAACCAGGCTTTTGAGGAGACATGCCTGTAAACCAAAGCTATGGATCCCATTATGGCCTGGGGTCCTGTCTGGTCAATCTTCTTCTCTGGGGACATCCATCTATGGTATGAGTGGAGGTAGATGCTCAGCTGGTGTCAGACGGCCCTTTTTTGTCCCGGACAACCTACACCATTGGTATGGCCTCAGGGAATTTGGTGGTTTCTCCTAATTTGTATGGTTTTGGATAATGGAATGGGCAGAATTCCCATGGATTGGTTAGGCCCAGTCCTAATGTGTGGTTCCAGGGGCCCAGCCTGGAGGGTGTGTGGCCCAGGACTTTGAGGACAGAACTCAAAAAACACAAACTCAGCTTAGGTTTGGGAACGTAGGTATGGCACGGCCGAACTACAAATCATGAGAAGAACTCTTCAGGATATGAAGAAAGAGCGAGTCTGAGGCGCTTAGTTAGGCTTTTGTCTCTGGATTTTGTATCAGCGATGGCCGTGGAAAGTCGGGGAGGCCTCATGGGCCATGGACGAATCTTCCTCTCTGTGGATTTGGCCCTATCCCAATTCTTTTTCGTGAATCTGTGGGATGGGAGGACTCCTTTAGGGTTTGTTACCTGAGGTGTCCCACCAAAAGAGGAATTCCAAAACAGAGCCCTGCGCAAGAGTGAAGGGACAACCCGAAATATGGTTAAAAATTAGGGTCTAGGGGCATGGCAAGCCCAATATGCTGTTTCTTCATGCAGCCACTGAGAGGCCTTGCCTGAGGACCGGGCTCAGGCTGAGGGTCACAATGTGTGTTTGAGACCAATGTGGCCCTCAAGCATGGGCTGGGTCTCATGTGCCACACTGGTTTCAACTACACTGAACGTTGGACAACATGCCAACCACGAGGTTTCTTGCCAAGGGAACGAGTTCGGATTTCTGCAACATTTTCAAACCTGGGCAGTGATTGGAGATAAGGTCAAGGTTCTGAAGCCTGAAAAACCGCAGTTGGGAAGAGATGATGGCCTAAGGCCATGGCGGTTCTGATGTGCTCAGTGTGCGGTCAGCTGTCTGGGTGTTGGTCAGGAGGTCCGAGCTCAGGTTGTGTTAGACAGTGCATTAGTGCCCAGGTTAGACTATATACTTTGGGTACAGTCTGGTGACATGTAGATTTATCCTCATATAAGTTGTCTGGGCAGCTCATTAGGCAAAATTTGTTTTCTAGAGGGCAGGCAGAGTGCTTAATTGTCGGTCCGGAATTTAAACTTGAGGGATTCGTGTCCAGGAGTGTGAGGACGGAAGTCTGAGAACACAAGCTAGACTTGGGTTTCAGGGCGAGGACACGGCAGGTACCACTGTAGATCTGAACCTATATCTCATGCATCTGAAGTCAGGGCGAGGATCAGATGTTGGCTCAGGTTGGAGTTTCTGTGCATGACGGCCCCTTCATGAAGGGAGCGGAATCTCGAGGCCATGGAGGTTTTCCCACGTTGGGTGTTGTGGGATGCCCCCTTCAAGGATACCTTCTGCGGGACAATTGAGACCTGTTGGGCAGCTTCAGGACATACCATATGGAATGACTCCAGGGCACTGTTCGAGGTTGGATGCCTGGGAAGCCGGCCTCGCATTCCAATTGTCTCCCAGCAACAAGACCGTTTAGATCTAATGGCTCTGCGAGAGAAACCGGGGTGGCTGACTTGAAATGGACTTTCCTGAGGATGGGTCCTAATGTGTGTTTGTGTCCATGAGGGCCTTAAAACGGGGCGGTGGCACCGAGACGCTGAAGTGTTCTCCTAAGCTTTTGACATAGCTCGATGCACAACGTTCCTTGTGGAGACGAGATTTGTTTTGATGGGTGCCTCAGGAAAACCTCGATGCTGGTATTGCAATCCAGGCTTTTGAGGAGACATGCCTGTAATCCAAAGCAATGTATCCGATTATGGCCTAGGGTCCTGTCTGGTTCAATCTTCTTCTCAGGGGACATCCATCTATGGTATGAGTGGAGGTAGATGCTCAGCTGGTATCAGACCGCCCTTGTTTGTCCCGGGCGACCTGCACTATTGGGATGGCCTCAGGGATTTGTAGGATTCTCCAAATTTTACTGTTTTGGACAATGGCATCGGCAGAATTCCCATGGATTGGGTAGGCACAGTCCTAATGTGTGATTCCAGGGGCCCGAGCCTGGAGTGTGTGTGGCCCAGGACTTTGAGGACAGAAGTCTGAAAACACAAACTCAGCTTAGGTTTGGGGACGTAGGTATGGCAGGCCCAATCTATAAACCATGAGAAGAACTCTTCCGGATATGAAGAAAGAGCGAGTCTGAGGTGCTTGCTCAGGCTTTTGTCTCTGGATTTTGTATCAGAGATGGCCGTGGAATATCGGGGAGGCCTCATGGGCCATGGACGAATCTTCCTCTCTGTGGATTTGGCCCGATCCCAATTGTTTTTCGTCAATCTGTGGAATGGGAGGACTCCTTTCAGGTTTGTTACCTCAGGTGTCCCGCCAAAAGAGGAATTCCAAAGAAGAGCCCTGGGGAAAAGTGAAAGGAGAACCCGAACTATGGGTAAAATTTGGGGCCTAGGGGCATGGAAAACCCAATATGCTATCTCTTCATCCAGCCACTGAGAGGCCTTATTGAGGACTGGGATCAGGGTGAGGGTGACAATGTGTGGTTTTGACCAATGTGGCCCGCAAACATGAGCGGGGCCTCATGAGCCACATTGGATTCATCTACACTGAACGTTGGACAACATGCCAACCACATGGTTTGTTGCCACGGGAAAGGAGTTGTGATTTCTGCATCACTTTCAAGCCTGGGCAATGATTGGAGATAAGGTCTAGGTTCTGAAACTTGACAACCGAGGTTGGGAAGAGATGACGACCTAAGACCATGGCGGGTCCGATGTGCTCAGTGAGCGGCCAGCTTTCTGTGTGGGGCCAGGTAATCCAGGCTCAGGCTGTGTCAAAAAGGGCAATAGGGCCCAGCAGCCTATATATTTGGGGTACAGTCAAATGGCGTGCAGGTTGATCCTCATTTGGAGTTTCTGGGTAGCCCCAGAGGGCAATGTTCTTCTTCCTGAGGGCAGGAAGAGTGCTGCATTATAGTTCTGGTTTTCAAACTGGAGGCTTGTGGGCCAGTAGTCTGAGGAAGGAAATCTGAGAACAAGCTAGGCTTAGGTTTCTGGGTGAGGACAAGGCAGGAACAATCTACAGACCTGAATCGAGATCTCGTGCTTATGATGTAAGGGCGAGGATCAGAAGATCGCTCAGTTTGGTGTTTCTGTCCCTGATGGCCCTTCATGAAGGGGCGGGGTGGTCACGAGGCCGTGGGGGTTTTCCCACGATGTTAGTTGTGAGAAGCTCCAAACTGCAAAGATTCTTCTGCAGGACAATTGAGACCTGTTTGTTGGCTCCAGGGCAACGATTCCGAGCAGGGTTCTAAGGATGGATGGCTGGGTAGCCCACCTCGCATTCCAATTGTGTCCTAGCAACAAGACAGGTTAGATCTGCTGCATCTGGGGGAGCAACCCAGGAGGCTGAGTTGAAATGGACTCTCCTGTGGATGGGTCCTAATGTCTTTTTGTGTCTATGGAGACCTTGGAATGTAGCGGTGGCACTGGGGTCCTGAAGGGTTTTTCCAAACAGAGGCTTTGACACAGCTCCATCGTGCAAGTTTCCCATATGTAGATGAGATGTTTTCTGATGGGTGAGTCAAGAAACAGCCATACGCTGGTATTGGAATCCAGGCCTCTGAGGAGAGATGACTGGATACCACAGCAATGGATCCGTTTAGTGCCTAGGGGCCTGTTCGTTCCTTTTTACCTCTGGGGACATCAGTCTATGCGTCTGAGGGCAGGTAGGTGCTCAGATGAGCTCAGATTGCCCCTGTTTGTCCTGGGAAGCCACCACTGTTGGGATGGCCTCCGGCAGTTTGGAGGTTTATCCTATTAGTAGGGTTGTGGCCATTGGAATGGGCACTTACAATTCCCTTGGAGAGTGCAAGTACAGTCCTCAGGTTTGGCTCCAGGGGCCTGAGCCTGTAGGGTGTGTAGGCCAGAGCTGTTTGGACAGTTGTCTGAAAACACAAACGCGGCTTATGTTTCGGGTCATAGGTATGGCAGGACTGATCTACAGACCATGAGGAGAACTCTTCAGGATATGAAAAAAGGGCGAGTGTGAGGCTCGTGCTCAAGTTTTTGTCTCTGGATATCGTGTCACTCATGGTCGTGAAATTTCCGGGTGACTTCATGGGAAATGGACGAGTCTTACTCTCTGGGGTTTTGCCCCGTCCCAAGATTTTTGGGTCATTCTGGGAATGGAAGAAGTCCGTTTTGTTGTTGTTGTTGATTTGCTTTTTTTGTTTTTTAACCGCAGGTGTTTCACCAAATGAGGTATTCCAGAGTAGAGCCCTGGGGAGGGCCGACCGGACAACCAGAAATCTGGTTAAAAATTGTGGCCTAGGGACATGTCAAGCCCATTATGACATCTAATGGTCGAGCCACTTAGAGGACTTATTAGAGCACAGGACTCACGCTGAGGGTCACAATGCGTGTTTATGCCCTCTTCGCACTCAAGAATTGGCGGGGCCTGCGGGTGAATGCTGGTTTCTCCTACACTGAACGTTGGACAACATGCCAACCACAAGGTTTCTTGCCATGGGTAAGGACGAGTTCTGATTTCTGCATCACAGGCACCCCTGGGCAGTGGTTGGAGATAAGGTCTAGGTTCTGAAGCCTGAAAAACCGCAGTTGGGAATAGATGATGACCTAAGGCCATGGCGGTTCTGATGTGCTCAGTGTGCGGTCAGCTGTCTGGGTGTTGGTCAGGAGGTCCGAGCTCAGGTTGTGTCAGTGCATTAGTGCCCAGGTTAGACTATATACTTTGGGTACAGTCGAATGCCATGTAGATTTATCCTCATATAAGGTGCCTGGGAAGCTCATTAGGCCAAATTTTTTTTCTAGAGGGCAGGCAGAGTGCTGCATTGTGGATCTGGATTTGCAAAACTTCTGGGCTTCGGGGCCGGGAGTGTGAGGAGGGAAGTCTGAAAACACAAGCTAGACTTGGGTTTCAGGGCCAGGGCACGGCAGGTACACCTGTAGATCTGAACCTATATCTCATGCATCTGAAGTCAGGGCGAGGATCAGACGTTGGCTCAGGTTGGAGTTTCTGTGCATGACGGCCCCTTCATGAAGGGAGCGGAATCTCGAGGCCATGGAGGTTTTCCCACGTTGGGAGTTGTGGGATGCCCCCTTCAAGGATTCCTTCTGCGGGACAATTGAGACTTGTTGGGCAGCTCCAGGACATCCCATATGGAATGACTCCAGGGCACCGTTCGAGGATGGATGCCTGGGAAGCCCGCCTCGCATTCCAATTGTCTCCTTGCAACAAGACAGTTTAGTTCTGATGGCTCTGCGGGAGAAACCGGGGTGGCTGACTTGAAATGGACTTTCCTGAGGATGGGTCCTAATGTGTGTTTGTGTCCATGAGGGCCTTAAAACGGGGCGGTGGCACCGAGACGCTGAAGTGTTCTCCTAAGCTTTTGACATAGCTCGATGCACAACGTTCCTTGTGGAGACGAGATTTGTTTTGATGGGTGCCTCAGGAAAACCTCGATGCTGGTATTGCAATCCAGGCTTTTGAGGAGACATGCCTGTAATCCAAAGCAATGTATCCGATTATGGCCTAGGGTCCTGTCTGGTTCAATCTTCTTCTCAGGGGACATCCATCTATGGTATGAGTGGAGGTAGATGCTCAGCTGGTATCAGACCGCCCTTGTTTGTCCCGGGCGACCTGCACTATTGGGATGGCCTCAGGGATTTGTAGGATTCTCCAAATTTTACTGTTTTGGACAATGGCATCGGCAGAATTCCCATGGATTGGGTAGGCACAGTCCTAATGTGTGATTCCAGGGGCCCGAGCCTGGAGTGTGTGTGGCCCAGGACTTTGAGGACAGAAGTCTGAAAACACAAACTCAGCTTAGGTTTGGGGACGTAGGTATGGCAGGCCCAATCTATAAACCATGAGAAGAACTCTTCCGGATATGAAGAAAGAGCGAGTCTGAGGTGCTTGCTCAGGCTTTTGTCTCTGGATTTTGTATCAGAGATGGCCGTGGAATGTCGGGGAGGCCTCATGGGCCATGGACGAATCTTCCTCTCTGTGGATTTGGCCCGATCCCAATTGTTTTTCGTCAATCTGTGGAATGGGAGGACTCCTTTCAGGTTTGTTACCTCAGGTGTCCCGCCAAAAGAGGAATTCCAAAGAAGAGCCCTGGGGAAAAGTGAAAGGAGAACCCGAACTATGGGTAAAATTTGGGGCCTAGGGGCATGGAAAACCCAATATGCTATCTCTTCATCCAGCCACTGAGAGGCCTTATTGAGGACTGGGATCAGGGTGAGGGTGACAATGTGTGGTTTTGACCAATGTGGCCCGCAAACATGAGCGGGGCCTCATGAGCCACATTGGATTCATCTACACTGAACGTTGGACAACATGCCAACCACATGGTTTGTTGCCACGGGAAAGGAGTTGTGATTTCTGCATCACTTTCAAGCCTGGGCAATGATTGGAGATAAGGTCTAGGTTCTGAAACTTGACAACCGAGGTTGGGAAGAGATGACGACCTAAGACCATGGCGGGTCCGATGTGCTCAGTGAGCGGCCAGCTTTCTGTGTGGGGCCAGGTAATCCAGGCTCAGGCTGTGTCAAAAAGGGCAATAGGGCCCAGCAGCCTATATATTTGGGGTACAGTCAAATGGCGTGCAGGTTGATCCTCATTTGGAGTTTCTGGGTAGCCCCAGAGGGCAATGTTTTTCTTCCTGAGGGCAGGAAGAGTGCTGCATTATAGTTCTGGTTTTCAAACTGGAGGCTTGTGGGCCAGTAGTCTGAGGAAGGAAATCTGAGAACAAGCTAGGCTTAGGTTTCTGGGTGAGGACAAGGCAGGAACAATCTACAGACCTGAATCGAGATCTCGTGCTTATGATGTAAGGGCGAGGATCAGAAGATCGCTCAGTTTGGTGTTTCTGTCCCTGATGGCCCTTCATGAAGGGGCGGGGTGGTCACGAGGCCGTGGGGGTTTTCCCACGATGTTAGTTGTGAGAAGCTCCAAACTGCAAAGATTCTTCTGCAGGACAATTGAGACCTGTTTGTTGGCTCCAGGGCAACGATTCCGAGCAGGGTTCTAAGGATGGATGGCTGGGTAGCCCACCTCGCATTCCAATTGTGTCCTAGCAACAAGACAGGTTAGATCTGCTGCATCTGGGGGAGCAACCCAGGAGGCTGAGTTGAAATGGACTCTCCTGTGGATGGGTCCTAATGTCTTTTTGTGTCTATGGAGACCTTGGAATGTAGCGGTGGCACTGGGGTCCTGAAGGGTTTTTCCAAACAGAGGCTTTGACACAGCTCCATCGTGCAAGTTTCCCATATGTAGATGAGATGTTTTCTGATGGGTGAGTCAAGAAACAGCCATACGCTGGTATTGGAATCCAGGCCTCTGAGGAGAGATGACTGGATACCACAGCAATGGATCCGTTTAGTGCCTAGGGGCCTGTTCGTTCCTTTTTACCTCTGGGGACATCAGTCTATGCGTCTGAGGGCAGGTAGGTGCTCAGATGAGCTCAGATTGCCCCTGTTTGTCCTGGGAAGCCACCACTGTTGGGATGGCCTCCGGCAGTTTGGAGGTTTATCCTATTAGTAGGGTTGTGGCCATTGGAATGGGCACTTACAATTCCCTTGGAGAGTGCAAGTACAGTCCTCAGGTTTGGCTCCAGGGGCCTGAGCCTGTAGGGTGTGTAGGCCAGAGCTGTTTGGACAGTTGTCTGAAAACACAAACGCGGCTTATGTTTCGGGTCATAGGTATGGCAGGACTGATCTACAGACCATGAGGAGAACTCTTCAGGATATGAAAAAAGGGCGAGTGTGAGGCTCGTGCTCAAGTTTTTGTCTCTGGATATCGTGTCACTCATGGTCGTGAAATTTCCGGGTGACTTCATGGGAAATGGACGAGTCTTACTCTCTGGGGTTTTGCCCCGTCCCAAGATTTTTGGGTCATTCTGGGAATGGAAGAAGTCCGTTTTGTTGTTGTTGTTGATTTGCTTTTTTTGTTTTTTAACCGCAGGTGTTTCACCAAATGAGGTATTCCAGAGTAGAGCCCTGGGGAGGGCCGACCGGACAACCAGAAATCTGGTTAAAAATTGTGGCCTAGGGACATGTCAAGCCCATTATGACATCTAATGGTCGAGCCACTTAGAGGACTTATTAGAGCACAGGACTCACGCTGAGGGTCACAATGCGTGTTTATGCCCTCTTCGCACTCAAGAATTGGCGGGGCCTGCGGGTGAATGCTGGTTTCTCCTACACTGAACGTTGGACAACATGCCAACCACAAGGTTTCTTGCCATGGGTAAGGACGAGTTCTGATTTCTGCATCACAGGCACCCCTGGGCAGTGGTTGGAGATAAGGTCTAGGTTCTGAAGCCTGAAAAACCGCAGTTGGGAATAGATGATGACCTAAGGCCATGGCGGTTCTGATGTGCTCAGTGTGCGGTCAGCTGTCTGGGTGTTGGTCAGGAGGTCCGAGCTCAGGTTGTGTCAGTGCATTAGTGCCCAGGTTAGACTATATACTTTGGGTACAGTCGAATGCCATGTAGATTTATCCTCATATAAGGTGCCTGGGAAGCTCATTAGGCCAAATTTTTTTTCTAGAGGGCAGGCAGAGTGCTGCATTGTGGATCTGGATTTGCAAAACTTCTGGGCTTCGGGGCCGGGAGTGTGAGGAGGGAAGTCTGAAAACACAAGCTAGACTTGGGTTTCAGGGCCAGGGCACGGCAGGTACACCTGTAGATCTGAACCTATATCTCATGCATCTGAAGTCAGGGCGAGGATCAGACGTTGGCTCAGGTTGGAGTTTCTGTGCATGACGGCCCCTTCATGAAGGGAGCGGAATCTCGAGGCCATGGAGGTTTTCCCACGTTGGGAGTTGTGGGATGCCCCCTTCAAGGATTCCTTCTGCGGGACAATTGAGACTTGTTGGGCAGCTCCAGGACATCCCATATGGAATGACTCCAGGGCACCGTTCGAGGATGGATGCCTGGGAAGCCCGCCTCGCATTCCAATTGTCTCCTTGCAACAAGACAGTTTAGTTCTGATGGCTCTGCGGGAGAAACCGGGGTGGCTGACTTGAAATGGACTTTCCTGAGGATGGGTCCTAATGTGTGTTTGTGTCCATGAGGGCCTTAAAACGGGGCGGTGGCACCGAGACGCTGAAGTGTTCTCCTAAGCTTTTGACATAGCTCGATGCACAACGTTCCTTGTGGAGACGAGATTTGTTTTGATGGGTGCCTCAGGAAAACCTCGATGCTGGTATTGCAATCCAGGCTTTTGAGGAGACATGCCTGTAATCCAAAGCAATGTATCCGATTATGGCCTAGGGTCCTGTCTGGTTCAATCTTCTTCTCAGGGGACATCCATCTATGGTATGAGTGGAGGTAGATGCTCAGCTGGTATCAGACCGCCCTTGTTTGTCCCGGGCGACCTGCACTATTGGGATGGCCTCAGGGATTTGTAGGATTCTCCAAATTTTACTGTTTTGGACAATGGCATCGGCAGAATTCCCATGGATTGGGTAGGCACAGTCCTAATGTGTGATTCCAGGGGCCCGAGCCTGGAGTGTGTGTGGCCCAGGACTTTGAGGACAGAAGTCTGAAAACACAAACTCAGCTTAGGTTTGGGGACGTAGGTATGGCAGGCCCAATCTATAAACCATGAGAAGAACTCTTCCGGATATGAAGAAAGAGCGAGTCTGAGGTGCTTGCTCAGGCTTTTGTCTCTGGATTTTGTATCAGAGATGGCCGTGGAATGTCGGGGAGGCCTCATGGGCCATGGACGAATCTTCCTCTCTGTGGATTTGGCCCGATCCCAATTGTTTTTCGTCAATCTGTGGAATGGGAGGACTCCTTTCAGGTTTGTTACCTCAGGTGTCCCGCCAAAAGAGGAATTCCAAAGAAGAGCCCTGGGGAAAAGTGAAAGGAGAACCCGAACTATGGGTAAAATTTGGGGCCTAGGGGCATGGAAAACCCAATATGCTATCTCTTCATCCAGCCACTGAGAGGCCTTATTGAGGACTGGGATCAGGGTGAGGGTGACAATGTGTGGTTTTGACCAATGTGGCCCGCAAACATGAGCGGGGCCTCATGAGCCACATTGGATTCATCTACACTGAACGTTGGACAACATGCCAACCACATGGTTTGTTGCCACGGGAAAGGAGTTGTGATTTCTGCATCACTTTCAAGCCTGGGCAATGATTGGAGATAAGGTCTAGGTTCTGAAACTTGACAACCGAGGTTGGGAAGAGATGACGACCTAAGACCATGGCGGGTCCGATGTGCTCAGTGAGCGGCCAGCTTTCTGTGTGGGGCCAGGTAATCCAGGCTCAGGCTGTGTCAAAAAGGGCAATAGGGCCCAGCAGCCTATATATTTGGGGTACAGTCAAATGGCGTGCAGGTTGATCCTCATTTGGAGTTTCTGGGTAGCCCCAGAGGGCAATGTTTTTCTTCCTGAGGGCAGGAAGAGTGCTGCATTATAGTTCTGGTTTTCAAACTGGAGGCTTGTGGGCCAGTAGTCTGAGGAAGGAAATCTGAGAACAAGCTAGGCTTAGGTTTCTGGGTGAGGACAAGGCAGGAACAATCTACAGACCTGAATCGAGATCTCGTGCTTATGATGTAAGGGCGAGGATCAGAAGATCGCTCAGTTTGGTGTTTCTGTCCCTGATGGCCCTTCATGAAGGGGCGGGGTGGTCACGAGGCCGTGGGGGTTTTCCCACGATGTTAGTTGTGAGAAGCTCCAAACTGCAAAGATTCTTCTGCAGGACAATTGAGACCTGTTTGTTGGCTCCAGGGCAACGATTCCGAGCAGGGTTCTAAGGATGGATGGCTGGGTAGCCCACCTCGCATTCCAATTGTGTCCTAGCAACAAGACAGGTTAGATCTGCTGCATCTGGGGGAGCAACCCAGGAGGCTGAGTTGAAATGGACTCTCCTGTGGATGGGTCCTAATGTCTTTTTGTGTCTATGGAGACCTTGGAATGTAGCGGTGGCACTGGGGTCCTGAAGGGTTTTTCCAAATAGAGGCTTTGACACAGCTCCATCGTGCAAGTTTCCCATATGTAGATGAGATGTTTTCTGATGGGTGAGTCAAGAAACAGCCATACGCTGGTATTGGAATCCAGGCCTCTGAGGAGAGATGACTGGATACCACAGCAATGGATCCGTTTAGTGCCTAGGGGCCTGTTCGTTCCTTTTTACCTCTGGGGACATCAGTCTATGCGTCTGAGGGCAGGTAGGTGCTCAGATGAGCTCAGATTGCCCCTGTTTGTCCTGGGAAGCCACCACTGTTGGGATGGCCTCCGGCAGTTTGGAGGTTTATCCTATTAGTAGGGTTGTGGCCATTGGAATGGGCACTTACAATTCCCTTGGAGAGTGCAAGTACAGTCCTCAGGTTTGGCTCCAGGGGCCTGAGCCTGTAGGGTGTGTAGGCCAGAGCTGTTTGGACAGTTGTCTGAAAACACAAACGCGGCTTATGTTTCGGGTCATAGGTATGGCAGGACTGATCTACAGACCATGAGGAGAACTCTTCAGGATATGAAAAAAGGGCGAGTGTGAGGCTCGTGCTCAAGTTTTTGTCTCTGGATATCGTGTCACTCATGGTCGTGAAATTTCCGGGTGACTTCATGGGAAATGGACGAGTCTTACTCTCTGGGGTTTTGCCCCGTCCCAAGATTTTTGGGTCATTCTGGGAATGGAAGAAGTCCGTTTTGTTGTTGTTGTTGATTTGCTTTTTTTGTTTTTTAACCGCAGGTGTTTCACCAAATGAGGTATTCCAGAGTAGAGCCCTGGGGAGGGCCGACCGGACAACCAGAAATCTGGTTAAAAATTGTGGCCTAGGGACATGTCAAGCCCATTATGACATCTAATGGTCGAGCCACTTAGAGGACTTATTAGAGCACAGGACTCACGCTGAGGGTCACAATGCGTGTTTATGCCCTCTTCGCACTCAAGAATTGGCGGGGCCTGCGGGTGAATGCTGGTTTCTCCTACACTGAACGTTGGACAACATGCCAACCACAAGGTTTCTTGCCATGGGTAAGGACGAGTTCTGATTTCTGCATCACAGGCACCCCTGGGCAGTGGTTGGAGATAAGGTCTAGGTTCTGAAGCCTGAAAAACCGCAGTTGGGAATAGATGATGACCTAAGGCCATGGCGGTTCTGATGTGCTCAGTGTGCGGTCAGCTGTCTGGGTGTTGGTCAGGAGGTCCGAGCTCAGGTTGTGTCAGTGCATTAGTGCCCAGGTTAGACTATATACTTTGGGTACAGTCGAATGCCATGTAGATTTATCCTCATATAAGGTGCCTGGGAAGCTCATTAGGCCAAATTTTTTTTCTAGAGGGCAGGCAGAGTGCTGCATTGTGGATCTGGATTTGCAAAACTTCTGGGCTTCGGGGCCGGGAGTGTGAGGAGGGAAGTCTGAAAACACAAGCTAGACTTGGGTTTCAGGGCCAGGGCACGGCAGGTACACCTGTAGATCTGAACCTATATCTCATGCATCTGAAGTCAGGGCGAGGATCAGACGTTGGCTCAGGTTGGAGTTTCTGTGCATGACGGCCCCTTCATGAAGGGAGCGGAATCTCGAGGCCATGGAGGTTTTCCCACGTTGGGAGTTGTGGGATGCCCCCTTCAAGGATTCCTTCTGCGGGACAATTGAGACTTGTTGGGCAGCTCCAGGACATCCCATATGGAATGACTCCAGGGCACCGTTCGAGGATGGATGCCTGGGAAGCCCGCCTCGCATTCCAATTGTCTCCTTGCAACAAGACAGTTTAGTTCTGATGGCTCTGCGGGAGAAACCGGGGTGGCTGACTTGAAATGGACTTTCCTGAGGATGGGTCCTAATGTGTGTTTGTGTCCATGAGGGCCTTAAAATGGGGCGGTGGCACCGGGACACTGAAGTATTCTCCTAAGCTTTTGACATAGCTCGATGCACAAGGTTCCTTGTGGAGACGAGATTTGTTTTGATGGGTGCCTCAGGAAAACCTCTATGCTGGTATTGGAATCCAGGCTTTTGAGGAGACAAGCCTGTAATCCAAAGCAATGTATCCGATTATGGCCTAGGGTCCTGTCTGGTTCAATCTTCTTCTCAGGGGACATCCATCTATGGTATGAGTGGAGGTAGATGCTCAGCTGGTATCAGACCGCCCTTGTTTGTCCCAGGCGACCTGCACTATTGGGATGGCCTCAGGCATTTGTAGGGTTCTCCAAAATTTACTGTTTTGGACAATGGCATCGGCAGAATTCCCATGAATTGGGTAGGCACAGTCCTAATTTGTGACTCCAGGGGCCCCAGCCTGGAGTGTGTGTGGCCCAGGACTTTAAGGACAGAAGTCTGAAAACACAAACTCAGCTTAGGTTTGGGGACGTAAGTATGGCAGGCCCGATCTATAAACCATGAGAAGAACTCTTCCGGATATGAAGAAAGAGCGAGTCTGAGGCGCTTGCTCAGGCTTTTGTCTCTGGATTTTGTATCAGAGATGGCCGTGGAATGTCGGGGAGGCCTCATGGGCCATGGACGAATCTTCCTCTCTGTGGATTTGGCCCGATCCCAATTGTTTTTCGTCAATCTGTGGAAAGGGAGGACTCCTTTCAGGTTTGTTACCTCAGGTGTCCCGCCAAAAGAGGAATTCCAAAGAAGAGCCCTAAGGAAAAGTGAAGGGAGAACCCGAACTCTGGGTAAAATTTGGGGCCTAGGGGCATGGCAAGCCCAATATGCTATCTCTTCATCTAGCATCTGAGAGGCCTTATTGAGGACTGGGATCAGGGTGAGGGTCACAATGTGTGGTTTTGACCAATGTGGCCCGCAAACATGAGCGGGGCCTGATGGGCCACACTGGTTTCAACTACACTGAACGTTGGACAACATGCCAACCACATGGTTTGTTGCCACGGGAAAGGAGTTGTGATTTCTGCATCACTTTCAAGCCTGGGCAGTGATTGGAGATAAGGTCTAGGTTCTGAAACTTGACAACCGAGGTTGGGAAGAGATGACGACCTAAGACCATGGCGGGTCCGATGTGCTCAGTGAGCGGCCAGCTTTCTGTGTGGGGCCAGGTAATCCAGGCTCAGGCTGTGTCAAAAAGGGCAATAGGGCCCAGGTCAGCCTATATATTTGGGGTACAGTCAAATGGCGTGCAGGTTGATCCTCATTTGGAGTTTCTGGGTAGCCCCAGAGGGCAATGTTTTTCTTCCTGAGGGCAGGAAGAGTGCTGCATTATAGTTCTGGTTTTCAAACTGGAGGCTTGTGGGCCAGTAGTCTGAGGAAGGAAATCTGAGAACAAGCTAGGCTTAGGTTTCTGGGTGAGGACAAGGCAGGAACAATCTACAGACCTGAATCGAGATCTCGTGCTTATGATGTAAGGGCGAGGATCAGAAGATCGCTCAGTTTGGTGTTTCTGTCCCTGATGGCCCTTCATGAAGGGGCGGGGTGGTCACGAGGCCGTGGGGGTTTTCCCACGATGTTAGTTGTGAGAAGCTCCAAACTGCAAAGATTCTTCTGCAGGACAATTGAGACCTGTTTGTTGGCTCCAGGGCAACGATTCCGAGCAGGGTTCTAAGGATGGATGGCTGGGTAGCCCACCTCGCATTCCAATTGTGTCCTAGCAACAAGACAGGTTAGATCTGCTGCATCTGGGGGAGCAACCCAGGAGGCTGAGTTGAAATGGACTCTCCTGTGGATGGGTCCTAATGTCTTTTTGTGTCTATGGAGACCTTGGAATGTAGCGGTGGCACTGGGGTCCTGAAGGGTTTTTCCAAACAGAGGCTTTGACACAGCTCCATCGTGCAAGTTTCCCATATGTAGATGAGATGTTTTCTGATGGGTGAGTCAAGAAACAGCCATACGCTGGTATTGGAATCCAGGCCTCTGAGGAGAGATGACTGGATACCACAGCAATGGATCCGTTTAGTGCCTAGGGGCCTGTTCGTTCCTTTTTACCTCTGGGGACATCAGTCTATGCGTCTGAGGGCAGGTAGGTGCTCAGATGAGCTCAGATTGCCCCTGTTTGTCCTGGGAAGCCACCACTGTTGGGATGGCCTCCGGCAGTTTGGAGGTTTATCCTATTAGTAGGGTTGTGGCCATTGGAATGGGCACTTACAATTCCCTTGGAGAGGGCAAGTACAGTCCTCAGGTTTGGCTCCAGGGGCCTGAGCCTATAGGGTGTGTAGGCCAGAGCTGTTTGGACAGTTGTCTGAAAACACAAACGCGGCTTATGTTTCGGGTCATAGGTATGGCAGGACTGATCTACAGACCATGAGGAGAACTCTTCAGGATATGAAAAAAGGGCAAGTGTGAGGCTCGTGCTCAAGTTTTTGTCTCTGGATATCGTGTCACTCATGGTCGTGAAATTTCCGGGTGACTTCATGGGAAATGGACGAGTCTTACTCTCTGGGGTTTTGCCCCGTCCCAAGATTTTTGGGTCATTCTGGGAATGGAAGAAGTCCGTTTTGTTGTTGTTGTTGATTTGCTTTTTTTGTTTTTTAACCGCAGGTGTTTCACCAAATGAGGTATTCCAGAGTAGAGCCCTGGGGAGGGCCGACCGGACAACCAGAAATCTGGTTAAAAATTGTGGCCTAGGGACATGTCAAGCCCATTATGACATCTAATGGTCGAGCCACTTAGAGGACTTATTAGAGCACAGGACTCACGCTGAGGGTCACAATGCGTGTTTATGCCCTCTTCGCACTCAAGAATTGGCGGGGCCTGCGGGTGAATGCTGGTTTCTCCTACACTGAACGTTGGACAACATGCCAACCACAAGGTTTCTTGCCATGGGTAAGGACGAGTTCTGATTTCTGCATCACAGGCACCCCTGGGCAGTGGTTGGAGATAAGGTCTAGGTTCTGAAGCCTGAAAAACCGCAGTTGGGAATAGATGATGACCTAAGGCCATGGCGGTTCTGATGTGCTCAGTGTGCGGTCAGCTGTCTGGGTGTTGGTCAGGAGGTCCGAGCTCAGGTTGTGTCAGTGCATTAGTGCCCAGGTTAGACTATATACTTTGGGTACAGTCGAATGCCATGTAGATTTATCCTCATATAAGGTGCCTGGGAAGCTCATTAGGCCAAATTTTTTTTCTAGAGGGCAGGCAGAGTGCTGCATTGTGGGTCTGGAATTGCAAAACTTCTGGGCTTCGGGGCCGGGAGTGTGAGGAGGGAAGTCTGAAAACACAAGCTAGACTTGGGTTTCAGGGCCAGGGCACGGCAGGTACACCTGTAGATCTGAACCTATATCTCATGCATCTGAAGTCAGGGCGAGGATCAGACGTTGGCTCAGGTTGGAGTTTCTGTGCATGACGGCCCCTTCATGAAGGGAGCGGAATCTCGAGGCCATGGAGGTTTTCCCACGTTGGGAGTTGTGGGATGCCCCCTTCAAGGATTCCTTCTGCGGGACAATTGAGACTTGTTGGGCAGCTCCAGGACATCCCATATGGAATGACTCCAGGGCACCGTTCGAGGATGGATGCCTGGGAAGCCCGCCTCGCATTCCAATTGTCTCCTTGCAACAAGACAGTTTAGTTCTGATGGCTCTGCGGGAGAAACCGGGGTGGCTGACTTGAAATGGACTTTCCTGAGGATGGTTCCTAATGTGTGTTTGTGTCCATGAGGGCCTTAAAACGGGGCGGTGGCACCGGGACACTGAAGAATTCTCCTAAGCTTTTGACATAGCTCGATGCACAAGGTTCCTTGTGGAGACGAGATTTGTTTTGATGGGTGCCTCAGGAAAACCTCTATGCTGGTATTGGAATCCAGGCTTTTGAGGAGACAAGCCTGTAATCCAAAGCAATGTATCCGATTATGGCCTAGGGTCCTGTCTGGTTCAATCTTCTTCTCAGGGGACATCCATCTATGGTATGAGTGGAGGTAGATGCTCAGCTGGTATCAGACCGCCCTTGTTTGTCCCAGGCGACCTGCACTATTGGGATGGCCTCAGGGATTTGTAGGGTTCTCCAAATTTTACTGTTTTGGACAATGGCATCGGCAGAATTCCCATGAATTGGGTAGGCACAGTCCTAATGTGTGACTCCAGGGGCCCCAGCCTGGAGTGTGTGTGGCCCAGGACTTTAAGGACAGAATTCTGAAAACACAAACTCAGCTTAGGTTTGGGGACGTAAGTATGGCAGGCCCGATCTATAAACCATGAGAAGAACTCTTCCGGATATGAAGAAAGAGCGAGTCTGAGGCGCTTGCTCAGGCTTTTGTCTCTGGATTTTGTATCAGAGATGGCCGTGGAATGTCGGGGAGGCCTCATGGGCCATGGACGAATCTTCCTCTCTGTGGATTTGGCCCGATCCCAATTGTTTTTCGTCAATCTGTGGAAAGGGAGGACTCCTTTCAGGTTTGTTACCTCAGGTGTCCCGCCAAAAGAGGAATTCCAAAGAAGAGCCCTAAGGAAAAGTGAAGGGAGAACCCGAACTCTGGGTAAAATTTGGGGCTTAGGGGCATGGCAAGCCCAATATGCTATCTCTTCATCTAGCATCTGAGAGGCCTTATTGAGGACTGGGATCAGGGTGAGGGTCACAATGTGTGGTTTTGACCAATGTGGCCCGCAAACATGAGCGGGGCCTGATGGGCCACACTGGTTTCAACTACACTGAACGTTGGACAACATGCCAACCACATGGTTTGTTGCCACGGGAAAGGAGTTGTGATTTCTGCATCACTTTCAAGCCTGGGCAGTGATTGGAGATAAGGTCTAGGTTCTGAAACTTGACAACCGAGGTTGGGAAGAGATGACGACCTAAGACCATGGCGGGTCCGATGTGCTCAGTAAGCGGCCAGCTTTCTGTGTGGGGCCAGGTAATCCAGGCTCAGGCTGTGTCAAAAAGGGCAATAGTGCCCAGGTCAGCCTATATATTTGGGGTACAGTCGAATGGCGTGCAGGTTGATCCTCATTTGGAGTTTCTGGGTAGCCCCAGAGGGCAATATTTTTCTTCCTGAGGGCAGGAAGAGTGCTCCATTATAGTTCTGGTTTTCAAACTGGAGGCTTGTGGGCCAGTAGTCTGAGGAAGGAAATCTGAGAACAAGCTAGGCTTAGGATTCTGGGTGAGGACAAGGCAGGAACAATCTACAGACCTGAATCGAGATCTCGTCCTTATGATGTCAGGGCGAGGATCAGAAGATCGCTCAGGTTGGTGTTTCTGTCCCTGATGGCCCTTCATGAAGGGGCAGGGGGGCCACGAGGCCGTGGGGGTTTTCCCACGATGTTAGTTGTGAGAAGGTCCAAACTGCAAAGATTCTTCTGCAGGACAATTGAGACCTGTTGGTTGGCTCCAGGGCAACGATTCCGAGCAGGGTTCTAAGGATGGATGGCTGGGTAGCCCACCTGGCATTCCAATTGTGTCCTAGCAACAAGACAGGTTATATCTGCTGGATCTGGAGGAGCAACCCAGGAGGCTGAGTTGAAATGGACTCTCCTGTGGATGGGTCCTAATGTCTTTTTGTGTCTATGGAGACCTTGGAATGTAGCGGTGGCACTGGGGTCCTGAAGGGTTTTTCCAAACAGAGGCTTTGACACAGCTCCATCGTGCAAGTTTCCCATATGTAGATGAGATGTTTTCTGATGGGTGAGTCAAGAAACAGCCATACACTGGTATTGAAATCCTGGCCTCTGAGGAGAGATGACTGGATACCACAGCAATGGATCCGTTTAGTGCCTAGGGGCCTGTTCGTTCCTTTTTACCTCTGGGGACATCAGTCTATGCGTCTGAGTGCAGGTAGGTGCTCAGATGAGCTCAGATTGCCTCTGTTTGTCCTGGGAAGCCACCACTATTGGGATGGCCTCCGGCAGTTTGGAGGTTTATCCTATTAGTAGGATTGTGGCCATTGGAATGGGCACATACAATTCCCTTGGAGAGGGCAAGTACAGTCCTCAGGTTTGGCTCCAGGGGCCTGAGCCTGTAGGGTGTGTAGGCCAGAGCTGTTTGGACAGTTGTCTGAAAACACAAACGCGGCTTATGTTTCGGGTCATAGGTATGGCAGGACTGATCTACAGACCATGAGGAGAACTCTTCAGGATATGAAAAAAGGGCGAGTGTGAGGCTCGTGCTCAAGTTTTTGTCTCTGGATATCGTATCACTCATGGTCGTGAAATTTCCGGGTGACTTCATGGGAAATGGACGAGTCTTACTCTCTGGGGTTTTGCCCCGTCCCAAGATTTTTGGGTCATTCTGGGAATGGAAGAAGTCCGTTTTGTTGTTGTTGTTGATTTGCTTTTTTTGTTTTTTAACCTCAGGTGTCTCACCAAATGAGGTATTCCAGAGTAGAGCCCTGGGGAGGGCCGACAGGACAACCAGAAATCTGGTTAAAAATTGTGGCCTAGGGACATGTCAAGCCCATTATGACATCTAATGATCGAGCCACTGAGAGGACTTACTAGAGCACAGGACTCACGCTGAGGGTCACAATGCGTGTTTATGCCCTCTTCGCACTCAAGAATTGGCGGGGCCTGCGGGTGAATGCTGGTTTCTCCTACACTGAACGTTGGACAACATGCCAACCACAAGGTTTCTTGCCATGGGTAAGGACGAGTTCTGATTTCTGCATCACAGGCACCCCTGGGCAGTGGTTGGAGATAAGGTCTAGGTTCTGAAGCCTGAAAAACCGCAGTTGGGAATAGATGATGACCTAAGGCCATGGCGGTTCTGATGTGCTCAGTGTGCGGTCAGCTGTCTGGGTGTTGGTCAGGAGGTCCGAGCTCAGGTTGTGTCAGACAGTGCATTAGTGCCCAGGTTAGACTATATACTTTGGGTACAGTCGAATGCCATGTAGATTTATCCTCATATAAGGTGCTTGGGAAGCTCATTAGGCCAAATTTTTTTTTCTAGAGGGCAGGCAGAGTGCTGCATTGTGGGTCTGGAATTGCGAAACTTCCGGGCTTCGGGGCCTGGAGTGTGAGGACGAAGGTCTGAGAACACAAGCTAGACTTGGGTTTCAGGGCCAGGGCACGGCAGGTATCCCTGTAGATCTGAACGTATATCTCATGCATCTGAAGTCAGGGCGAGGATAAGACATTGGTCAGGTGGGAGTTTCTGTGCATGGCGGCCCCTTCATGAAGGGAGCGGAATCTCGAGGCCATGGAGGTTTTCCCACGTTGGGAGTTGTGGGATGCCCCCTTCAAGGATTCCTTCTGCGGGACAATTGAGACTTGTTGGGCAGCTCCAGGACATCCCATATGGAATGACTCCAGGGCACCGTTCGAGGATGGATGCCTGGGAAGCCCGCCTCGCATTCCAATTGTCTCCTAGCAACAAGACAGTTTAGATCTGATGGCTCTGCGGGAGAAACCGGGGTGGCTGACTTGAAATGGACTTTCCTGAGGATGGGTCCTAATGTGTGTTTGTGTCCATGAGGGCCTTAAAATGGGGCGGTGGCACCGGGACCCTGAAGTATTCTCCTAAGCTTTTGACATAGCTCGATGCACAAGGTTCCTTGTGGAGACGAGATTTGTTTTGATGGGTGCCTCAGGAAAACCTCGATGCTGGTATTGCAATCCAGGCTTTTGAGGAGACATGCCTGTAATCCAAAGCAATGTATCCGATTATGGCCTAGGGTCCTGTCTGGTTAAATCTTCTTCTCAGGGGACATCCATCTATGGTATGAGTGGAGGTAGATGCTCAGCTGGTATCAGACCGCCCTTGTTTGTCCCGGGCGACCTGCACTATTGGGATGGCCTCAGGGATTTGTAGGGTTCTCCAAATTTTACTGTTTTGGACAATGGCATCGGCAGATTCCCATGGATTGGGTAGGCACAGTCCTAATGTGTGACTCCAGGGGCCCCAGCCTGGAGGGTGTGTGGCCCAGGACTTTGAGGACAGAAGTCTGAAAACACAAACTCAGCTTAGGTTTGGGGACGTAGGTATGGCAGGCCCGATCTATAAACCATGAGAAGAACTCTTCCGGATATGAAGAAAGAGCGAGTCTGAGGCGCTTGCTCAGGCTTTTGTCTCTGTATTTTGTATCAGAGATGGCCGTGGAATGTCGGGGAGGCCTCATGGGCCATGGACGAATCTTCCTCTCTGTGGATTTGGCCCGATCCCAATTGTTTTTCGTCAATCTGTGGAATGGGAGGACTCCTTTCAGGTTTGTTACCTCAGGTGTCCCGCCAAAAGAGGAATTCCAAAGAAGAACCCTGGGGAAAAGTGAAGGGAGAACCCGAACTATGGGTAAAATTTGGGGACTAGGGGCATGGCAAGCCCAATATGCTACCTCTTCATCCAGCCACAGAGAGGCCTTATTGAGGACTGGGATCAGGGTGAGGGTCACAATGTGTGGTTTTGACCAATGTGGCCCGCAAACATGAGCGGGGCTTCATGGGCCACACTGGTTTCAACTACACTGAACGTTGGACAACATGCCAACCACATGGTTTCTTGCCACGGGGAAGGAGTTGTTTTTTCTGCATCACTTTCAAGCCTGGGCAGTGATTGGAGATAAGGTCTAGGTTCTGAAACTTGACAACCGAGGTTGGGAAGAGATGACGACCTAAGACCATGGCGGGTCCGATGTGCTCAGTGAGCGGCCAGCTTTCTGTGTGGGGCCAGGTAATCCAGGCTCAGGCTGTGTCAAAAAGGGCAATAGTGCCCAGGTCAGCCTATATATTTGGGGTACAGTCGAATGGCGTGCAGGTTGATCCTCTTTTGGAGTTTCTGGGTAGCCCCAGAGGGCAATGTTTTTCTTCCTGAGGGCAGGAAGAGTGCTGCATTATAGTTCTGGTTTTCAAACTGGAGGCTTGTGGGCCAGTAGTCTGAGGAAGGAAATCTGAGAACAAGCTAGGCTTAGGTTTCTGGGTGAGGACAAGGCAGGAACAATCTACAGACCTGAATTGAGATCTCGTGCTTATGATGTCAGGGCGAGGATCAGAAGATCGCTCAGTTTGGTGTTTCTGTCCCTGATGGCCCTCATGAAGGGGCAGGGGGGCCACGAGGCCGTGGGGGTTTTCCCACGATGTTAGTTGTGAGAAGCTCCAAACTGCAAAGATTCTTCTGCAGGACAATTGAGACCTGTTGGTTGGCTCCAGGGCAACGATTCCGAGCAGGGTTCTAAGGATGGATGGCTGGGTAGCCCACCTCGCATTCCAATTGTGTCCTAGCAACAAGACAGGTTAGATCTGCTGGATCTGGGGGAGCAACCCAGGTGGCTGAGTTGAAATGGACTCTCCTGTGGATGGATCCTAATATGTTTTTGTGTCTATGGAGATCTTGGAATGAAGCGGTGGCACTGGGGCCCTGAAGGGTTTTTTCAAACAGAGGCTTTGACACAGCTCCAACGTGCAAGTTTCCCATATGTAGATGAGATTTGTTCTGAGGATGAGTCAGGAAACAGCTGGTATTGAAATCCAGGCCTCTGAGGAGAGATGACTGGATAGCACAACAATGAATCCAATAGTGCCTAGGGGCCTGTTCGTACCTTTTTACCTCTGGGGACATCAGTCTATGCATCTGAGTGCATGTAGGTGTCAGATGGGCTCAGATTGCTCCTGTTTCTCCTGGAGAGCCACCACTATTGGGATGGCCTCAAAGAGTTTGGAGGTTTATCTTATTAGTAGGTTGTGGCCATTGGAATGGGCACATACAATTCCCTTGGAGAGGGCAAGTACAGTCCTCAGGTTTGGCTCCAGGGGCCTGAGCCTGTAGGGTGTGTAGGCAGAGCTGTTTGGACAGTTGTCTGAAAACACAAACGCGGCTTATGTTTCGGGTAATAAGTATGGCATGATTGATCTACAGACCATGAGGAGAACTCTTCGGGATATGAAAAAAGGGCGAGTGCTAGGCTCTTGCTCAAGTTTTTGTCTCTGGATATCGTGTCACTCATGGTCATGAAATTTCCGGTTGACTTCATGGGAAATGGATGAGTCTTACTATCTGGGGGTTTGTCCCCATCGCAAGATTTTGGGGTCATTCTGTGGGATGGAAGAAGTCCGTTTTGTTGTTGTGATTTGCCTTGTTTTGTTTTTTAACCTCAGGTGTTCCACCAAATGAGGGATTCCAGAGTAGAGCCCTGGGGGGGGGCCGACTGTACAACCAGAAATCTGGTTACAAATTTGGGCCTAGGGACATGTCAAGCCCATTATGACATCTAATGGTCGAGTGACTGAGAGGACTTACTAGAGGACAGGACTCACACTGAGGGTCACAATGCGTGTTTATGCCCACTTCGCAAACAAGAATGGGCGGGGCCTCATGGTGAATCCTGGTTTCTCCTACACTGAACGTTGGACAACCTGCCAACGACAAGATTTCTTGCCATGGGTAAGGAAGAGTTCTGATTTCTGCATCACAGTCACCCTTGGGCAGTGATTGGAGATAAGGTCTAGATTCTGAAGCCTGAAAACGGAGGTAGGGAAGAGATGATAACCTAAGGCCATGGCGGGTCTGATGTGCTCAGTGTGTGGTCAACTGTCTGGGTGTTGGTCAGGAGGTCCGGGCTCAGGTTGTGTCAGACAGTGCATTAGTGCCCCCGTAGACTATATAATTTGGGTAAAGTCGAGTGCCATGTAGATTTATCCTCATATAAGTAGTCTGGGCAGCTCATTAGGCAAAATTTGTTTTCTAGAGGGCAGGCAGAGTGCTTCATTGTCGGTCCGGAATTGCCAAACTTGAGGGCTTCGTGTCCAGGAGTGTGAGGACGGAAGTCTGAGAACACAAGCTAGACTTGTGTATCAGGGCGAGGACACGGCAGGGACCACTGTAATTCTGAACCAATATCTCATGCATCTGAAATCAGGGCGAGGATCAGACGTTGGCTCACGTTGGAGTTTATGTGCATGACGGCCCCTTCATGAAGGGAGCGGAATCTCGAGGCCATGGAGGTTTTCCCACGTTGGGTGTTGTGGGATGCCCCCTTCAAGGATACCTTCTGCGGGACAATTGAGACCTGTTGGGCAGCTTCAGGACATCCCATATGGAATGACTCCAGGGCACCATTCGAGGATGGATGACTGGGAAGCAGGCCTCGCATTCCAATTTTCTCCTAGCAACAAGAGAGTTTAGATCTGATGATTCTGCGTGAGCAACAGGAGTGACTGACTTGAAATGGACTTTCCTGAGGATGCGTCCTAATGTGTGTTTGTGTCCATGAGGGCCTTAGAATGGGGCGGTGGCACCGGGACCCTGAAGTATTCTCCTAAGCTTTTGACATAGCTCGATGCAAAAGTCTCCTTGTGTAGACGAGATTTGTTCTGATGGGTGCCTCAGAAAAACACCTATGCTGGTATTGGAATCCAGGCTTTTGAGGAGACATGCCTGTAAACCAAAGCAATGTATCCGATTATGGCCTAGGGTCCTGTCTGGTTCAATCTTCTTCTCAGGGGACATCCATCTATGGTATGAGTGGAGGTAGATGCTCAGCTGGTATCAGACCGCCCTTGTTTGTCCCGGGCGACCTGCACTATTGGGATGGCCTCAGGGATTTGGAGGGTTCTCCTAATTTTATGGATTTGGACAATGGAATGTGCAGATTTCCCATGGATTGGGTAGACACAGTCCTAATGTGTGACACCTGGGGCCCCAGCCTGGAAGGTGTGTGGCCCAGGACTTTGGGGACAGAAGTCTGAAAACACAAACTCAGCTTAGCCTTGGGGAGGTAGGTATAGCAGGCCCGATCTATAAACCATGAGAAGAACTCTTCCGGATATAAAGAAAGAGCGAGTCTGAGGCACTTGCTCAGGCTTTTGTCTCTGGATTTTGTATCAGAGATGGCCGTGGAATGTCGGGGAGGCCTCATGGGCCATGGACGAATCTTCCTCTCTGTGGATTTGGCCCGATCCCAATTGTTTTTCGTCAATCTGTGGAATGGGAGGACTCCTTTCAGGTTTGTTACCTCAGGTGTCCCACCAAACTAGGAATTCCAAAGATGAGCCCTGGGGAAAAGTGAAGGGAGAACCCGAACTATGGGTAAAATTTGGGGCCTAGGGGCATGGCAAGCCGAATATGCTGACTCTTCATCCAACCACTGAGAGGCCTTACCTGAGGCCTGGGATCAGGCTGAGGGACACAATGTGTGTTTGTGACCAATGTGGCCTATAAACATGGGCGGGGCCTCATGGGCCACACTGGTTTCAACTACACTGAACTTTGGAAAAACATGCCAACCACTAGGTTTCTTGCCAAGGCGAAGGAGAAGTTCTGATTCTTGTATCACGTTCAATCCTGAGCAGTGAGTGGAGATAAGGTCTAGGTTCTGAAGGTGAAAACGAGGTTGGGTAGAGTTGATGGCCTAAATCCATTGTGGGTGTGATATGCTCTGTTTATGGCCAGCTGTCTGGGTGTTGGACTGGAGGTCTGCCCTCAGGCTGTTTCAGACAGGGCTTTAGTGCACAGGCTAGACAGTATAATTGGGGTATGGTCGAGTGGCATGCAGGTTGTTACTCATTTGGCGTTTCTGGTTAGGCCTATAGGGCAACATTTTTCTTCTGGAGGGCAGGCAGAGTGCTGCATTGTGTCTCCAGAATTGCCAAACTGGAGGGGTGTGGCCAGGATTGTGAGGAAGGAAGTCTGAAAACACGAGTTTTGGGACCAAGAGCATGGCAGGTCCACTCTGCAGAGGCTGAATCGAGATCTCCTGCAGGTGAGGTCAGGGCGATTATCAGATGTTGCCTCAAGCTGGAGTTTGTGTCCACGACGGCCCTTACATGAAGGGGGTGGGGGCGTCATGAGGCCAGGGAGGTTTCCCTACGCTGGGAGTTGTGAGCTGCTCCAAACTTCAAAGTTTCCTTCTTCAGGACAGTCGAGTACTATTGGATGGTCCCTTGATTCCCCATACAGAAAGACTCGAGAGCAGGGGCCTAAGCATGGATGCCGAGAAACGCCTACTCACCTTCCCATTGCCTGGTGGAGACAAGGCACGCTCAATCTGCGGGCTCTTGTGTGAGCTACCCAGAAGGCTGAGTTTAAATGGACTCTCCTCAGGATGAGTCATAATGTGGGTTGGTGGCCATGGAGACCTTGGAATGTGGCAGTAGCTAAGGGACTCTGCAGGATTTTCCAACCCGAAGGGCTTGACACAACTCCAACAAGGAAGCTTCCCATGTGGAGATGAGAGGTCTTCTGTCTGGTGCCTCAGGAAAGCCCCGTATGCTGGTCTTCGAACCCAGGCATCTGAGGAGTGATACCTGGACACCAAAGCAAGAGTTCATAATAGGGCCTAGGGGCCTGTCTGGTTCAATCTTCTGTCTCTGCGGATATCTGTCTGTGTGTCTGCATGGAGGTAGTAGTTGCTCAGCTTGTGTCATAATGCCCCTATTTGTCCAGTGCGGCTTGTGGTAGTGGGATGTCCTTAGGGACCTTGAGGTTTCTACTATTTTGTTGAGTTGTGGCCAATGGAATGGGCAGTTTCTTAGGAGAGAGCAGGCACAGTTCTGTGGTGTGGCTCCAGAGACCCCAGCCTGGAGGCTGTGTGGGCCATGGCTGTGCAGACAGACATCCAAAAACCCTAACTCAGCTCAGGTTTGGGGCCGAGGTTACGGCAGGCCTGATCTACAGTCCATGAGGGGAGCTCCTCTGGATATGAAAGAAGGGTGAGAGGGAGGCAGTCGCTCAGGCTTTTGTCTCTGGATGTTTTGTCCACAATGGCCGTTTAATGTAGGAGTTGCCTCATGGGTCGTAGAAGTCTCCCTCTCTGGTAGTTTGTCCAGCCGCCAAGTGTTTGGGGTCATTCTGTGGGAAGGGAAGTGTCCTGTTTTCTGCTTCATGTGTCCCACCAGTAGAGGGATTCTAGAGCATAGCAGTGGGTACTGACAACTGGAATACTCGCCCTCTGGTTAAGCCTGGGGGCCTATGGATATGACAAGCCCCATATGCAGGATCTTGGTCCAGCCACTGAGAGGCGTTACTTTAATACGGGACTCACGCTGCAGGTCACAATGTATGTCTGTGCCCTAGGCGGCCCTCAAGCACTGGCATGGCCTTTCGGACAATGCAGGTTTTCCCACATTGCTGAAGCCTGAAAACCGAGGTTGGGAAGAGATGACGACCTACAGCCATAGCGGGTCCTATGTGTCCAGGTTGGGGCCAGCTGTCTGGGTGTCGTTTGGGATGTCTTGTCTCAGGCTGTGCCAGACAGGGCATTAGTATACAGGGTAGGCTGTATAATTGCTTTACAATCGAGTGGCATGCATTAGAAAATCATTTGGGGTTTCTTATTAGCAGCATAGGGCAAAGTTTTTCTTCTGGAGGGCAGGCAGAGTGCTGCATTGTGGCTTCGGAATTCCCAAACTGGAGGGCTTGTGGGCCAGGAGAGTGAGGACGGAAGTCTGAGAACACAAGCTAGGCTTAGGTTTCAGGGCAAGGACATGGCAGGCACACTCTGCAGAGCTGAATTGAGATCTCATGCGTCTGAAGTCAGGTCGAGGATCAGACTTTGGCTCAGGTTTGAGTTTCTGTCCATGTTGGTCTCTTCATGAAGGGGGGATATTATGAGCCCATGGGGGTTTTCCCACTATTGGCGTTGTGAGATGCTCCAAACCGCAAGGATTCCTTCTGTGGGACAATTAAGATTTGTTGGATGGCTCCAGGACGTCTTATAAGGTATTTTTCCAGAACAGGGTTCTAAGTATGGATGCCTGGGCAGCCAGCCTCACATTCCAATTGTCTCCTAGCAACAAGAAACGTTTGATCTGCTGGCTTGGGGTAGCAACAGAGGGGGCTGAGTTGAAATGGACTTTCCTGAGGGTGGTCTTAATGTTGGTTTGAGTCCATGGAGACCTTGGTATGGGGCAGTGGCACCAGGGCCCTGAAGGATTCTCCTAACCAGAGGTTATGACAAAGCTCCAATGAGCAAGTTTTCCATGGAGAGACGAGATTTGTTCTTATTGGTGCCTCAGGAAACCACCATATGCTGGTATTGGAAACGAGGCCTCTGAGGAGAGATGCCTGAAAACCAAAGCAATGGATCTGATTAGGGCCTAGGGGCCTGTCCGGTTCAATATTCTTCTCTGGGGACATCTGTTGTCTGAGTGGAGGTAGTTGCTCAGCTGGTTTGAGATCACCCCTGTTTGTCCTGGGCGGCCTACACTATTGGGATGGCCTCGGTGACTTTGGAGGTTTTTTCTCATTTGCAAGGTTGTGGCCAATGGAATGGGAAGAATTCCCTTGAAAGGGAAGCACAGTCCTGAGGTGTGGCTCCAGGGACCCAAGTGTGGAGCGTGTGTGGTCCAGGGTTATTTGGACAAAAGTCTGAAAACACAAACTCCACTTAGTTTGGGGGATGTAGGTATGGCCGGTCCGATCTATAGGCCGTGAGGAGAACTCTTCGGGATATGAACAAAGGGCGAATGTGAGGTGCTTGCTCATGCTTTTTTTTTTTTTTTTTTTCTGGAAATGTGTCACTGATTGCCATTGAATGTCGGGGTGTCCTCATGGGCCATCGATGAGGCTCCTTTTCTGGGGATTTGACCTGATCCCAAGAGTTTGGGGTCATTCTGTGGTAAGGGAGGAGGCCTTTCTGGTTTTTTTGTTTATTTATTTATTTATTTTTTTTTACCTCAGGTGGCCCACCAAAATAGGGATTCCAGAGCAGAGTCGTGGGTTGGGGCAACTGGACAACCAGACCTCTGGCTAACATTGGGACTTAAGAACATGGCAATCCCCATATGTGGGCTCTTGGTCCAGACACTGAGAGACCTTCCTTGAGGATAGGTCTCACACTGAGTTTCACAATGTGTTTTTGTGCCCAAGGAGCCCCTCATGTCAGGACGTGGCCTAATGTACCATGCTGGTTTCTCCTACACTGAACGTTGCACAATATGGCAACCACAAGTTTTCTGGCCATGGGGAAGATGGAGTTCTAATTTCTGCAACACTTTCACTCCTGGACTGTGATTGGATTTAAGGTCTAGGTTCTGAAGCCTGAAATCTGAGGTTGGGAAGAGATGAAGACCTAAGGCCATGGTGTGGCTGATGTGCTCAGTGTTCTGCCAGCTGTTGAGTGTGGGTTGGGAGGTGCAGGCTCAGGCTGTGGCAGACAGGGAATTAGTGCCCTGGCTAGACTGTATCATTGGGGTGCAGTCGAGTTTCGTGCAGGATGGTACTCATTTGTGGTTACTGGGTAGCCCCAGAGGGCAACGTTTTTCTTCTGGAGGGAAGACACAGTGCCACATAGTGGCTCCAGAATTCCCAAACTGGAAGGCTTGTGGGCCAGGAGTGTGAGGAAAAAATTCTGAGAACAAGAGCCAGACTTAGATTTCGGGGTGAGGGGACGGCAGGCACCCTCTGCAGAGATGATTCGAGATCCCGTATGCCTGAAGACAGAGCTAGGATCAGACGTTGGCTTACGTCGGAGTTTCTGTCCATGACGGCCCCTTCATGAAGGGGACGGTGTCACGAGGACATGGAGGTTTTCCCACGATGGGAATTGTGAGATGCTCCAAACCGTAATGATTCCTTCTGTGGGACAGTCGAGACCTGTTGGATGGCTCCAGGACATCCCATAAGGAAGTTATTCAGAGCAGGGTTCTAAGGATGGATGCCTGGGCAGCCTGCCTCCCATTCCAGGTGTCTCATAGCGCCAAGGCAAGTTCGATCTGCTGGATCTAGGGGAGCAACCGAGGCGGGTGTGTTGAAATGGGTGAGTTGAGGATGGGTCATAATGTGCATTTGTGTCCATGTAGACCTTGGAATGGGGTGCTTGATCCGGGGCCTTGAGGGATGTTCATAACCGGAGGTTTTGATGGGCTCTAAAGAGTACGTTTCCTATGTATAGAAGACAATTGTTTTGATGAGTGCCTAAGGAATCTCCCATATGCTGGTATTGGAAACCAGGCCTCTGTGGAGAGATGACTGGAAACAAAAGCAATCGAGATGATTAGGGCATAGGTGCCTGTCCGGTTCAATCTCTTTCCTGAGGATACGTGTCTAAGGATCTGAGGGGATGTAGTTGCTCAGCTTGTGTCAGATCGCCCCTGTTTGTCCTGGGCAGCCTATAATATTGGGATGGCTTCGGGACTTTGGAGTTTCTCCTAATCTATAGGGTTGTGGCCAATGGAATGGGCAGAAATCCCCTGGAGAGGTCAGGCACAGTTCTGAGTTTGGCTCTAGGGGCCCAGCCTTGAGGCTGTGTGGGCCAGGCCTGTGGGGACAAAAGTCTGCAAACACAAACTCTGCTTAGGATTGGGGACATAGGTATGGCACGCCCAATCTACAGACTGTGATAACACTTAGGGATATGAAAAAGGGTGAGTTTGAGGTGCTTGCTCAGGTTTTGTCTCTGGATTTGTGTCAACAATGTGGGTGGAATGCTGGCGTGGCCTCATGGGTTGTGGATGGCTTTCCTTCTCTGAGGATTTGACCCGATCCCAAGAGTTTGGGTACATTCTGTGGGATGGGGGGAGTCTTTTCTGTTTTTTTATTTTATTTTATTTTATATTTTATTTTATGTACCTCAAGTGTCCCAATAAAAGAGGGATTCCAGAGCAGAGTCCTTGGGAGGGACAACTGGATATCCCCACCTCTGTTTAAGTTTGGGGGCCTAGGGGCATGGCAAGTCCAATAGGCGGGCTCTTGATTCAGACACTGAGAGGCCTTCCTTGAGGACAGGGCTCATGCTGAGGGTCACAATGCCTATTTGTGCCCAACAAGGCCCTCAAGCATGGGAAGTGCCTCATGGGCCACGCTAGATTCTTCTACACTGAACGTTGGAGAATATGCCAACCACAAGGTTTCCAGCCATGGCGAAGGAAGAGTTGTGATTTCTGCATCACGTTCACCCCTGGACAGTGTTTGGAGTTTAGGTCTAGGTTCTGAAACCCGAAAACTGAGGTTGGGAAGGGATGAAGACCTAAGGACCTGATGGGTCCAATGAGCTCAGTGTGCGGCCAGCTGTTGAGCGTAGGTCTGGAGGTGTGGGCTCATGCTGTGTCAGACAAGGCATTAGACAGGGTAGACTGCATATTTGGGGTGCAGTCGAGTGGCGTTCAGTTGATCCTTATTCGGGTTTCTAGGTAGCTCCATAAGGCAACGTTTTTCTTCTGGAGGGCAGGCAGTGTGCTGCATTATGGCCCCAGTATTGCCAATCTGTAGGGCTTTTGGGGCAGGGGTGTGAGGACGGTAGTCTGAGAACACAAGCTAGGCTTAGTTTTTGGGGTGAGGGCACAGAAGGCACACTCTGCAGAGCTGAATCAAGATCTCATGCACCTGAAGTCAGGGCGAATATCAGACGTTTGCTCAGGTTGGAGTTTCTGTCCATGATGGCCCCTTTATAAAGTGGAGCGTCTCAAGAGGCCATGTAGATTTTCCCACAATGGGAGTTTTGAGATGCTCCAGACTGCAAAGATTCCTTCTGTGGGACACTTGAGACCTGTTGGATGGCTCTAGGATGTCCCATGTGGAACGACTCCAGAGTAGGGTTCTAAGGATGGATGCCTGGGCAGCCCGCCTCCCATTCTAGTTGTCTCCTAGCAACAAGGCAGGTTTGATCTGCAGGCCCTGGGGGAGAAACCAAGGGGGTTGAGTTGACATGGACTCTCCCGACAATAGATCATAATGTGGGTTTAAGTCCATGGAGACCTTGGAATGGGGCGCTTGATCCGGGGCCCTGAAAGATTCTCCTAAACAGAGGTTTTTATAGAGCTCCAAAGAGTACATTTCCTATGTGGAGACGAGATTTTTCTGATGAGTCCCTCAGTAATCCCCCGTATTCTGGTATTGGAAACCAGGCCTCTGAGGAGAGATGCCTGGAAACAAAAGCAATGGATCTGATTAGAGCCTAAGTGCCTGTCCAGTTCAATCTTATTCTATGGGGATATCTGTCTCTGGGTCTGAGTGGAGGTAGTTTCCTAACTTGTGAAAGATCATCCCTGTTTGTCCTGGGCAGCCAACACTATTGGGATGGCCTCGGGGAGTTTGGAGGATTCTCCTAATCTATAGGGTTGTGGCCAATGGAAATGGCAGAATTCCCCTGGAGAGGGAAGCCACAGTCCTGAGGTGTGTCTCCAGGGTCCCCAGCTTGGACGGTGTGTGGGCCAGGACTGTGGGGACAGAAGTCTGAAAACACGAACTCAGCATAGGTTTGGGGATGTATGTATGAAGGCTCGATCTACAGACAGTAAGAATTTTCCGTGCTATGAACAAAGGGCGAGTATGTGGCGCTTGCTCAAGCTTTTGTCTCTGGATTTTGTGTCAACGGTGGCCGTGGAATGTCACGGTGTCCTCAAGGGCCATGGACAATTCTTTCTCTGGTGATATGGCCTGATCCCAAGTGGTTGGGATCATTCTGTGGATGGGAAGAGTCCTTTCTGTATTTTTTTTTTTTTAACCTCAGGTGTTCCACCAAATAGGGATTCCAGAGTAGAGCCCTGAGTAGGGGTGACTGGACATCTCGAACTCTGGTTGAGATTGGGGGACTAGGGGCTTGGCAAGCCCCATATGTGGGCTGTTGTTACAGTCACTAAGAGGCTTTACATGAGGATAGGGCTCACGCTGAGGGTCACAATGTGTGTTTGTGCAAATTGTGGCCCTCAGGGATAGGTGGGGCCTCATAGTCCATGCTGCTTTCTCCTACTATGAACAATGGACAACATGCCAACCACTAGGTTACTTGCCAAGGCGAAGGAGAAGTTCTGATTCTTGCATCACGTTCACTCCTGAGCAGTGAGTGGAGATAAGGCCTAGGTTCTGAAGGTGAAAACTGAGGTTGGGTAGAGATGATGGCCTAAAGCCATTGTGGGTGTGATATGCTCTGTGTACGGCCAGCTTTCTGGGTGTTGGACTGGAGGTCTGCCCTCAGGCTGTGTCAGATAGGGCTTTAGTGCACAGGCTAGACTGTATAATTGGGGTATGGTCGCGTGGCATGCAGGTTGTTACTCATTTGGCATTTCCGGTTAGCCCTATAGGGCAACATTTTTCTTCTGGAGGGCAGGCAGAGTGCTGCATTGTGTCTCCAGAATTGCCAAACTGGAGGGGTGTGGCCAGGATTTTGAGGAAGGAAGTCTGAAAACACAAGCTAGCACGAGTTTTGGGGCCAAGAGCATGGCAGGCCCACTCTGCAGAGGCTGAATCGAGATCTCCTGCAGGTGAGGTCAGGGCGAGTATCAGATGTTGCCTCAAGCTGGAGTTTGTGTCCATGACGGCCCCTTCCTGAAGGGGTTGGGGGCGTCATGAGGCCAGGAGGTTTCCCTACGCTGGGAGTTGTGAGCTGCTCCAAACTTCAAAGTTTCCATCTTCAGGACAGTCGAGTACTATTGGATGGTCCCTTGATGCCCCATACAGAAAGACTCGAGAGCAGGGGCCTAAGTATGGATGTCGAGACACGCCAACTCACCTTCCCATTGCCTGGTCGAGACAAGGCACGCTCAATCTGCGGGCTCTTGGGTGAGCTACTCAGAAGGCTGAGTTTAAATGGACTCTCCTGAGGATGAGTCATAATGTGGGTTGGTGGCCATGGAGACCTTGGAATGTGGCAGTAGCTAAGGGACTCGGCAGGATTCTCCAACCCAAAGGGCTTGACACAACTCCAAAAAGGAAGCTTCCCATGTGGAGATGAGAGGTCTTCTGTCTGGTGCCTCAGGAAAGCCCCGTATGCTGGTCTTCGAACCCAGGCCTCTGAGGAGTGATACCTGGACACCAAAGCAAGAGTTCATAATAGGGCCTAGGGGCCTGTCTGGTTCAATCTTCTGTCTCTGCGGATATCTGTCTGTGTGTCTGCATGGAGGTAGTAGTTGCTCAGCTTGTGTCATAATGCCCGTATTTATCCAGTGGGGCTTGCGGTAGTGGGATGTCCTTGGGGACCTTGAGGTTTCTACTATTTTGTAGAGTTGTGGCCAATGGAATGGGCAGTTTCTTAGGAGAGAGCAGGCACAGTTCTGTGGTGTGGCTCCAGAGACCCCAGCCTGGAGGCTGTGTGGGCCATGGCTGTGCAGACAGACATCCAAAAACCCTAACTCAGCTCAGGTTTGGGGCCGAGGTTACGGCAGGCCTGATCTTCAGTCCATGAGGGGAGCTCCTCTGGATATGAAAGAAGGGTGAGAGGGAGGCAGTCGCTCAGGCTTTTGTCTCTGGATGTTTTGTCCACAATGGCCGTTTAATGTAGGAGTTGCCTCATGGGTCGTAGAAGTCTCCCTCTCTGGTAGTTTGTCCAGCCGCCAAGTGTTTGGGGTCATTCTGTGGGAAGGGAAGTGTCCTGTTTTCTGCTTCATGTGTCCCCCCAGTAGAGGGATTCTAGAGCATAGCAGTGGGTAATGACAACTGGAATACTTGCCCTCTTGTTAAGCCTGGGGGCCTATGGATATGACAAGCCCCATATGGAGGATCTTGGTCCAGCCACTGAAAGGCGTTACTTTAATACGGGACTCACGCTGCAGGTCACAATGCATGTCTGTGCCCTAGGCGGCCCTCAAGCACTGGCGTGGCCTTTCGGACAATGCAGGTTTTCCCACATTGAACGTTGGACAACATGCCAACCACAAGGTTTCTGGCCATGGGGAAGGAGGAATTCTAATTTCTGCATCACGTTCACCCCTGGGCAGTGATTGGAGAAAAGGTCTAGGTTCTGAAGCCTGAAAACCGAGGTTGGGATAAGATGACGACCTACAGCCATAGCGGGTCCTATGTATCCAGGTTGGGGCCAGCTGTCTGGGTGTCGTTTGGGATGTCTTGTCTCAGCCTGTGCCAGACAGGGCATTAGAATACAGGGTGGGCTGTATAATTGCTTTACAATCGAGTGGCATGCATTAGAAAATCATTTGGGGTTTCTTATTAGCAGCATAGGGCAAAGTTTTTCTTCTGGAGGACAGGCAGAGTGCTGCATTGTGGCATCGGAATTCCCAAACTGGAGGGCTTGTGGGCCAGGAGAGTGAGGACGGAAGTCTGAGAACACAAGCTAGGCTTAGGTTTCGGGGCAAGGACATGGCAGGCACACTCTGCAGAGCTGAATTGAGATCTCATGCGTCTGAAGTCAGGTCGAGGTTCAGACTTTGGCTCAGGTTTCAGTTTCTGTCCATGTGGGCCCCTTCAGGAAGGGGGGCATTATGAGGCCATGGGGGTTTTCCCACTTTTGGAGTTGTGAGATGCTCCAAACCGCAAGGATTCCTTCTGTGGGACAATTAAGATTTGTTGGATGGCTCCAGGACGTCTTATAATGTATTTTTCCAGAACAGGGTTCTAAGTATGGATGCCTGGGCAGCCAGCCTCACATTCCAATTGTCTCCTAGCAACAAGCAACGTTTGATCTGCTGTCTTGGGGTAGCAACAGAGGGGGCTGAGTTGAAATGGACTTTCCTGAGGATGGTCTTAATGTTGGTTTGAGTCCATGGAGACCTTGGTATGGGGCACTGGCACCAGGGCCCTGAAGGATTCTCCTAACCAGAGGTTATGACAAAGCTCCAATGAGCAAGTTTTCCATGGGGAGACGAGATTTGTTCTTAATGGTGCCTCAGGAAACCACCATATGCTGGTATTGGAAACGAGGCCTCTGAGGAGAGATGCCTGGAAACCAAAGCAATGGATCTGATTAGGGCCTAGGGGCCTGTCCGGTTCAATATTCTTTTCTGGGGACATCTGTTGTCTGAGTAGAGGTAGTTGCTCAGCTGGTTTGAGATCACCCCTGTTTGTCTTGGGCGGCCTACACTATTGGGATGGCCTCGGTGACTTTGGAGGTTTTTCCTCATTTGCAAGGTTGTGGCCAATGGAATGGGAAGAATTCCCTTGAAAGGGAAGCACAGTCCTGAGGTGTGGCTCCAGGGACCCAAGTATGGAGCGTGTGTGGTCCAGGGCTATTTGGACAAAAGTCTGAAAACACAAACTCCACTTAGGTTGGGGGATGTAGGTATGGCCGGCCCGATCTATAGACCGTGAGGAGAACTCTTCGGGATATGAACAAAGGGCGAATGTGAGGTGCTTGCTCATGCTTTTTTTTTTTTTTTTTCTGGAAATGTGTCACCGATTGCCATGGAATGTCGAGGTGTCCTCATGCGCCATCGATGAGGCTCCTTTTCTGGGGATTTGACCTGATCCCAAGAGTTTGAGGTCATTCTGTGGTAAGGGAGGAGGCCTTTCTGGTTTTTTTGTTTATTTATTTATTTATTTTTTTTTACCTCATGTGGCCCACCAAAATAGGGATTCCAGAGCAGAGTCGTGGGTTGGGGCAACTGGACAACCAGAACTCTGGTTAACATTGGGACTTAAGAACATGGCAATTCCCATAGATTTGAGGGTCTATTTCTGGGCTCTCTATTCTGTTCCATTGATCTATGTGTCTGTTTTTGTGCCAGTACCATGCTGTCTTGATGATGACAGCTTTGTAATAGAGCTTGAAGTCCGGAATTGTGATGCCACCAACGTTGGCTTTCTTTTTCAATATCCCTTTGGCTATTCGAGGTCTTTTCTGGTTCCATATAAATTTTAGCATTATTTGTTCCATTTCTTTGAAAAAGATGGATGGTACTTTGATAGGAATTGCATTAAATGTGTAGATTGCTTTAGGTAGCATAGACATTTTCACAATATTTATTCTTCCAATCCAGGAGCATGGAACATTTTTCCATTTCTTTGTGTCTTCCTCAATTTCTTTCATGAGTACTTTATAGTTTTCTGAGTATAGATTCTGTGTCTCTTTGGTTAGGTTTATTCCTAGGTATCTTATGGTTTTGGATGCAATTGTAAATGGGATTGACTCCTTAATATCTCTTTCTTCTGTCTTGCTGTTGGTGTAGAGAAATGCAACTGATTTCTGTGCATTGATTTTATATCCTGACACTTTACTGAATTCCTGTATAAGTTCTAGCAGTTTTGGAGTGGAGTCTTTTGGGTTTTCCACATATAGTATCATATCATCTGCGAAGAGTGATAATTTGACTTCTTCTTTGCCAATTTGGATGCCTTTAATTTCCTTTTGTTGTCTGATTGCTGAGGCTAGGACCTCTAGTACTATGTTGAATAGCAGTGGTGATAATGGACATCCCTGCCGTGTTCCTGACCTTAGTGGAAAAGCTTTCAGTTTTTCTCCATTGAGAATGATATTTGCGGTGGGTTTTTCATAGATGGTTTTGATGATATTGAGGTATGTGCCCTCTATCCCTACACTTTGAAGAGTTTTGATCAGGAAGGGATGCTGTACTTTGTCAAATGCTTTTTCAGCATCTATTGAAAGTATCATATGGTTCTTGTTCTTTCTTTTATTGATGTGTTGTATCACATTGACTGATTTGCGGATGTTGAACCAACCTTGCAGCCCTGGAATAAATCCCACTTGGTTGTGTTGAATAATCTTTTTAATGTACTGTTGAATCCTATTGGCTAGTATTTTGTTGAGTATTTTCGCATCTGTGTTCATCAAGGATATCGGTCTATAGCTCTCTTTTTTGGTGGGATCCTTGTCTGGTTTTGGGATCAAGGTGATGCTGGCCTCATAAAATGAGTTTGGAAGTTTTCCTTCCATTTCTATTTTTTGGAACAGTTTCAGGAGAATAGGAATTAGTTCTTCTTTAAATGTTTGGTAGAATTCCCCCGGGAAGCCATCTGGCCCTGGGCTTTTGTTTGTTTGGAGATTTTTAATGACTGTTTCAATCTCCTTACTGGTTATGGGTCTGTTCAGGCTTTCTATTTCTTCCTGGTTCAGTTGTGGTAGTTTATATGTTTCTAGGAATGCATCCATTTCTTCCAGATTGTCAAATTTATTGCCGTAGAGTTGCTCATAGTATGTTCTTATAATAGTTTCTAAGGTCAACTCATCTTCGACAAAGCAGGAAAGAATGTCCAATGGAAAAAAGACAGCCTCTTCAATAAATGGTGCCACATGCAGAAAAATGAAATTGGACCATTTCCTTACACCACACACAAAAATAGACTCAAAATGGATGAAGGACCTCAATGTGCGAAAGGAATCCATCAAAATCCTTGAGGAGAACACAGGCAGCAACCTCTTCGACCTCTGCCGCAGCAACATCTTCCTAGGAACAACGCAAAAGGCAAGGGAAGCAAGGGCAAAAATGAACTATTGGGATTTCATCAAGATCAAAAGCTTTTGCACAGCAAAGGAAACAGTTAACAAAATCAAAAGACAACTGACAGAATGGGAGAAGATATTTGCAAACGACATATCAGATAAAGGACTAGTGTCCAGAATCTATAAAGAACTTAGCAAACTCAACACCCAAAGAACAAATAATCCAATCAAGAAATGGGCAGAGGACATGAACAGACATTTCTGCAAAGAAGACATCCAGATGGCCAACAGACACATGAAAAAGTGCTCCATATCACTCGGCATCAGGGAAATACAAATCAAAACCACAATGAGATATCACCTCACACCAGTCAGAATGGCTAAAATCAACAAGTCAGGAAATGACAGATGCTGGCGAGGATGTGGAGAAAGGGGAACCCTCCTACACTGTTGGTGGGAATGCAAGCTGGTGCAGCCACTCTGGAAAACAGCATGGAGGTTCCTCAGAATGTTGAAAATAGAACTGCCCTATGACCCAGCAATTGCACTATTGGGTATTTACCCTAAAGATACAAATGTAGTGATCCAAAGGGGCACATGCACCCGAATGTTTATAGCAGCAATGTCCACAATAGCCAAACTATGGAAAGAACCTAGATGTCCATCCACAGATGAATGGATCAAGAAGATGTGGTATATATACACAATAGAATACTATGCAGCCATCAAAAGAAATGAAATCTTGCCATTTGCGACAACATGGATGGAACTAGAGCGTATCATGCTTAGCGAAATAAGTCAAGCAGAGAAAGACAACTATCATATGATCTCCCTGATATGAGGAAGTGGTGATGCAACATGGAGGCTTAAGTGGGTAGGAGAAGAATAAATGAAACAAGATGGGATTGGGAGGGAGACAAACCATAAGTGACTCTTAATCTCACAAAACAAACTGAGGGTTGCTGGGGGGAGGGGGTTTGGGAGAAAGGGGTGGGATTATGGACATTGGGGAGGGTATGTGCTTTGGTGAGTGCTGTGAAGTGTGTAAACCTGGTGATTCACAGACCTGTACCCCTGGGGATAAAAATATATGTTTATAAAAAAAAAATACCCAACTTTCTGTAGCAACATGGACGGGACTGGAAGAGATTATTATGCTGAGTGAAATAAGTCAAGCAGAGAGAGTCAATTATCATATGGTTTCACTTATTTGTGGAGCATAACAAATAGCATGGAGGACATGGGGAGTTAGAGAGGAGAAGGGAGTTGGGGGAAATTGGAAGGGGAGGTGAACCATGAGAGACTATGGACTCTGAAAAACAATCTGAGGGTTTTGAAGGGGTGGGGGGTGGGAGGTTGGGGTACTAGGTGGTGGGTATTATAAAGGGCACGAATTGCATGGAGCACTGGGTGTGGTGAAAAATAATGAATACTGTTATGCTGAAAATAAAAAATAAATTTAAAAAAAAATAAAAAAAAAATAAAAAAGAACATGGCAATTCCCATATGTGGGCTCTTGGTCCAGACACTGAGAGACCTTCCTTGAGGATAGGTCTCACACTGAGTTTCACAATGTGTTTTTGTGCCCAAGGAGCCCCTCATGTCAGGACGTGGCCTAATGTACCATGCTGGTTTCTCCTACACTGAACGTTGCACAATATGGCAACCACAAGTTTTCTGGCCATGGGGAAGATGGAGTTCTAATTTCTGCAAAACTTTCACTCCTGGACTGTGATTGGATTTAAGGTCTAGGTTCTGAAGCCTGAAAACTGAGGTTGGGAAGAGATGAAGCCCTAAGGCCATGGTGTGTCCGATGTGCTCAGTGTTCGGCCAGCTGTTGAGTGTGGGTTGGGAGGTGCAGGCTCAGGCTGTGGCAGACAGGGAATTAGTGCCCTGGCTAGACTGTATCATTGGGGTGCAGTCGAGTTTCGTGCAGGATGGTACTCATTTGTGGTTACTGGGTAGCCCCAGAGGGCAACGTTTTTCTTCTGGAGGGAAGACACAGTGCCACATAGTGGCTCCAGAATTCCCAAACTGGAAGGCTTGTGGGCCAGGAGTGTGAGGAAAAAATTCTGAGAACAAGAGCCAGACTTAGATTTCGGGGTGAGGGGACGGCAGGCACCCTCTGCAGAGATGATTCGAGATCCCGTATGCCTGAAGACAGAGCTAGGATCAGACGTTGGCTTACGTCGGAGTTTCTGTCCATGACGGCCCCTTCATGAAGGGGACGGTGTCACGAGGACATGGAGGTTTTCCCACGGTGGGAATTGTGAGATGCTCCAAACCGCAATGATTCCTTCTGTGGGACAGTCGAGACCTGTTGGATGGCTCCAGGACATCCCATAAGGAAGTTATCCAGAGCAGGGTTCTAAGGATGGATGCCTGGGCAGCCTGCCTCCCATTCCAGGTGTCTCATAGCGCCAAGGCAAGTTCGATCTGCTGGATCTAGGGGAGCAACCGAGGCGGGTGTGTTGAAATGGGTGAGTTGAGGATGGGTCATAATGTGCATTTGTGTCCATGTAGACCTTGGAATGGGGTGCTTGATCCGGGGCCTTGAGGGATGTTCATAACCGGAGGTTTTGATGGGCTCTAAAGAGTACGTTTCCTATGTATAGAAGACAATTGTTTTGATGAGTGCCTAAGGAATCTCCCATATGCTGGTATTGGAAACCAGGCCTCTGAGGAGAGATGACTGGAAACAAAAGCAATCGAGATGAATAGGGCATAGGTGCCTGTCCGGTTCAATCTCTTTCCTGAGGATACGTGTCTAAGGATCTGAGGGGATGTAGTTGCTCAGCTTGTGTCAGATCGCCCCTGTTTGTCCTGGGCAGCCTATAATATTGGGATGGCTTCGGGACTTTGGAGTTTCTCCTAATCTATAGGGTTGTGGCCAATGGAATGGGCAGAAATCCCCTGGAGAGGTCAGGCACAGTTCTGAGTTTGGCTCTAGGGGCCCAGCCTTGAGGCTGTGTGGGCCAGGCCTGTGGGGACAAAAGTCTGCAAACACAAACTCTGCTTAGGATTGGGGACATAGGTATGGCACGCCCAATCTACAGACTGTGATAACACTTAGGGATATGAAAAAGGGTGAGTTTGAGGTGCTTGCTCAGGTTTTGTCTCTGGATTTGTGTCAACAATGTGGGTGGAATGCTGGCGTGGCCTCATGGGTTGTGGATGGCTTTCCTTCTCTGAGGATTTGACCCGATCCCAAGAGTTTGGGTACATTCTGTGGGATGGGGGGAGTCTTTTCTGTTTTTTATTTTATTTTATTTTATATTTTATTTTATGTACCTCAAGTGTCCCAATAAAAGAGGGATTCCAGAGCAGAGTCCTTGGGAGGGACAACTGGATATCCCCACCTCTGTTTAAGTTTGGGGGCCTAGGGGCATGGCAAGTCCAATAGGCGGGCTCTTGATTCAGACACTGAGAGGCCTTCCTTGAGGACAGGGCTCATGCTGAGGTTCACAATGCCTATTAGTGCCCAACAAGGCCCTCAAGCATGGGAAGTGCCTCATGGGCCACGCTAGATTCTTCTACACTGAACGTTGGAGAATATGCCAACCACAAGGTTTCCAGCCATGGCGAAGGAAGAGTTGTGATTTCTGCATCACGTTCACCCCTGGACAGTGTTTGGTGTTTAGGTCTAGGTTCTGAAACCCGAAAAATGAGGTTGGGAAGGGATGAAGACCTAAGGACCTGATGGGTCCAATGAGCTCAGTGTGCGGCCAGCTGTTGAGCGTAGGTCTGGAGGTGTGGGCTCATGCTGTGTCAGACAAGGCATTAGACAGGGTAGACTGCATATTTGGGGTGCAGTCGAGTGGCGTTCAGTTGATCCTTATTCGGGTTTCTAGGTAGCTCCATAAGGCAACGTTTTTCTTCTGGAGGGCAGGCAGTGTGCTGCATTATGGCCCCAGTATTGCCAATCTGTAGGGCTTTTGGGGCAGGGGTGTGAGGACGGTAGTCTGAGAACACAAGCTAGGCTTAGTTTTGGGGGGTGAGTGCACAGAAGGCACACTCTGCAGAGCTGAATCAAGGTCTCATGCACCTGAAGTCAGGGCGAATATCAGACGTTTGCTCAGGTTGGAGTTTCTGTCCATGATGGCCCCTTTATAAAGTGGAGCGTCTCAAGAGGCCATGTAGATTTTCCCACAATGGGAGTTGTGAGATGCTCCAGACTGCAAAGATTCCTTCTGTGGGACACTTGAGACCTGTTGGATGGCTCTAGGATGTCCCATGTGGAACGACTCCAGAGTAGGGTTCTAAGGATGGATGCCTGGGCAGCCCGCCTCCCATTCTAGTTGTCTCCTAGCAACAAGGCAGGTTTGATCTGCAGGCCCTGGGGGAGAAACCAAGGGGGTTGAGTTGACATGGACTCTCCCGACAATAGATCATAATGTGGGTTTAAGTCCATGGAGACCTTGGAATGGGGCGCTTGATCCGGGGCTCTGAAAGATTCTCCTAAACAGAGGTTTTTATAGAGCTCCAAAGAGTACATTTCCTATGTGGAGACGAGATTTTTCTGATGAGTGCCTCAGTAATCCCCCGTATTCTGGTATTGGAAACCAGGCCTCTGAGGAGAGATGCCTGGAAACAAAAGCAATGGATCTGATTAGAGCCTAAGTGCCTGTCCAGTTCAATCTTATTCTATGGGGATATCTGTCTCTGGGTCTGAGTGGAGGTAGTTTCCTAACTTGTGAAAGATCATCCCTGTTTGTCCTGGGCAGCCAACACTATTGGGATGGCCTCGGGGAGTTTGGAGGATTCTCCTAATCTATAGGGTTGTGGCCAATGGAAATGGCAGAATTCCCCTGGAGAGGGAAGCCACAGTCCTGAGGTGTGTCTCCAGGGTCCCCAGCTTGGACGGTGTGTGGGCCAGGACTGTGGGGACAGAAGTCTGAAAACACAAACTCAGCTTAGGTTTGGGGATGTATGTATGAAGGCTCGATCTACAGACAGTAAGAATTTTCCGTGCTATGAACAAAGGGCGAGTATGTGGCGCTTCCTCAAGCTTTTGTCTCTGGATTTTGTGTCAACGGTGGCCGTGGAATGTCGGGGTGCCCTCAAGGGCCATGGACAATTCTTTCTCTGGTGATTTGGCCTGATCCCAAGGGGTTGGGATCATTCTGTGGATGGGAAGAGTCCTTTCTGTATTTTTTTTTTTTTTACCTCAGGTGTTCCAACAAAGAGGGATTCCAGAGTAGAGACCTGAGTAGGGGTGACTAGACATCTCGAACTCTGGTTGAGATTGGGGGACTAGGGGCTTGGCAAGCCCCATATGTGGGCTGTTGTTCCAGTCACTAAGAGGCTTTACATGAGGATAGGGCTCACACTGAGGGTCACAATGTGTGTTTGTGCAAATTGTGGCCCTCAGGGATAGGTGGGGCCTCATAGTCCATGCTGCTTTCTCCTACTATGAACAATGGACAACATGCCAACCACTAGGTTACTTGCCAAGGCGAAGGAGAAGTTCTGATTCTTGCATCACGTTCACTCCTGAGCAGTGAGTGGAGATAAGGCCTAGGTTCTGAAGGTGAAAACTGAGGTTGGGTAGAGATGATGGCCTAAAGCCATTGTGGGTGTGATATGCTCTGTGTACGGCCAGCTTTCTGGGTGTTGGACTGGAGGTCTGCCCTCAGGCTGTGTCAGATAGGGCTTTAGTGCACAGGTTAGACTGTATAATTGGGGTATGGTCGCGTGCATGCAGGTTGTTACTCATTTGGCATTTCCGGTTAGCCCTATAGGGCAACATTTTTCTTCTGGAGGGCAGGCAGAGTGCTGCATTGTGTCTCCAGAATTGCCAAACTGGAGGGGTGTGGCCAGGATTGTGAGGAAGGAAGTCTGAAAACACAAGCTAGCACGAGTTTTGGGCCAAGAGCATGGCAGGCCCACTCTGCAGAGGCTGAATCGAGATCTCCTGCAGGTGAGGTCAGGGCGAGTATCAGATGTTGCCTCAAGCTGGAGTTTGTGTCCATGACGGCCCCTTCCTGAAGGGGGTGGGGGCGTCATGAGGCCAGGAGGTTTCCCTACGCTGGGAGTTGTGAGCTGCTCCAAACTTCAAAGTTTCCTTCTTCAGGACAGTCGAGTACTATTGGATGGTTCCAGGATGCCCCATACAGAAAGACTCGAGAGCAGGGGCCTAAGCATGGATGCCGAGACACGCCAACTCACCTTCCCATTGCTTGGTCGAGGCAAGGCATGCTCAATCTGCGGGCTCTTGGGTGAGCTACCCAGAAGGCTGAGTTTAAATGGACTCTCCTGAAAATGAGTCATAATGTGGGTTGGTGGCCATGGAGACCTTGGAATGTGGCAGTAGCTAAGGGACTCGGCAGGATTCTCCAACCCGAAGGGCTTGACACAACTCCAACAAGGAAGCTTCCCATGTGGAGATGAGAGGTCTTCTGTCTGGTGCCTCAGGAAAGCCCCGTATGCTGGTCTTCGAACCCAGGCCTCTGAGGAGTGATACCTTGACACCAAAGCAAGAGTTCATAATAGGGCCTAGGGGCCTGTCTGGTTCAATCTTCTGTCTCTGCGGATATCTGTCTGTGTGTCTGCATGGAGGTAGTAGTTGCTCAGCTTGTGTCATAATGCCCCTATTTGTCCAGTGCGGCTTGCGGTAGTGGGATGTCCTTGGGGACCTTGAGGTTTCTACTATTTTGTAGAGTTGTGGCCAATGGAATGGGCAGATTCTTAGGAGAGAGCAGGCACAGTTCTGTGGTGTGGGTCTCCAGGCTGTGTGGGCCATGGCTGTGCAGACAGACATCCAAAAACCCTAACTCAGCTCAGGTTTGGGGCCGAGGTTACGGCAGGCCTGATCTACAGACCATGAGGGGAGCTCCTCTGGATATGAAAGAAGGGTGAGAGGGAGGCAGTCGCTCAGGCTTTTGTCTCTGGATGTTTTGTCCACAATGGCCGTTTAATGTAGGAGTTGCCTCATGGGTCGTAGAAGTCTCCCTCTCTGGTAGTTTGTCCAGCCCCCAAGAGTTTGGGGTCATTCTGTGGGAAGGGAAGTGTCCTGTTTTCTGCTTCATGTGTCCCCCCAGTAGAGGGATTCTAGAGCATAGCAGTGGGTACTGACAACTGGAATACTCGCCCTCTGGTTAAGCGTGGGGGCCTATGGATATGACAAGCCCCATATGCAGGATCTTGGTCCAGCCACTGAGAGGCGTTACTTTAATACGGGACTCACGCTACAGGTCACAATGCATGTCTGTGCCCTAGGCGGCCCTCAAGCACTGGCGTGGCCTTTCGGACAATGTAGGTTTTCCCACATAGAACGTTGGACAACATGCCAACCACAAGGTTTCTGGCCATGGGGAAGGAGGAATTCTAATTTCTGCATCACGTTCACCCCTGGGCTGTGATTGGAGATAAGGTCTAGGTTCTGAAGCCTGAAAACCGAGGTTGGGATAAGATGACGACCTACAGCCATAGCGGGTCCTATGTGTCCAGGTTGGGGCCAGCTGTCTGGGTGTCGTTTGGGAAGTCTTGTCTCAGGCTGTGCCAGACAGTGCATTAGAATACAGGGTGGGCTGTATAATTGCTTTACAATCGAGTGGCATGCATTAGAAAATCATTTGGGGTTTCTTATTAGCAGCATAGGGCAAAGTTTTTCTTCTGGAGGGCAGGCAGAGTGCTGCATTGTGGCTTCGGAATTCCCAAACTGGAGGGCTTGTGGGCCAGGAGAGTGAGGACGGAAGTCTGAGAACACAAGCTAGGCTTAGGTTTCGGGGCAAGGACATGGCAGGCACACTCTGCAGAGCTGAATTGAGATCTCATGGGTCTGAAGTCAGGTCGAGGTTCAGACTTTGGCTCAGGTTTGAGTTTCTGTCCATGTTCGCCCCTTCAGGAAGGGGGGGCATTATGAGGCCATGGGGGTTTTCCCACTATTGGAGTTGTGAGATGCTCCAAACCGCAAGGATTCCTTCTGTGGGACAATTAAGATTTGTTGGATGGCTCCAGGACGTCTTATAAGGTATTTTTCCAGAACAGGGTTCTAAGTATGGATGCCTGGGCAGCCAGCCTCACATTCCAATTGTCTCCTAGCAACAAGAAACGTTTGATCTGCTGTCTTGGGGTAGCAACAGAGGGGGCTGAGTTGAAATGGACTTTCCTGAGAATGGTCTTAACGTTGGTTTGAGTCCATGGAGACCTTGGTATGGGGCAGTGGCACCAGGGCCCTGAAGGATTCTCCTAACCAGAGTTTATGACAAAGCTCGAATGAGCAAGTTTTCCATGGGGATACGAGATTTGTTTTTAATGGTGCCTCAGGAAACCACCATATGCTGGTATTGGAAACGAGGCCTCTGAGGAGAGATGCCTGGAAACCAAAGCAATGGATCTGATTAGGGCCTAGGGGCCTGTCCGGTTCAATATTCTTCTCTGGGGACATCTGTTGTCTGAGTGGAGGTAGTTGCTCAGCTGGTTTGAGATCACCCCTGTTGGTCCTGGGCGGCCTACACTATTGGGATGGCCTCGGTGACTTTGGAGGTTTTTCCTCATTTGCAAGGTTGTGGCCAATGGAATGGGAAGAATTCCCTTGAAAGGGAAGTACAGTCATGAGGTGTGGCTCCAAGGACCCAAGTGTGGAGCGTGTGTGGTCCAGGGCTATTTGGACAAAAGTCTGAAAACGCAAACTCCACTTAGGTTGGGGGATGTAGGTATGGCCGGCCCGATCTATAGACCGTGAGGAGAACTCTTCGGGATATGAACAAAGGGCGAATGTGAGGTGCTTGCTCATGCTTTTTTTTTTTTTTTTTCTGGAAATGTGTCACCGATTGCCATGGAATGTCGGGGTGTCCTCATGGGCCATCGATGAGGCTCCCTTTCTGGGGATTTGACCTGCTCCCAAGAGTTTGGGGTCATTCTGTGGGAAGGGAAGAGGCCTTTCTGTATTTTTTTGTTTATTTCTTTGTTTTTGTTTTTGTTTTGTTTTTTTTTTTACCTCAGGTGGACCACCAAATGAGGGATTCCAGAGCAGAGTCGTGGGTTGGGGCAACTGGACAACCAGACCTCTGGTTAACATTGGGACCTAAGAACATGGCAAGCCCCAGATGCAGGAGATTTTGATTCAGCCTCTGCAGAGTGGGCCTGCTCTGCCCTTGGTTCCAATCCTCACACTAGCTTGTGTTTTCAGACTTCCGTCCTCACACTCCTGGCCCACAAACCCTCCCTACTGGGAATTCTGGGGCCACAATGAAGCACTGTGCCTGCCTCCCAAGAGAAAAACATTGTCTATGGCGCTGCCCAGAAACCCCAAATGAGGATCAAACTGCTTGGCCCTCGGCAACACCCCAATTGCATAGGCTACCTTAAACAGTGATGCTCTGTCGCAAATAGCCTGAGCCCAGACCTTCCAACAGACACCGACACAGCTGGCTGCACACCCAGCACATTGGACCCGCCACTGCCTTAGGCCACCATCCATTCCCAACCTGGGTTTTCAGTCATCGGAACCTAGACCTTATCTCCAATCCCTGCACAGGGGGGAACCTGATGCACAAGTCAGAACCCCTCCTTCCCCCTGGCAAGAAACCTTGCTGCTGGCAGTGAGTCAAACCTTCAGTGTAGGAGAAAACGGCATGGCCCATGAGGCCACGCCCAAGCGTGAGAGCCGCCTTGGGCACAAACACACATTGTGTCCCTCAGCGTGAGTACCTTATTCAAGTAACGCCTCTCAGTGACTGGACCAAGAGCCCGCATATGTGGCTTGCCATGCCCATAGGCACCCACGACTAACTAGATGGTGTGTATTCCAGTTGAGTGAACCCACTGCTGTGCTCTAGAGTCCCTCTCCTGGGGGTTCCCCTGTGGCAGGAAACAGTACTCTTCATTCCCACAGAATGAACACAAACACTTGGGAGCTTGGACAATCCCCTGAGAGGAAGGCTCTTCCTCGGCCCCTGAGACAACCCCTACCCTGACCGGACACTGTAAACGCAACACCCAGAGACAAAATCCTGAGTGACTGCCTCCCACTTGCCCTACTTTGATTTCCAGAGGATCTCCCCTCACGGACTAGAGATCAGGCCTGCCATTACATTGGCCCCTAGCTGAGCCAAGTTTGCTTTTTCAGACATCTGTCCCCACAGCCCTGGCAAACAGAGCCTCTAGGCTGGGTCCTCTGGAGCCATACCACAGGACCGTGCCTGCTCTCTCCTGGGAAACTGTGTCCATTCCTTTGGCCACACACCTCCAGAATATGAGAAACCTCAAGGCCTCCGAGGACATCCCACTACTGGGAGCCTCACTGGACTCACAGGGGCATTCGGACACAAGCTGAGCAGCTACATCCATGAATGCATGCACACAGATGACAACAGAGATAGAAGGTTGAGCCGGACAGGCCTTTAGGCCGTAGTCTCAACTCTTACTTTGGTTTCCAGGTGTCACTCCTCAGAGGCTTTGGTTCGAAGAACAGGGTATGGGGCTTTCCTGAGGCACGGAACAGAACTCCTCTCGTCTCCACATGGGAAGTTTCCTTGTTGGAGCCGTGTCAAACACCTCATGTTGGAGAATCCTGCAGAGTCCCTGAGCCACCTCCACATTCCAAGGTCTCCCAGGCCACCAAGCCACAGTAGGACTCATCTTCAGGAGAGTCCATTTCAACTCTCCCCTCTGGGTAGCTCACCCAGGAGCCCGCAGATTGAGCCTGCCTTGTCCTGACTAAAGAGTGGGAATATGAGGTGGCGTTCCCAGGCATCCATGCTTAGACACCTGCTCTCGAGTCTTTCCATATGGGGCCTCTTGGAACCATCCAATAGGACTCGACTGTCGTGCAGAAGGTAACCTTCAGTTTTGGAGCAGTTCACAAATCCCATCGTAGGCAAAACTTTCTGGCCTCATGAAGCCCCCACACCCTTCAGGAAGAGGCCATGCTGGACAAGAACTCTAGCCTGAGGCACGTCTCATAGTTGACATGACCTCAGTGCAGGAGATCCCGATTCAGCCTCTGCAGAGTGGGCATGCCGTGACCTCGGTCCCAAACCTCACGCTAGCTTGTGTTTTCAGACTTCCTTCCTCACACTCCTGGCAAACAAGCCCTCCGGACTAGGAACTCCAGAACCAAAACCCAGCCCAGTGTCTGCCCAACGGAAGAAAAACGTTTCCCTGTGGGGCTCTCCAGAAAACCCAGATGAGGATCAACCTGCTCGGGCCTCGACGGTACCCGAACTGGATAGGCTGCTCTGGGCACTCATGCTCTGCCTGATACAGCCTGAAGCCAGACGTCCAGACAGACAAGGAGACAGCTGGCCGCACACCCAGCACTTCGGACACGCCATGGTCTTATGCCGTCACCTCATCCTAACCTTGGTTTTCAGATATCTGAACCTAGACATTATATCAATTCTCCACACAGCTGGGTATAGCAAGCACAAAACAGAACTCCCCCTTCCCCATGGCTGTCAAGCTTGCTCTTGGCATGGAGTCACACCTTCAGGGTGGGAGAAACCTTCATGGCCCCTGATGCTACGCCCAAACTTGAGTGCTGCTTGGGCACAAATTCACACTGTGATCCTCAGCATGAGCCCCATGTCAAAGAAAGGCCTGTCAGGGCCTGGACCAAGAGCCCACATATGGGGCTTGCCAAGCCCCTATGCACCCAATCCTCACCACGGTTTGAATTTTCCAGTCGCCCCGCCCGTACCTGGAGCTCTGCTCTGGAATCCCTTTCTTGGAGAGACCCATGAGCCAGACAACACGACTCCACCCTTCCCACAAAATGACCCCAAACTCTTGGGAGCTGGGACAAATCCCCAGAGAGGGATACTCGTCCACAGTACCTGAGGCCACCGCTCCAATCCACGGCTATCCCGGACACAACATCCAGAGACAAAAGCCTGAAGGAACGCCTCCCACTCGCCCTTGTTTCAGAGGCCCAGGAGCTCCCTCTCGGGCTGTACATCCGGCCTGCCATACCCTAGGCGCCACTCATAAGCTGAGTTTGTGTATTCAGACTTCTGTGCCCACAGCCTGGACCCACACACCTCCAGGCTAGGGCCTCTAGGGCCACAGCGAAAGATTGTGCCTGCCCTCTCCAAGGAGAGTGTGCCCAGTCCATTGACCAAAACACTACAGGTTAGGGAAAAGCTCCAAGGCCCCTGAGGCCATCAATAGTGTAGGCCCCCCTGGACTAAGAGGGGCTCTCTGACACCAGCGGAGCAACTATCTCCACTTAGACTCTCAGACAGTGTCCCCAGAGACAGAAGGTTGAAATGGACAGGCCACCAGGCCCTAATCTGAACCTTAGCTTTGGTTTCCATGTTTCCGTTCTCAGAGGACTGTTTTCGTAGACCAGCACATGGGGCTTTTCTGAGGCACCAAACCAAACAGCTCTCATCTCCACATGGGCAGCTTTCTTACTGGGATGTATCAAACACTTCAGGTAGGAGAGTTCCGCAGGGCCACTGAACAACCAGCACATTCCAAGGTCTCCATGGACCCAAACGCACATTATGACGCATCCTCAGGAGAGGCCATTTCAACTCAGCCCCCTGGGTCGCGTGTTCCAGAGGCAGCAGATCAAACATATCTTGTCGCTAATAGCCAATGGGAATGCGAGGCATGCTGTACAGGGATCCATCCTTCGAACCCTGCTCTCCAGTCCTTCCATATGGTATGTCCTGGAGCCATGCAACAGGACTCGAATGTCCCGCAGAAGGAAACCTTGTGGTTTGGGGCAACCTCCAAACTCAGCGTGGGAAAACTTCCTTGGCCTCATGAGGCCCCCACTTCGTGAAGGTGCCATCATGGACACATACTCCAGCCTCAGCCAACGTCTGATCCTCAGCCTGACTTCAGATGCAGGAGATTTTGATTCAGCCTCTGCAGAGTGGGCCTGCTCTGCCCTTGGTTCCAATCCTCACACTAGCTTGTGTTTTCAGACTTCCGTCCTCACACTCCTGGCCCACAAACCCTCCCTACTGGGAATTCTGGGGCCACAATGAAGCACTGTGCCTGCCTCCCAAGAGAAAAACATTGTCTATGGCGCTGCCCAGAAACCCCAAATGAGGATCAAACTGCTTGGCCCTCGGCAACACCCCAATTGCATAGGCTACCTTAAACAGTGATGCTCTGTCGCAATAGCCTGAGCCCAGACCTTCCAACAGACACCGACACAGCTGGCTGCACACCCAGCACATTGGACCCGCCACTGCCTTAGGCCACCATCCATTCCCAACCTGGGTTTTCAGTCATCGGAACCTAGACCTTATCTCCAATCCCTGCACAGGGGGGAACCTGATGCACAAGTCAGAACCCCTCCTTCCCCCTGGCAAGAAACCTTGCTGCTGGCAGTGAGTCAAACCTTCAGTGTAGGAGAAAACGGCATGGCCCATGAGGCCACGCCCAAGCGTGAGGGCCGCCTTGGGCACAAACACACATTGTGACCCTCAGCGTGAGTACCTTATTCAAGTAACGCCTCTCAGTGACTGGACCAAGAGCCCGCATATGTGGCTTGCCATGCCCATAGGCACCCAGGACTAACTAGATGGTGTGTATTCCAGTTGAGTGAACCCACTGCTGTGCTCTAGAGTCCCTCTCCTGGGGGGTCCCCTGTGGCAGGAAACAGTACTCTTCATTCCCACAGAATGAACACAAACACTTGGGAGCTTGGACAATCCCCTGAGACGAAGGCTCTTCTTCGGCCTCTGAGACAACCCCTACCCGGACCGGACACTGTAAACGCAACACCCAGAGACAAAATTCTGAGTGAATGCCTCCCACTTGCCCTACTTTGATTTCCAGAGGATCTCCCCTCACGGACTAGAGATCAGGCCTGCCATTACATTGGCCCCTAGCTGAGCCAAGTTTGCTTTTTCAGACATCTGTCCCCACAGCCCTGGCAAACAGAGCCTCTAGGCTGGGTCCTCTGGAGCCATACCACAGGACCGTGCCTGCTCTCTCCTGGGAAACTGTGTCCATTCCTTTGGCCACACACCTCCAGAATATGAGAAACCTCAAGGCCTCCGAGGACATCCCACTACTGGGAGCCTCACTGGACTCACAGGGGCATTCAGACACAAGCTGAGCAGCTACATCCATGAATGCATGCACACAGATGACAACAGAGATAGAAGGTTGAGCCGGACAGGCCTTTAGGCCGTAGTCTCAACTCTTACTTTGGTTTCCAGGTGTCACTCCTCAGAGGCTTTGGTTCGAAGAACAGGGTATGGGGCTTTCCTGAGGCACGGAACAGAACTCCTCTCGTCTCCACATGGGAAGTTTCCTTGTTGGAGCCGTGTCAAACACCTCATGTTGGAGAATCCTGCAGAGTCCCTGAGCCACCTCCACATTCCAAGGTCTCCCAGGCCACCAAGCCACAGTAGGACTCATCTTCAGGAGAGTCCATTTCAACTCTCCCCTCTGGGTAGCTCACCCAGGAGCCCGCAGATTGAGCCTGCCTTGTCCTGACTAAAGAGTGGGAATATGAGGTGGCGTTCCCAGGCATCCATGCTTAGACACCTGCTCTCGAGTCTTTCCATATGGGGCCTCTTGGAACCATCCAATAGGACTCGACTGTCGTGCAGAAGGTAACCTTCAGTTTTGGAGCAGTTCACAAATCTCATCGTAGGCAAAACTTTCTGGCCTCATGAAGCCCCCACACCCTTCAGGAAGAGGCCATGCTGGACAAGAACTCTAGCCTGAGGCACGTCTCATAGTTGACATGACCTCAGTGCAGGAGATCCCGATTCAGCCTCTGCAGAGTGGGCATGCCGTGACCTCGGTCCCAAACCTCACGCTAGCTTGTGTTTTCAGACTTCCTTCCTCACACTCCTGGCAAACATGCCCTCCGGACTAGGAACTCCAGAACCAAAACCCAGCCCAGTGTCTGCCCAACGGAAGAAAAACGTTTCCCTGTGGGGCTCTCCAGAAAACCCAGATGAGGATCAACCTGCTCGGGCCTCGACGGTACCTGAACTGGATAGGCTGCTCTGGGCACTCATGCTCTGCCTGACACAGCCTGAAGCCAGACGTCCAGACAGACAAGGAGACAGCTGGCCGCACACCCAGCACTTCGGACACGCCATGGTCTTATGCCGTCACCTCATCCTAACCTTGGTTTTCAGATATCTGAACCTAGACATTATATCAATTCTCCACACAGCTGGGTATAGCAAGCACAAAACAGAACTCCCCCTTCCCCATGGCTGTCAAGCTTGCTCTTGGCATGGAGTCACACCTTCAGGGTGGGAGAAACCTTCATGGCCCCTGATGCCACGCCCAAACTTGAGTGCTGCTTGGGCACAAATTCACACTGTGATCCTCAGCATGAGCCCCATGTCAAAGAAAGGCCTGTCAGGGCCTGGACCAAGAGCCCACATATGGGGCTTGCCAAGCCCCTATGCACCCAATCCTCACCACGGTTTGAATTTTCCAGTCGCCCCGCCCGTACCTGGAGCTCTGCTCTGGAATCCCTTTCTTGGAGAGACCCATGAGCCAGACAACACGACTCCACCCTTCCCACAAAATGACCCCAAACTCTTGGGAGCTGGGACAAATCCCCAGAGAGGGATACTCGTCCACAGTACCTGAGGCCACCGCTCCAATCCACGGCTATCCCGGACACAACATCCAGAGACAAAAGCCTGAAGGAACGCCTCCCACTCGCCCTTGTTTCAGAGGCCCAGGAGCTCCCTCTCGGGCTGTACATCCGGCCTGCCATACCCTAGGCGCCACTCATAAGCTGAGTTTGTGTATTCAGACTTCTGTGCCCACAGCCTGGACCCACACACCTCCAGGCTAGGGCCTCTAGGGCCACAGCGAAAGATTGTGCCTGCCCTCTCCAAGGAAAGTGTGCCCAGTCCATTGACCACAACACTACAGGTTAGGAAAAAGCTCCAAGGCCCCTGAGGCCATCAATAGTGTAGGCCCCCCTGGACTAAGAGGGGCTCTCTGACACCAGCGGAGCAACTATCTCCACTTAGACTCTCAGACAGTGTCCCCAGAGACAGAAGGTTGAAATGGACAGGCCCCCAGGCCCTAATCTGAACCTTAGCTTTGGTTTCCCGTTTTCCGTTCTCAGAGGACTGTTTTCGTAGACCAGCACATGGGGCTTTTCTGAGGCACCAAACCAAACATCTCTCATCTCCACATGGGCAGCTTTCTTACTGGGATGTATCAAACACTTCAGGTAGGAGAGTTCCGCAGGGCCACTGAACAACCAGCACATTCCAAGGTCTCCATGGACCCAAACGCACATTATGACGCATCCTCAGGAGAGGCCATTTCAACTCAGCCCCCTGGGTCGCGTGTTCCAGAGGCAGCAGATCAAACATATCTTGTCGCTAATAGCCAATGGGAATGCGAGGCATGCTGTACAGGGATCCATCCTTCGAACCCTGCTCTCCAGTCCTTCCATATGGTATGTCCTGGAGCCATGCAACAGGACTCGAATGTCCCGCAGAAGGAAACCTTGTGGTTTGGGGCAACCTCCAAACTCAGCGTGGGAAAACTTCCTTGGCCTCATGAGGCCCCCACTTCATGAAGGTGCCATCATGGACACATACTCCAGCCTCAGCCAACGTCTGATCCTCAGCCTGACTTCAGATGCAGGAGATTTTGATTCAGCCTCTGCAGAGTGGGCCTGCTCTGCCCTTGGTTCCAATCCTCACACTAGCTTGTGTTTTCAGACTTCCGTCCTCACACTCCTGGCCCACAAACCCTCCCTACTGGGAATTCTGGGGCCACAATGAAGCACTGTGCCTGCCTCCCAAGAGAAAAACATTGTCTATGGCGCTGCCCAGAAACCCCAAATGAGGATCAAACTGCTTGGCCCTCGGCAACACCCCAATTGCATAGGCTACCTTAAACAGTGATGCTCTGTCGCAAATAGCCTGAGCCCAGACCTTCCAACAGACACCGACACAGCTGGCTGCACACCCAGCACATTGGACCCGCCACTGCCTTAGGCCACCATCCATTCCCAACCTGGGTTTTCAGTCATCGGAACCTAGACCTTATCTCCAATCCCTGCACAGGGGGGAACCTGATGCACAAGTCAGAACCCCTCCTTCCCCCTGGCAAGAAACCTTGCTGCTGGCAGTGAGTCAAACCTTCAGTGTAGGAGAAAACGGCATGGCCCATGAGGCCACGCCCAAGCGTGAGGGCCGCCTTGGGCACAAACACACATTGTGACCCTCAGCGTGAGTACCTTATTCAAGTAACGCCTCTCAGTGACTGGACCAAGAGCCCGCATATGTGGCTTGCCATGCCCATAGGCACCCAGGACTAACTAGATGGTGTGTATTCCAGTTGAGGGAACCCACTGCTGTGCTCTAGAGTCCCTCTCCTGGGGGGTCCCCTGTGGCAGAAAACAGTACTCTTCATTCCCACAGAATGAACACCAACACTTGGGAGCTTGGACAATCCCCCGAGAGGAAGGCTCTTCCTCGGCCTCTGAGACAACCCCTACCCTGACCGGACACTGTAAACGCAACACCCAGAGACAAAATCCTGAGTGACTGCCTCCCACTTACCCTACTTTGATTTCCAGAGGATCTCCCCTCACGGACTAGAGATCAGGCCTGCCATTACATTGGCCCCTAGCTGAGCCAAGTTTGCTTTTTCAGACATCTGTCCCCACAGCCCTGGCAAACAGAGCCTCTAGGCTGGGTCCTCTGGAGCCATACCACAGGACCGTGCCTGCTCTCTCCTGGGAAACTGTGTCCATTCCTTTGGCCACACACCTCCAGAATATGAGAAACCTCAAGGCCTCCGAGGACATCCCACTACTGGGAGCCTCACTGGACTCACAGGGGCATTCGGACACAAGCTGAGCAGCTACATCCATGAATGCATGCACACAGATGACAACAGAGATAGAAGGTTGAGCCGGACAGGCCTTTAGGCCGTAGTCTCAACTCTTACTTTGGTTTCCAGGTGTCACTCCTCAGAGGCTTTGGTTCGAAGAACAGGGTATGGGGCTTTCCTGAGGCACGGAACAGAACTCCTCTCGTCTCCACATGGGAAGTTTCCTTGTTGGAGCCGTGTCAAACACCTCATGTTGGAGAATCCTGCAGAGTCCCTGAGCCACCTCCACATTCCAAGGTCTCCCAGGCCACCAAGCCACAGTAGGACTCATCTTCAGGAGAGTCCATTTCAACTCTCCCCTCTGGGTAGCTCACCCAGGAGCCCGCAGATTGAGCCTGCCTTGTCCTGACTAAAGAGTGGGAATATGAGGTGGCGTTCCCAGGCATCCATGCTTAGACACCTGCTCTCGAGTCTTTCCATATGGGGCCTCTTGGAACCATCCAATAGGACTCGACTGTCGTGCAGAAGGTAACCTTCAGTTTTGGAGCAGTTCACAAATCCCATCGTAGGCAAAACTTTCTGGCCTCATGAAGCCCCCACACCCTTCAGGAAGAGGCCATGCTGGACAAGAACTCTAGCCTGAGGCACGTCTCATAGTTGACATGACCTCAGTGCAGGAGATCCCGATTCAGCCTCTGCAGAGTGGGCATGCCGTGACCTCGGTCCCAAACCTCACGCTAGCTTGTGTTTTCAGACTTCCTTCCTCACACTCCTGGCAAACATGCCCTCCGGACTAGGAACTCCAGAACCAAAACCCAGCCCAGTGTCTGCCCAACGGAAGAAAAACGTTTCCCTGTGGGGCTCTCCAGAAAACCCAGATGAGGATCAACCTGCTCGGGCCTCGACGGTACCCGAACTGGATAGGCTGCTCTGGGCACTCATGCTCTGCCTGACACAGCCTGAAGCCAGACGTCCAGACAGACAAGGAGACAGCTGGCCGCACACCCAGCACTTCGGACACGCCATGGTCTTATGCCGTCACCTCATCCTAACCTTGGTTTTCAGATATCTGAACCTAGACATTATATCAATTCTCCACACAGCTGGGTATAGCAAGCACAAAACAGAACTCCCCCTTCCCCATGGCTGTCAAGCTTGCTCTTGGCATGGAGTCACACCTTCAGGGTGGGAGAAACCTTCATGGCCCCTGATGCCACGCCCAAACTTGAGTGCTGCTTGGGCACAAATTCACACTGTGATCCTCAGCATGAGCCCCATGTCAAAGAAAGGCCTGTCAGGGCCTGGACCAAGAGCCCACATATGGGGCTTGCCAAGCCCCTATGCACCCAATCCTCACCACGGTTTGAATTTTCCAGTCGCCCCGCCCGTACCTGGAGCTCTGCTCTGGAATCCCTTTCTTGGAGAGACCCATGAGCCAGACAACACGACTCCACCCTTCCCACAAAATGACCCCAAACTCTTGGGAGCTGGGACAAATCCCCAGAGAGGGATACTCGTCCACAGTACCTGAGGCCACCGCTCCAATCCACGGCTATCCCGGACACAACATCCAGAGACAAAAGCCTGAAGGAACGCGTCCCACTCGCCCTTGTTTCAGAGGCCCAGGAGCTCCCTCTCGGGCTGTACATCCGGCCTGCCATACCCTAGGCGCCACTCATAAGCTGAGTTTGTGTATTCAGACTTCTGTGCCCACAGCCTGGACCCACACACCTCCAGGCTAGGGCCTCTAGGGCCACAGCGAAAGATTGTGCCTGCCCTCTCCAAGGAAAGTGTGCCCAGTCCATTGACCACAACACTACAGGTTAGGAAAAAGCTCCAAGGCCCCTGAGGCCATCAATAGTGTAGGCCCCCCTGGACTAAGAGGGGCTCTCTGACACCAGCGGAGCAACTATCTCCACTTAGACTCTCAGACAGTGTCCCCAGAGACAGAAGGTTGAAATGGACAGGCCCCCAGGCCCTAATCTGAACCTTAGCTTTGGTTTCCCGTTTTCCGTTCTCAGAGGACTGTTTTCATAGACCAGCACATGGGGCTTTTCTGAGGCACCAAACCAAACATCTCTCATCTCCACATGGGCAGCTTTCTTACTGGGATGTATCAAACACTTCAGGTAGGAGAGTTCCGCAGGGCCACTGAACAACCAGCACATTCCAAGGTCTCCATGGACCCAAACGCACATTATGACGCATCCTCAGGAGAGGCCATTTCAACTCAGCCCCCTGGGTCGCGTGTTCCAGAGGCAGCAGATCAAACATATCTTGTCGCTAATAGCCAATGGGAATGCGAGGCATGCTGTACAGGGATCCATCCTTCGAACCCTGCTCTCCAGTCCTTCCATATGGTATGTCCTGGAGCCATGCAACAGGACTCGAATGTCCCGCAGAAGGAAACCTTGTGGTTTGGGGCAACCTCCAAACTCAGCGTGGGAAAACTTCCTTGGCCTCATGAGGCCCCCACTTCATGAAGGTGCCATCATGGACACATACTCCAGCCTCAGCCAACGTCTGATCCTCAGCCTGACTTCAGATGCAGGAGATTTTGATTCAGCCTCTGCAGAGTGGGCCTGCTCTGCCCTTGGTTCCAATCCTCACACTAGCTTGTGTTTTCAGACTTCCGTCCTCACACTCCTGGCCCACAAACCCTCCCTACTGGGAATTCTGGGGCCACAATGAAGCACTGTGCCTGCCTCCCAAGAGAAAAACATTGTCTATGGCGCTGCCCAGAAACCCCAAATGAGGATCAAACTGCTTGGCCCTCGGCAACACCCCAATTGCATAGGCTACCTTAAACAGTGATGCTCTGTCGCAAATAGCCTGAGCCCAGACCTTCCAACAGACACCGACACAGCTGGCTGCACACCCAGCACATTGGACCCGCCACTGCCTTAGGCCACCATCCATTCCCAACCTGGGTTTTCAGTCATCGGAACCTAGACCTTATCTCCAATCCCTGCACAGGGGGGAACCTGATGCACAAGTCAGAACCCCTCCTTCCCCCTGGCAAGAAACCTTGCTGCTGGCAGTGAGTCAAACCTTCAGTGTAGGAGAAAACGGCATGGCCCATGAGGCCACGCCCAAGCGTGAGGGCCGCCTTGGGCACAAACACACATTGTGACCCTCAGCGTGAGTACCTTATTCAAGTAACGCCTCTCAGTGACTGGACCAAGAGCCCGCATATGTGGCTTGCCATGCCCATAGGCACCCAGGACTAACTAGATGGTGTGTATTCCAGTTGAGGGAACCCACTGCTGTGCTCTAGAGTCCCTCTCCTGGGGGGTCCCCTGTGGCAGAAAACAGTACTCTTCATTCTCACAGAATGAACAACAACACTTGGGAGCTTGGACAATCCCCCGAGAGGAAGGCTCTTCCTCGGCCTCTGAGACAACCCCTACCCTGACCGGACACTGTAAACGCAACACCCAGAGACAAAATCCTGAGTGACTGCCTCCCACTTACCCTACTTTGATTTCCAGAGGATCTCCCCTCACGGACTAGAGATCAGGCCTGCCATTACATTGGCCCCTAGCTGAGCCAAGTTTGCTTTTTCAGACATCTGTCCCCACAGCCCTGGCAAACAGAGCCTCTAGGCTGGGTCCTCTGGAGCCATACCACAGGACCGTGCCTGCTCTCTCCTGGGAAACTGTGTCCATTCCTTTGGCCACACACCTCCAGAATATGAGAAACCTCAAGGCCTCCGAGGACATCCCACTACTGGGAGCCTCACTGGACTCACAGGGGCATTCGGACACAAGCTGAGCAGCTACATCCATGAATGCATGCACACAGATGACAACAGAGATAGAAGGTTGAGCCGGACAGGCCTTTAGGCCGTAGTCTCAACTCTTACTTTGGTTTCCAGGTGTCACTCCTCAGAGGCTTTGGTTCGAAGAACAGGGTATGGGGCTTTCCTGAGGCACGGAACAGAACTCCTCTCGTCTCCACATGGGAAGTTTCCTTGTTGGAGCCGTGTCAAACACCTCATGTTGGAGAATCCTGCAGAGTCCCTGAGCCACCTCCACATTCCAAGGTCTCCCAGGCCACCAAGCCACAGTAGGACTCATCTTCAGGAGAGTCCATTTCAACTCTCCCCTCTGGGTAGCTCACCCAGGAGCCCACAGATTGAGCCTGCCTTGTCCTGACTAAAGAGTGGGAATATGAGGTGGCGTTCCCAGGCATCCATGCTTAGACACCTGCTCTCGAGTCTTTCCATATGGGGCCTCTTGGAACCATCCAATAGGACTCGACTGTCGTGCAGAAGGTAACCTTCAGTTTTGGAGCAGTTCACAAATCCCATCGTAGGCAAAACTTTCTGGCCTCATGAAGCCCCCACACCCTTCAGGGAGAGGCCATGCTGGACAAGAACTCTAGCCTGAGGCACGTCTCATAGTTGACATAACCTCAGTGCAGGAGATCCCGATTCAGCCTCTGCAGAGTGGGCATGCCGTGACCTCGGTCCCAATCCTCACGCTAGCTTGTGTTTTCAGACTTCCTTCCTCACACTCCTGGCAAACAAGCCCTCCAGACTAGGAACGCCAGAACCAAAACCCAGCCCAGTGTCTGCCCAACGGAAGAAAAACGTTTCCCTGTGGGGCTCTCCAGAAAACCCAGATGAGGATCAACCTGCTCGGGCCTCGACGGTACCCGAACTGGATAGGCTGCTCTGGGCACTCATGCTCTGCCTGACACAGCCTGAAGCCAGACGTCCAGACAGACAAGGAGACAGCTGGCCGCACACCCAGCACTTCGGACACGCCATGGTCTTATGCCGTCACCTCATCCTAACCTTGGTTTTCAGATATCTGAACCTAGACATTATATCAATTCTCCACACAGCTGGGTATAGCAAGCACAAAACAGAACTCCCCCTTCCCCATGGCTGTCAAGCTTGCTCTTGGCATGGAGTCACACCTTCAGGGTGGGAGAAACCTTCATGGCCCCTGATGCCACGCCCAAACTTGAGTGCTGCTTGGGCACAAATTCACACTGTGATCCTCAGCATGAGCCCCATGTCAAAGAAAGGCCTGTCAGGGCCTGGACCAAGAGCCCACATATGGGGCTTGCCAAGCCCCTATGCACCCAATCCTCACCACGGTTTGAATTTTCCAGTCGCCCCGCCCGTACCTGGAGCTCTGCTCTGGAATCCCTTTCTTGGAGAGACCCATGAGCCAGACAACACGACTCCACCCTTCCCACAAAATGACCCCAAACTCTTGGGAGCTGGGACAAATCCCCAGAGAGGGATACTCGTCCACAGAACCTGAGGCCACCGCTCCAATCCACGGCTATCCCGGACACAACATCCAGAGACAAAAGCCTGAAGGAACGCCTCCCACTCGCCCTTGTTTCAGAGGCCCAGGAGCTCCCTCTCGGGCTGTACATCCGGCCTGCCATACCCTAGGCGCCACTCATAAGCTGAGTTTGTGTATTCAGACTTCTGTGCCCACAGCCTGGACCCACACACCTCCAGGCTAGGGCCTCTAGGGCCACAGCGAAAGATTGTGCCTGCCCTCTCCAAGGAAAGTGTGCCCAGTCCATTGACCACAACACTACAGGTTAGGGAAAAGCTCCAAGGCCCCTGAGGCCATCAATAGTGTAGGCCCCCCTGGACTAAGAGGGGCTCTCTGACACCATCGGAGCAACTATCTCCACTTAGACTCTCAGACAGTGTCCCCAGAGACAGAAGGTTGAAATGGACAGGCCCCCAGGCCCTAATCTGAACCTTAGCTTTGGTTTCCCGTTTTCCGTTCTCAGAGGACTGTTTTCGTAGACCAGCACATGGGGCTTTTCTGAGGCACCAAACCAAACATCTCTCATCTCCACATGGGCAGCTTTCTTACTGGGATGTATCAAACACTTCAGGTAGGAGAGTTCCGCAGGGCCACTGAACAACCAGCACATTCCAAGGTCTCCATGGACCCAAACGCACATTATGACGCATCCTCAGGAGAGGCCATTTCAACTCAGCCCCCTGGGTCGCGTGTTCCAGAGGCAGCAGATCAAACATATCTTGTCGCTAATAGCCAATGGGAATGCGAGGCATGCTGTACAGGGATCCATCCTTCGAACCCTGCTCTCCAGTCCTTCCATATGGTATGTCCTGGAGCCATGCAACAGGACTCGAATGTCCCGCAGAAGGAAACCTTGTGGTTTGGGGCAACCTCCAAACTCAGCGTGGGAAAACTTCCTTGGCCTCATGAGGCCCCCACTTCATGAAGGTGCCATCATGGACACATACTCCAGCCTCAGCCAACGTCTGATCCTCAGCCTGACTTCAGATGCAGGAGATTTTGATTCAGCCTCTGCAGAGTGGGCCTGCTCTGCCCTTGGTTCCAATCCTCACACTAGCTTGTGTTTTCAGACTTCCGTCCTCACACTCCTGGCCCACAAACCCTCCCTACTGGGAATTCTGGGGCCACAATGAAGCACTGTGCCTGCCTCCCAAGAGAAAAACATTGTCTATGGCGCTGCCCAGAAACCCCAAATGAGGATCAAACTGCTTGGCCCTCGGCAACACCCCAATTGCATAGGCTACCTTAAACAGTGATGCTCTGTCGCAAATAGCCTGAGCCCAGACCTTCCAACAGACACCGACACAGCTGGCTGCACACCCAGCACATTGGACCCGCCACTGCCTTAGGCCACCATCCATTCCCAACCTGGGTTTTCAGTCATCGGAACCTAGACCTTATCTCCAATCCCTGCACAGGGGGGAACCTGATGCACAAGTCAGAACCCCTCCTTCCCCCTGGCAAGAAACCTTGCTGCTGGCAGTGAGTCAAACCTTCAGTGTAGGAGAAAACGGCATGGCCCATGAGGCCACGCCCAAGCGTGAGGGCCGCCTTGGGCACAAACACACATTGTGACCCTCAGCGTGAGTACCTTATTCAAGTAACGCCTCTCAGTGACTGGACCAAGAGCCCGCATATGTGGCTTGCCATGCCCATAGGCACCCAGGACTAACTAGATGGTGTGTATTCCAGTTGAGGGAACCCACTGCTGTGCTCTAGAGTCCCTCTCCTGTGGGGTCCCCTGTGGCAGAAAACAGTACTCTTCATTCCCACAGAATGAACACCAACACTTGGGAGCTTGGACAATCCCCTGAGAGGAAGGCTCTTTCTCGGCCTCTGAGACAACCCCTACCCTGACCGGACACTGTAAACGCAACACCCAGAGACAAAATCCTGAGTGACTGCCTCCCACTTGCCCTACTTTGATTTCCAGAGGATCTCCCCTCATGGACTAGAGATCAGGCCTGCCATTACATTGGCCCCTAGCTGAGCCAAGTTTGCTTTTTCAGACATCTGTCCCCACAGCCCTGGCAAACAGAGCCTCTAGGCTGGGTCCTCTGGAGCCATACCACAGGACCGTGCCTGCTCTCTCCTGGGAAACTGTGTCCATTCCTTTGGCCACACACCTCCAGAATATGAGAAACCTCAAGGCCTCCGAGGACATCCCACTACTGGGAGCCTCACTGGACTCACAGGGGCATTCGGACACAAGCTGAGCAGCTACATCCATGAATGCATGCACACAGATGACAACAGAGATAGAAGGTTGAGCCGGACAGGCCTTTAGGCCGTAGTCTCAACTCTTACTTTGGTTTCCAGGTGTCACTCCTCAGAGGCTTTGGTTCGAAGAACAGGGTATGGGGCTTTCCTGAGGCACGGAACAGAACTCCTCTCGTCTCCACATGGGAAGTTTCCTTGTTGGAGCCGTGTCAAACACCTCATGTTGGAGAATCCTGCAGAGTCCCTGAGCCACCTCCACATTCCAAGGTCTCCCAGGCCACCAAGCCACAGTAGGACTCATCTTCAGGAGAGTCCATTTCAACTCTCCCCTCTGGGTAGCTCACCCAGGAGCCCGCAGATTGAGCCTGCCTTGTCCTGACTAAAGAGTGGGAATATGAGGTGGCGTTCCCAGGCATCCATGCTTAGACACCTGCTCTCGAGTCTTTCCATATGGGGCCTCTTGGAACCATCCAATAGGACTCGACTGTCGTGCAGAAGGTAACCTTCAGTTTTGGAGCAGTTCACAAATCCCATCGTAGGCAAAACTTTCTGGCCTCATGAAGCCCCCACACCCTTCAGGAAGAGGCCATGCTGGACAAGAACTCTAGCCTGAGGCACGTCTCATAGTTGACATGACCTCAGTGCAGGAGATCCCGATTCAGCCTCTGCAGAGTGGGCATGCCGTGACCTCGGTCCCAAACCTCACGCTAGCTTGTGTTTTCAGACTTCCTTCCTCACACTCCTGGCAAACAAGCCCTCCGGACTAGGAACTCCGGAACCAAAACCCAGCCCAGTGTCTGCCCAACGGAAGAAAAACGTTTCCCTGTGGGGCTCTCCAGAAAACCCAGATGAGGATCAACCTGCTCGGGCCTCGACGGTACCCGAACTGGATACGCTGCTCTGGGCACTCATGCTCTGCCTGACACAGCCTGAAGCCAGACGTCCAGACAGACAAGGAGACAGCTGGCCGCACACCCAGCACTTCGGACACGCCATGGTCTTATGCCGTCACCTCATCCTAACCTTGGTTTTCAGATATCTGAACCTAGACATTATATCAATTCTCCACACAGCTGGGTATAGCAATCACAAAACAGAACTCCTCCTTCCCCATGGCTGTCAAGCTTGCTCTTGGCATGGAGTCACACCTTCAGGGTGGGAGAAACCTTCATGGCCCCTGATGCCACGCCCAAACTTGAGTGCTGCTTGGGCACAAATTCACACTGTGATCCTCAGCATGAGCCCCATGTCAAAGAAAGGCCTGTCAGGGCCTGGACCAAGAGCCCACATATGGGGCTTGCCAAGCCCCTATGCACCCAATCCTCACCACGGTTTGAATTTTCCAGTTGCCCCGCTCGTACCTGGAGCTCTGCTCTGGAATCCCTTTCTTGGAGAGACCCATGAGCCAGACAACACGACTCCACCCTTCCCACAAAATGACCCCAAACTCTTGGGAGCTGGGACAAATCCCCAGAGAGGGATACTCGTCCACAGTACCTGAGGCCACCGCTCCAATCCACGGCTATCCCGGACACAACATCCAGAGACAAAAGCCTGAAGGAACGCCTCCCACTCGCCCTTGTTTCAGAGGCCCAGGAGCTCCCTCTCGGGCTGTACATCCGGCCTGCCATACCCTAGGCGCCACTCATAAGCTGAGTTTGTGTATTCAGACTTCTGTGCCCACAGCCTGGACCCACACACCTCCAGGCTAGGGCCTCTAGGGCCACAGCGAAAGATTGTGCCTGCCCTCTCCAAGGAAAGTGTGCCCAGTCCATTGACCACAACACTACAGGTTAGGGAAAAGCTCCAAGGCCCCTGAGGCCATCAATAGTGTAGGCCCCCCTGGACTAAGAGGGGCTCTCTGACACCAGCGGAGCAACTATCTCCACTTAGACTCTCAGACAGTGTCCCCAGAGACAGAAGGTTGAAATGGACAGGCCCCCAGGCCCTAATCTGAACCTTAGCTTTGGTTTCCATGTTTCCGTTCTCAGAGGACTGTTTTCATAGACCAGCACATGGGGCTTTTCTGAGGCACCAAACCAAACCTCTCTCCTCTCCACATGGGCAGCTTTCTTACTGGGATGTATCAAACACTTCAGGTAGGAGAGTTCCGCAGGGCCACTGAACAACCAGCACATTCCAAGGTCTCCATGGACCCAAACGCACATTATGACGCATCCTCAGGAGAGGCCATTTCAACTCAGCCCCCTGGGTCGCGTGTTCCAGAGGCAGCAGATCAAACATATCTTGTCGCTAATAGCCAATGGGAATGCGAGGCATGCTGTACAGGGATCCATCCTTCGAACCCTGCTCTCCAGTCCTTCCGTATGGTATGTCCTGGAGCCATGCAACAGGACTCGAATGTCCCGCAGAAGGAAACCTTGTGGTTTGGGGCAACCTCCAAACTCAGCGTGGGAAAACTTCCTTGGCCTCATGAGGCCCCCACTTCATGAAGGTGCCATCATGGACACATACTCCAGCCTCAGCCAACGTCTGATCCTCAGCCTGACTTCAGATGCAGGAGATTTTTATTCAGCCTCTGCAGAGTGGGCCTGCTCTGCCCTTGGTTCCAATCCTCACACTAGCTTGTGTTTTCAGACTTCCGTCCTCACACTCCTGGCCCACAAACCCTCCCTACTGGGAATTCTGGGGCCACAATGAAGCACTGTGCCTGCCTCCCAAGAGAAAAACATTGTCTATGGCGCTGCCCAGAAACCCCAAATGAGGATCAAACTGCTTGGCCCTCGGCAACACCCCAATTGCATAGGCTACCTTAAACAGTGATGCTCTGTCGCAAATAGCCTGAGCCCAGACCTTCCAACAGACACCGACACAGCTGGCTGCACACCCAGCACATTGGACCCGCCACTGCCTTAGGCCACCATCCATTCCCAACCTGGGTTTTCAGTCATCGGAACCTAGACCTTATCTCCAATCCCTGCACAGGGGGGAACCTGATGCACAAGTCAGAACCCCTCCTTCCCCCTGGCAAGAAACCTTGCTGCTGGCAGTGAGTCAAACCTTCAGTGTAGGAGAAAACGGCATGGCCCATGAGGCCACGCCCAAGCGTGAGGGCCGCCTTGGGCACAAACACACATTGTGACCCTCAGCGTGAGTACCTTATTCAAGTAACGCCTCTCAGTGACTGGACCAAGAGCCCGCATATGTGGCTTGCCATGCCCATAGGCACCCAGGACTAACTAGATGGTGTGTATTCCAGTTGAGGGAACCCACTGCTGTGCTCTAGAGTCCCTCTCCTGGGGGTTCCCCTGTGGCAGGAAACAGTACTCTTCATTCCCACAGAATGAACACCAACACTTGGGAGCTTGGACAATCCCCTGAGAGGAAGGCTCTTCCTCGGCCCCTGAGACAACCCCTACCCTGACCGGACACTGTAAACGCAACACCCAGAGACAAAATCCTGAGTGACTGCCTCCCACTTGCCCTACTTTGATTTCCAGAGGATCTCCCCTCACGGACTAGAGATCAGGCCTGCCATTACATTGGCCCCTAGCTGAGCCAAGTTTGCTTTTTCAGACATCTGTCCCCAGAGCCCTGGCAAACAGAGCCTCTAGGCTGGGTCCTCTGGAGCCATACCACAGGACCGTGCCTGCACTCTCCTGGGAAACTGTGTCCATTCCTTTGGCCACACACCTCCAGAATATGAGAAACCTCAAGGCCTCCGAGGACATCCCACTACTGGGAGCCTCACTGGACTCACAGGGGCATTCGGACACAAGCTGAGCAGCTACATCCATGAATGCATGCACACAGATGACAACAGAGATAGAAGGTTGAGCCGGACAGGCCTTTAGGCCGTAGTCTCAACTCTTACTTTGGTTTCCAGGTGTCACTCCTCAGAGGCTTTGGTTCGAAGAACAGGGTATGGGGCTTTCCTGAGGCACGGAACAGAACTCCTCTCGTCTCCACATGGGAAGTTTCCTTGTTGGAGCCGTGTCAAACACCTCATGTTGGAGAATCCTGCAGAGTCCCTGAGCCACCTGCACATTCCAAGGTCTCCCAGGCCACCAAGCCACAGAAGGACTCATCTTCAGGAGAGTCCATTTCAACTCTCCCCTCTGGGTAGCTCACCCAGGAGCCCGCAGATTGAGCCTGCCTTGTCCTGACTAAAGAGTGGGAATATGAGGTGGCGTTCCCAGGCATCCATGCTTAGACACCTGCTCTCGAGTCTTTCCATATGGGGCCTCTTGGAACCATCCAATAGGACTCGACTGTCGTGCAGAAGGTAACCTTCAGTTTTGGAGCAGTTCACAAATCCCATCGTAGGCAAAATTTTCTGGCCTCATGAAGCCCCCACACCCTTCAGGAAGAGGCCATGCTGGACAAGAACTCTAGCCTGAGGCACGTCTCATAGTTGACATGACCTCAGTGCAGGAGATCCCGATTCAGCCTCTGCAGAGTGGGCATGCCGTGACCTCGGTCCCAAACCTCACGCTAGCTTGTGTTTTCAGACTTCCTTCCTCACACTCCTGGCAAACAAGCCCTCCGGACTAGGAACTCCGGAACCAAAACCCAGCCCAGTGTCTGCCCAACGGAAGAAAAACGTTTCCCTGTGGGGCTCTCCAGAAAACCCAGATGAGGATCAACCTGCTCGGGCCTCGACGGTACCCGAACTGGATAGGCTGCTCTGGGCACTCATGCTCTGCCTGACACAGCCTGAAGCCAGACGTCCAGACAGACAAGGAGACAGCTGGCCGCACACCCAGCACTTCGGACACGCCATGGTCTTATGCCGTCACCTCATCCTAACCTTGGTTTTCAGATATCTGAACCTAGACATTATATCAATTCTCCACACAGCTGGGTATAGCAATCACAAAACAGAACTCCTCCTTCCCCATGGCTGTCAAGCTTGCTCTTGGCATGGAGTCACACCTTCAGGGTGGGAGAAACCTTCATGGCCCCTGATGCCACGCCCAAACTTGAGTGCTGCTTGGGCACAAATTCACACTGTGATCCTCAGCATGAGCCCCATGTCAAAGAAAGGCCTGTCAGGGCCTGGACCAAGAGCCCACATATGGGGCTTGCCAAGCCCCTATGCACCCAATCCTCACCACGGTTTGAATTTTCCAGTTGCCCCGCTCGTACCTGGAGCTCTGCTCTGGTATCCCTTTCTTGGAGAGACCCATGAGCCAGACAACACGACTCCACCCTTCCCACAAAATGACCCCAAACTCTTGGGAGCTGGGACAAATCCCCAGAGAGGGATACTCGTCCACAGTACCTGAGGCCACCGCTCCAATCCACGGCTATCCCGGACACAACATCCAGAGACAAAAGCCTGAAGGAACGCCTCCCACTCGCCCTTGTTTCAGAGGCCCAGGAGCTCCCTCTCGGGCTGTACATCCGGCCTGCCATACCCTAGGCGCCACTCATAAGCTGAGTTTGTGTATTCAGACTTCTGTGCCCACAGCCTGGACCCACACACCTCCAGGCTAGGGCCTCTAGGGCCACAGCGAAAGATTGTGCCTGCCCTCTCCAAGGAAAGTGTGCCCAGTCCATTGACCACAACACTACAGGTTAGGGAAAAGCTCCAAGGCCCCTGAGGCCATCAATAGTGTAGGCCCCCCTGGACTAAGAGGGGCTCTCTGACACCAGCGGAGCAACTATCTCCACTTAGACTCTCAGACAGTGTCCCCAGAGACAGAAGGTTGAAATGGACAGGCCCCCAGGCCCTAATCTGAACCTTAGCTTTGGTTTCCATGTTTCCGTTCTCAGAGGACTGTTTTCATAGACCAGCACATGGGGCTTTTCTGAGGCACCAAACCAAACCTCTCTCCTCTCCACATGGGCAGCTTTCTTACTGGGATGTATCAAACACTTCAGGTAGGAGAGTTCCGCAGGGCCACTGAACAACCAGCACATTCCAAGGTCTCCATGGACCCAAACGCACATTATGACGCATCCTCAGGAGAGGCCATTTCAACTCAGCCCCCTGGGTCGCGTGTTCCAGAGGCAGCAGATCAAACATATCTTGTCGCTAATAGCCAATGGGAATGCGAGGCATGCTGTACAGGGATCCATCCTTCGAACCCTGCTCTCCAGTCCTTCCGTATGGTATGTCCTGGAGCCATGCAACAGGACTCGAATGTCCCGCAGAAGGAAACCTTGTGGTTTGGGGCAACCTCCAAACTCAGCGTGGGAAAACTTCCTTGGCCTCATGAGGCCCCCACTTCATGAAGGTGCCATCATGGACACATACTCCAGCCTCAGCCAACGTCTGATCCTCAGCCTGACTTCAGATGCAGGAGATTTTGATTCAGCCTCTGCAGAGTGGGCCTGCTCTGCCCTTGGTTCCAATCCTCACACTAGCTTGTGTTTTCAGACTTCCGTCCTCACACTCCTGGCCCACAAACCCTCCCTACTGGGAATTCTGGGGCCACAATGAAGCACTGTGCCTGCCTCCCAAGAGAAAAACATTGTCTATGGCGCTGCCCAGAAACCCCAAATGAGGATCAAACTGCTTGGCCCTCGGCAACACCCCAATTGCATAGGCTACCTTAAACAGTGATGCTCTGTCGCAAATAGCCTGAGCCCAGACCTTCCAACAGACACCGACACAGCTGGCTGCACACCCAGCACATTGGACCCGCCACTGCCTTAGGCCACCATCCATTCCCAACCTGGGTTTTCAGTCATCGGAACCTAGACCTTATCTCCAATCCCTGCACAGGGGGGAACCTGATGCACAAGTCAGAACCCCTCCTTCCCCCTGGCAAGAAACCTTGCTGCTGGCAGTGAGTCAAACCTTCAGTGTAGGAGAAAACGGCATGGCCCATGAGGCCACGCCCAAGCGTGAGGGCCGCCTTGGGCACAAACACACATTGTGACCCTCAGCGTGAGTACCTTATTCAAGTAACGCCTCTCAGTGACTGGACCAAGAGCCCGCATATGTGGCTTGCCATGCCCATAGGCACCCAGGACTAACTAGATGGTGTGTATTCCAGTTGAGGGAACCCACTGCTGTGCTCTAGAGTCCCTCTCCTGGGGGTTCCCCTGTGGCAGGAAACAGTACTCTTCATTCCCACAGAATGAACACAAACACTTGGGAGCTTGGACAATCCCCTGAGAGGAAGGCTCTTCCTCGGCCCCTGAGACAACCCCTACCCTGACCGGACACTGTAAACGCAACACCCAGAGACAAAATCCTGAGTGACTGCCTCCCACTTGCCCTACTTTGATTTCCAGAGGATCTCCCCTCACGGACTAGAGATCAGGCCTGCCATTACATTGGCCCCTAGCTGAGCCAAGTTTGCTTTTTCAGACATCTGTCCCCAGAGCCCTGGCAAACAGAGCCTCTAGGCTGGGTCCTCTGGAGCCATACCACAGGACCGTGCCTGCACTCTCCTGGGAAACTGTGTCCATTCCTTTGGCCACACACCTCCAGAATATGAGAAACCTCAAGGCCTCCGAGGACATCCCACTACTGGGAGCCTCACTGGACTCACGGGGGCATTCGGACACAAGCTGAGCAGCTACATCCATGAATGCATGCACACAGATGACAACAGAGATAGAAGGTTGAGCCGGACAGGCCTTTAGGCCGTAGTCTCAACTCTTACTTTGGTTTCCAGGTGTCACTCCTCAGAGGCTTTGGTTCGAAGAACAGGGTATGGGGCTTTCCTGAGGCACGGAACAGAACTCCTCTCGTCTCCACATGGGAAGTTTCCTTGTTGGAGCCGTGTCAAACACCTCATGTTGGAGAATCCTGCAGAGTCCCTGAGCCACCTGCACATTCCAAGGTCTCCCAGGCCACCAAGCCACAGAAGGACTCATCTTCAGGAGAGTCCATTTCAACTCTCCCCTCTGGGTAGCTCACCCAGGAGCCCGCAGATTGAGCCTGCCTTGTCCTGACTAAAGAGTGGGAATATGAGGTGGCGTTCCCAGGCATCCATGCTTAGACACCTGCTCTCGAGTCTTTCCATATGGGGCCTCTTGGAACCATCCAATAGGACTCGACTGTCGTGCAGAAGGTAACCTTCAGTTTTGGAGCAGTTCACAAATCCCATCGTAGGCAAAATTTTTTGGCCTCATGAAGCCCCCACACCCTTCAGGAAGAGGCCATGCTGGACAAGAACTCTAGCCTGAGGCACGTCTCATAGTTGACATGACCTCAGTGCAGGAGATCCCGATTCAGCCTCTGCAGAGTGGGCATGCCGTGACCTCGGTCCCAAACCTCACGCTAGCTTGTGTTTTCAGACTTCCTTCCTCACACTCCTGGCAAACAAGCCCTCCGGACTAGGAACTCCGGAACCAAAACCCAGCCCAGTGTCTGCCCAACGGAAGAAAAACGTTTCCCTGTGGGGCTCTCCAGAAAACCCAGATGAGGATCAACCTGCTCGGGCCTCGACGGTACCCGAACTGGATACGCTGCTCTGGGCACTCATGCTCTGCCTGACACAGCCTGAAGCCAGACGTCCAGACAGACAAGGAGACAGCTGGCCGCACACCCAGCACTTCGGACACGCCATGGTCTTATGCCGTCACCTCATCCTAACCTTGGTTTTCAGATATCTGAACCTAGACATTATATCAATTCTCCACACAGCTGGGTATAGCAAGCACAAAACAGAACTCCTCCTTCCCCATGGCTGTCAAGCTTGCTCTTGGCATGGAGACACACCTTCAGGGTGGGAGAAACCTTCATGGCCCCTGATGCCACGCCCAAACTTGAGTGCTGCTTGGGCACAAATTCACACTGTGATCCTCAGCATGAGCCCCATGTCAAAGAAAGGCCTGTCAGGGCCTGGACCAAGAGCCCACATATGGGGCTTGCCAAGCCCCTATGCACCCAATCCTCACCACGGTTTGAATTTTCCAGTCGCCCCGCCCGTACCTGGAGCTCTGCTCTGGAATCCCTTTCTTGGAGAGACCCATGAGCCAGACAACACGACTCCACCCTTCCCACAAAATGACCTCAAACTCTTGGGAGCTGGGACAAATCCCCAGAGAGGGATACTCGTCCACAGAACCTGAGGCCACCGCTCCAATCCACGGCTATCCCGGACACAACATCCAGAGACAAAAGCCTGAAGGAACGCCTCCCACTCGCCCTTGTTTCAGAGGCCCAGGAGCTCCCTCTCGGGCTGTACATCCGGCCTGCCATACCCTAGGCGCCACTCATAAGCTGAGTTTGTGTATTCAGACTTCTGTGCCCACAGCCTGGACCCACACACCTCCAGGCTAGGGCCTCTAGGGCCACAGCGAAAGATTGTGCCTGCCCTCTCCAAGGAAAGTGTGCCCAGTCCATTGACCACAACACTACAGGTTAGGGAAAAGCTCCAAGGCCTCTGAGGCCATCAATAGTGTAGGCCCCCCTGGACTAAGAGGGGCTCTCTGACACCAGCGGAGCAACTATCTCCACTTAGACTCTCAGACAATGTCCCCAGAGACAGAAGGTTGAAAGGGACAGGCCCCCAGGCCCTAATCTGAACCTTAGCTTTGGTTTCCATGTTTCCGTTCTCAGAGGACTGTTTTCGTAGACCAGCACATGGGGCTTTTCTGAGGCACCAAACCAAACAGCTCTCATCTCCACATGGGCAGCTTTCTTACTGGGATGTATCAAACACTTCAGGTAGGAGAGTTCCGCAGGGCCACTGAACAACCAGCACATTCCAAGGTCTCCATGGACCCAAACGCACATTATGACGCATCCTCAGGAGAGGCCATTTCAACTCAGCCCCCTGGGTCGCGTGTTCCAGAGGCAGCAGATCAAACATATCTTGTCGCTAATAGCCAATGGGAATGCGAGGCATGCTGTACAGGGATCCATCCTTCGAACCCTGCTCTCCAGTCCTTCCGTATGGTATGTCCTGGAGCCATGCAACAGGACTCGAATGTCCCGCAGAAGGAAACCTTGTGGTTTGGGGCAACCTCCAAACTCAGCGTGGGAAAACTTCCTTGGCCTCATGAGGCCCCCACTTCATGAAGGTGCCATCATGGACACATACTCCAGCCTCAGCCAACGTCTGATCCTCAGCCTGACTTCAGATGCAGGAGATTTTTATTCAGCCTCTGCAGAGTGGGCCTGCTCTGCCCTTGGTTCCAATCCTCACACTAGCTTGTGTTTTCAGACTTCCGTCCTCACACTCCTGGCCCACAAACCCTCCCTACTGGGAATTCTGGGGCCACAATGAAGCACTGTGCCTGCCTCCCAAGAGAAAAACATTGTCTATGGCGCTGCCCAGAAACCCCAAATGAGGATCAAACTGCTTGGCCCTCGGCAACACCCCAATTGCATAGGCTACCTTAAACAGTGATGCTCTGTCGCAAATAGCCTGAGCCCAGACCTTCCAACAGACACCGACACAGCTGGCTGCACACCCAGCACATTGGACCCGCCACTGCCTTAGGCCACCATCCATTCCCAACCTGGGTTTTCAGTCATCGGAACCTAGACCTTATCTCCAATCCCTGCACAGGGGGGAACCTGATGCACAAGTCAGAACCCCTCCTTCCCCCTGGCAAGAAACCTTGCTGCTGGCAGTGAGTCAAACCTTCAGTGTAGGAGAAAACGGCATGGCCCATGAGGCCACGCCCAAGCGTGAGGGCCGCCTTGGGCACAAACACACATTGTGACCCTCAGCGTGAGTACCTTATTCAAGTAACGCCTCTCAGTGACTGGACCAAGAGCCCGCATATGTGGCTTGCCATGCCCATAGGCACCCAGGACTAACTAGATGGTGTGTATTCCAGTTGAGGGAACCCACTGCTGTGCTCTAGAGTCCCTCTCCTGGGGGTTCCCCTGTGGCAGGAAACAGTACTCTTCATTCCCACAGAATGAACACAAACACTTGGGAGCTTGGACAATCCCCTGAGAGGAAGGCTCTTCCTCGGCCAATGAGACAATCCCTACCCTGACCGGACACTGTAAACGCAACACCCAGAGACAAAATCCTGAGTGACTTCCTCCCACTTGCCCTACTTTGATTTCCAGAGGATCTCCCCTCACGGACTAGAGATCAGGCCTGCCATTACATTGGCCCCTAGCTGAGCCAAGTTTGCTTTTTCAGACATCTGTCCCCACAGCCCTGGCAAACAGAGCCTCTAGGCTGGGTCCTCTGGAGCCATACCACAGGACCGTGCCTGCTCTCTCCTGGGAAACTGTGTCCATTCCTTTGGCCACACACCTCCAGAATATGAGAAACCTCAAGGCCTCCGAGGACATCCCACTACTGGGAGCCTCACTGGACTCACGGGGGCATTCGGACACAAGCTGAGCAGCTACATCCATGAATGCATGCACACAGATGACAACAGAGATAGAAGGTTGAGCCGGACAGGCCTTTAGGCCGTAGTCTCAACTCTTACTTTGGTTTCCAGGTGTCACTCCTCAGAGGCTTTGGTTCGAAGAACAGGGTATGGGGCTTTCCTGAGGCACGGAACAGAACTCCTCTCGTCTCCACATGGGAAGTTTCCTTGTTGGAGCCGTGTCAAACACCTCATGTTGGAGAATCCTGCAGAGTCCCTGAGCCACCTCCACATTCCAAGGTCTCCCAGGCCACCATGCCACAGTAGGACTCATCTTCAGGAGAGTCCATTTCAACTCTCCCCTCTGGGTAGCTCACCCAGGAGCCCGCAGATTGAGCCTGCCTTGTCCTGACTAAAGAGTGGGAATATGAGGTGGCGTTCCCAGGCATCCATGCTTAGACACCTGCTCTCGAGTCTTTCCATATGGGGCCTCTTGGAACCATCCAATAGGACTCGACTGTCGTGCAGAAGGTAACCTTCAGTTTTGGAGCAGTTCACAAATCCCATCGTAGGCAAAACTTTCTGGCCTCATGAAGCCCCCACACCCTTCAGGAAGAGGCCATGCTGGACAAGAACTCTAGCCTGAGGCACGTCTCATAGTTGACATGACCTCAGTGCAGGAGATCCCGATTCAGCCTCTGCAGAGTGGGCATGCCGTGACCTCGGTCCCAAACCACACGCTAGCTTGTGTTTTCAGACTTCCTTCCTCACACTACTGGCAAACAAGCCCTCCGGACTAGGAACTCCGGAACCAAAACCCAGCCCAGTGTCTGCCCAACGGAAGAAAAACGTTTCCCTGTGGGGCTCTCCAGAAAACCCAGATGAGGATCAACCTGCTCGGGCCTCGACGGTACCCGAACTGGATAGGCTGCTCTGGGCACTCATGCTCTGCCTGACACAGCCTGAAGCCAGACGTCCAGACAGACAAGGAGACAGCTGGCCGCACACCCAGCACTTCGGACACGCCATGGTCTTATGCCGTCACCTCATCCTAACCTTGGTTTTCAGATATCTGAACCTAGACATTATATCAATTCTCCACACAGCTGGGTATAGCAAGCACAAAACAGAACTCCTCCTTCCCCATGGCTGCCAAGCTTGCTCTTGGCATGGAGTCACACCTTCAGGGTGGGAGAAACCTTCATGGCCCCTGATGCCACGCCCAAACTTGAGTGCTGCTTGGGCACAAATTCACACTGTGATCCTCAGCATGAGCCCCATGTCAAAGAAAGGCCTGTCAGGGCCTGGACCAAGAGCCCACATATGGGGCTTGCCAAGCCCCTATGCACCCAATCCTCACCACGGTTTGAATTTTCCAGTCGCCCCGCCCGTACCTGGAGCTCTGCTCTGGAATCCCTTTCTTGGAGAGACCCATGAGCCAGACAACACGACTCCACCCTTCCCACAAAATGACCCCAAACTCTTGGGAGCTGGGACAAATCCCCAGAGAGGGATACTCGTCCACAGTACCTGAGGCCACCGCTCCAATCCACGGCTATCCCGGACACAACATCCAGAGACAAAAGCCTGAAGGAACGCCTCCCACTCGCCCTTGTTTCAGAGGCCCAGGAGCTCCCTCTCGGGCTGTACATCCGGCCTGCCATACCCTAGGCGCCACTCATAAGCTGAGTTTGTGTATTCAGACTTCTGTGCCCACAGCCTGGACCCACACACCTCCAGGCTAGGGCCTCTAGGGCCACAGCGAATGATTGTGCCTGCCCTCTCCAAGGAAAGTGTGCCCAGTCCATTGACCACAACACTACAGGTTAGGGAAAAGCTCCAAGGCCCCTGAGGCCATCAATAGTGTAGGCCCCCCTGGACTAAGAGGGGCTCTCTGACACCAGCGGAGCAACTATCTCCACTTAGACTCTCAGACAGTGTCCCCAGAGACAGAAGGTTGAAAGGGACAGGCCCCCAGGCCCTAATCTGAACCTTAGCTTTGGTTTCCATGTTTCCGTTCTCAGAGGACTGTTTTCGTAGACCAGCACATGGGGCTTTTCTGAGGCACCAAACCAAACAGCTCTCATCTCCACATGGGCAGCTTTCTTACTGGGATGTATCAAACACTTCAGGTAGGAGAGTTCCGCAGGGCCACTGAACAACCAGCACATTCCAAGGTCTCCATGGACCCAAACGCACATTATGACGCATCCTCAGGAGAGGCCATTTCAACTCAGCCCCCTGGGTCGCGTGTTCCAGAGGCAGCAGATCAAACATATCTTGTCGCTAATAGCCAATGGGAATGCGAGGCATGCTGTACAGGGATCCATCCTTCGAACCCTGCTCTCCAGTCCTTCCGTATGGTATGTCCTGGAGCCATGCAACAGGACTCGAATGTCCCGCAGAAGGAAACCTTGTGGTTTGGGGCAACCTCCAAACTCAGCGTGGGAAAACTTCCTTGGCCTCATGAGGCCCCCACTTCATGAAGGTGCCATCATGGACACATACTCCAGCCTCAGCCAACGTCTGATCCTCAGCCTGACTTCAGATGCAGGAGATTTTGATTCAGCCTCTGCAGAGTGGGCCTGCTCTGCCCTTGGTTCCAATCCTCACACTAGCTTGTGTTTTCAGACTTCCGTCCTCACACTCCTGGCCCACAAACCCTCCCTACTGGGAATTCTGGGGCCACAATGAAGCACTGTGCCTGCCTCCCAAGAGAAAAACATTGTCTATGGCGCTGCCCAGATACCCCAAATGAGGATCAAACTGCTTGGCCCTCGGCAACACTCCAATTGCATAGGCTACCTTAAACAGTGATGCTCTGTCGCAAATAGCCTGAGCCCAGACCTTCCAACAGACACAGACACAGCTGGCTGCACACCCAGCACATTGGACCCGCCACTGCCTTAGGCCACCATCCATTCCCAACCTGGGTTTTCAGTCATCGGAACCTAGACCTTATCTCCAATCCCTGCACAGGGGGGAACCTGATGCACAAGTCAGAACCCCTCCTTCCCCCTGGCAAGAAACCTTGCTGCTGGCAGTGAGTCAAACCTTCAGTGTAGGAGAAAACGGCATGGCCCATGAGGCCACGCCCAAGCGTGAGGGCCGCCTTGGGCACAAACACACATTGTGACCCTCAGCGTGAGTACCTTATTCAAGTAACGCCTCTCAGTGACTGGACCAAGAGCCCGCATATGTGGCTTGCCATGCCCATAGGCACCCAGGACTAAATAGATGGTGTGTATTCCAGTTGAGGGAACCCAATGCTGTGCTCTAGAGTCCCTCTCCTGGGGGTTCCCCTGTGGCAGGAAACAGTACTCTTCATTCCCACAGAATGAACACAAACACTTGGGAGCTTGGACAATCCCCTGAGAGGAAGGCTCTTCCTCGGCCCCTGAGACAACCCCTACCCTGACCGGACACTGTAAACGCAACACCCAGAGACAAAATCCTGAGTGACTGCCTCCCACTTGCCCTACTTTGATTTCCAGAGGATCTCCCCTCACGGACTAGAGATCAGGCCTGCCATTACATTGGCCCCTAGCTGAGCCAAGTTTGCTTTTTCAGACATCTGTCCCCACAGCCCTGGCAAACAGAGCCTCTAGGCTGGGTCCTCTGGAGCCATACCACAGGACCGTGCCTGCTCTCTCCTGGGAAACTGTGTCCATTCCTTTGGCCACACACCTCCAGAATATGAGAAACCTCAAGGCCTCCGAGGACATCCCACTACTGGGAGCCTCACTGGACTCACAGGGGCATTCGGACACAAGCTGAGCAGCTACATCCATGAATGCATGCACACAGATGACAACAGAGATAGAAGGTTGAGCCGGACAGGCCTTTAGGCCGTAGTCTCAACTCTTACTTTGGTTTCCAGGTGTCACTCCTCAGAGGCTTTGGTTCGAAGAACAGGGTATGGGGCTTTCCTGAGGCACGGAACAGAACTCCTCTCGTCTCCACATGGGAAGTTTCCTTGTTGGAGCCGTGTCAAACACCTCATGTTGGAGAATCCTGCAGAGTCCCTGAGCCACCTCCACATTCCAAGGTCTCCCAGGCCACCAAGCCACAGTAGGACTCATCTTCAGGAGAGTCCATTTCAACTCTCCCCTCTGGGTAGCTCACCCAGGAGCCCGCAGATTGAGCCTGCCTTGTCCTGACTAAAGAGTGGGAATATGAGGTGGCGTTCCCAGGCATCCATGCTTAGACACCTGCTCTCGAGTCTTTCCATATGGGGCCTCTTGGAACCATCCAATAGGACTCGACTGTCGTGCAGAAGGTAACCTTCAGTTTTGGAGCAGTTCACAAATCCCATCGTAGGCAAAACTTTCTGGCCTCATGAAGCCCCCACACCCTTCAGGAAGAGGCCATGCTGGACAAGAACTCTAGCCTGAGGCACGTCTCATAGTTGACATGACCTCAGTGCAGGAGATCCCGATTCAGCCTCTGCAGAGTGGGCATGCCGTGACCTCGGTCCCAAACCACACGCTAGCTTGTGTTTTCAGACTTCCTTCCTCACACTCCTGGCAAACAAGCCCTCCGGACTAGGAACTCCGGAACCAAAACCCAGCCCAGTGTCTGCCCAACGGAAGAAAAACGTTTCCCTGTGGGGCTCTCCAGAAAACCCAGATGAGGATCAACCTGCTCGGGCCTCGACGGTACCCGAACTGGATAGGCTGCTCTGGGCACTCATGCTCTGCCTGACACAGCCTGAAGCCAGACGTCCAGACAGACAAGGAGACAGCTGGCCGCACACCCAGCACTTCGGACACGCCATGGTCTTATGCCGTCACCTCATCCTAACCTTGGTTTTCAGATATCTGAACCTAGACATTATATCAATTCTCCACACAGCTGGGTATAGCAAGCACAAAACAGAACTCCTCCTTCCCCATGGCTGTCAAGCTTGCTCTTGGCATGGAGTCACACCTTCAGGGTGGGAGAAACCTTCATGGCCCCTGATGCCACGCCCAAACTTGAGTGCTGCTTGGGCACAAATTCACACTGTGACCCTCAGCATGAGCCCCATGTCAAAGAAAGGCCTGTCAGGGCCTGGACCAAGAGCCCACATATGGGGCTTGCCAAGCCCCTATGCACCCAATCCTCACCACGGTTTGAATTTTCCAGTCGCCCCGCCCGTACCTGGAGCTCTGCTCTGGAATCCCTTTCTTGGAGAGACCCATGAGCCAGACAACACGACTCCACCCTTCCCACAAAATGACCCCAAACTCTTGGGAGCTGGGACAAATCCCCAGAGAGGGATACTCGTCCACAGAACCTGAGGCCACCGCTCCAATCCACGGCTATCCCGGACACAACATCCAGAGACAAAAGCCTGAAGGAACGCCTCCCACTCGCCCTTGTTTCAGAGGCCCAGGAGCTCCCTCTCAGGCTGTACATCCGGCCTGCCATACCCTAGGCGCCACTCATAAGCTGAGTTTGTGTATTCAGACTTCTGTGCCCACAGCCTGGACCCACACACCTCCAGGCTAGGGCCTCTAGGGCCACAGCGAAAGATTGTGCCTGCCTTCTCCAAGGAAACTGTGCCCAGTCCATTGACCACAACACTACAGGTTAGGGAAAAGCTCCAAGGCCTCTGAGGCCATCAATAGTGTAGGCCCCCCTGGACTAAGAGGGGCTCTCTGACACCAGCGGAGCAACTATCTCCACTTAGACTCTCAGACAGTGTCCCCAGAGACAGAAGGTTGAAAGGGACAGGCCCCCAGGCCCTAATCTGAACCTTAGCTTTGGTTTCCATGTTTCCGTTCTCAGAGGACTGTTTTCGTAGACCAGCACATGGGGCTTTTCTGAGGCACCAAACCAAACAGCTCTCATCTCCACATGGGCAGCTTTCTTACTGGGATGTATCAAACACTTCAGGTAGGAGAGTTCCGCAGGGCCACTGAACAACCAGCACATTCCAAGGTCTCCATGGACCCAAACGCACATTATGACGCATCCTCAGGAGAGGCCATTTCAACTCAGCCCCCTGGGTCGCGTGTTCCAGAGGCAGCAGATCAAACATATCTTGTCGCTAATAGCCAATGGGAATGCGAGGCATGCTGTACAGGGATCCATCCTTCGAACCCTGCTCTCCAGTCCTTCCGTATGGTATGTCCTGGAGCCATGCAACAGGACTCGAATGTCCCGCAGAAGGAAACCTTGTGGTTTGGGGCAACCTCCAAACTCAGCGTGGGAAAACTTCCTTGGCCTCATGAGGCCCCCACTTCATGAAGGTGCCATCATGGACACATACTCCAGCCTCAGCCAACGTCTGATCCTCAGCCTGACTTCAGATGCAGGAGATTTTGATTCAGCCTCTGCAGAGTGGGCCTGCTCGGCCCTTGGTTCCAATCCTCACACTAGCTTGTGTTTTCAGACTTCCGTCCTCACACTCCTGGCCCACAAACCCTCCCTACTGGGAATTCTGGGGCCACAATGAAGCACTGTGCCTGCCTCCCAAGAGAAAAACATTGTCTATGGCGCTGCCCAGAAACCCCAAATGAGGATCAAACTGCTTGGCCCTCGGCAACACCCCAATTGCATAGGCTACCTTAAACAGTGATGCTCTGTCGCAAATAGCCTGAGCCCAGACCTTCCAACAGACACCGACACAGCTGGCTGCACACCCAGCACATTGGACCCGCCACTGCCTTAGGCCACCATCCATTCCCAACCTGGGTTTTCAGTCATCGGAACCTAGACCTTATCTCCAATCCCTGCACAGGGGGGAACCTGATGCACAAGTCAGAACCCCTCCTTCCCCCTGGCAAGAAACCTTGCTGCTGGCAGTGAGTCAAACCTTCAGTGTAGGAGAAAACGGCATGGCCCATGAGGCCACGCCCAAGCGTGAGGGCCGCCTTGGGCACAAACACACATTGTGACCCTCAGCGTGAGTACCTTATTCAAGTAACGCCTCTCAGTGACTGGACCAAGAGCCCGCATATGTGGCTTGCCATGCCCATAGGCACCCAGGACTAACTAGATGGTGTGTATTCCAGTTGAGGGAACCCACTGCTGTGCTCTAGAGTCCCTCTCCTGGGGGTTCCCCTGTGGCAGAAAACAGTACTCTTCATTCCCACAGAATGAACACAAACACTTGGGAGCTTGGAAAATCCCCTGAGAGGAAGGCTCTTCCTCGGCCTCTGAGACAACCCCTACCCTGACCGGACACTGTAAACGCAACACCCAGAGACAAAATCCTGAGTGACTGCCTCCCACTTGCCCTACTTTGATTTCCAGAGGATCTCCCCTCACGGACTAGAGATCAGGCCTGCCATTACATTGGCCCCTAGCTGAGCCAAGTTTGCTTTTTCAGACATCTGTCCCCACAGCCCTGGCAAACAGAGCCTCTAGGCTGGGTCCTCTGGAGCCATACCACAGGACCGTGCCTGCTCTCTCCTGGGAAACTGTGTCCATTCCTTTGGCCACACACCTCCAGAATATGAGAAACCTCAAGGCCTCCGAGGACATCCCACTACTGGGAGCCTCACTGGACTCACAGGGGCATTCGGACACAAGCTGAGCAGCTACATCCATGAATGCATGCACACAGATGACAACAGAGATAGAAGGTTGAGCCGGACAGGCCTTTAGGCCGTAGTCTCAACTCTTACTTTGGTTTCCAGGTGTCACTCCTCAGAGGCTTTGGTTCGAAGAACAGGGTATGGGGCTTTCCTGAGGCACGGAACAGAACTCCTCTCGTCTCCACATGGGAAGTTTCCTTGTTGGAGCCGTGTCAAACACCTCATGTTGGAGAATCCTGCAGAGTCCCTGAGCCACCTCCACATTCCAAGGTCTCCCAGGCCACCAAGCCACAGTAGGACTCATCTTCAGGAGAGTCCATTTCAACTCTCCCCTCTGGGTAGCTCACCCAGGAGCCCGCAGATTGAGCCTGCCTTGTCCTGACTAAAGAGTGGGAATATGAGGTGGCGTTCCCAGGCATCCATGCTTAGACACCTGCTCTCGAGTCTTTCCATATGGGGCCTCTTGGAACCATCCAATAGGACTCGACTGTCGTGCAGAAGGTAACCTTCAGTTTTGGAGCAGTTCACAAATCCCATCGTAGGCAAAACTTTCTGGCCTCATGAAGCCCCCACACCCTTCAGGAAGAGGCCATGCTGGACAAGAACTCTAGCCTGAGGCACGTCTCATAGTTGACATGACCTCAGTGCAGGAGATCCCGATTCAGCCTCTGCAGAGTGGGCATGCCGTGACCTCGGTCCCAAACCACACGCTAGCTTGTGTTTTCAGACTTCCTTCCTCACACTCCTGGCAAACAAGCCCTCCGGACTAGGAACTCCGGAACCAAAACCCAGCCCAGTGTCTGCCCAACGGAAGAAAAACGTTTCCCTGTGGGGCTCTCCAGAAAACCCAGATGAGGATCAACCTGCTCAGGCCTCGACGGTACCCGAACTGGATAGGCTGCTCTGGGCACTCATGCTCTGCCTGACACAGCCTGAAGCCAGACGTCCAGACAGACAAGGAGACAGCTGGCCGCACACCCAGCACTTCGGACACGCCATGGTCTTATGCCGTCACCTCATCCTAACCTTGGTTTTCAGATATCTGAACCTAGACATTATATCAATTCTCCACACAGCTGGGTATAGCAAGCACAAAACAGAACTCCTCCTTCCCCATGGCTGTCAAGCTTGCTCTTGGCATGGAGTCACACCTTCAGGGTGGGAGAAACCTTCATGGCCCCTGATGCCACGCCCAAACTTGAGTGCTGCTTGGGCACAAATTCACACTGTGATCCTCAGCATGAGCCCCATGTCAAAGAAAGGCCTGTCAGGGCCTGGACCAAGAGCCCACATATGGGGCTTGCCAAGCCCCTATGCACCCAATCCTCACCACGGTTTGAATTTTCCAGTCGCCCCGCCCGTACCTGGAGCTCTGCTCTGGAATCCCTTTCTTGGAGAGACCCATGAGCCAGACAACACGACTCCACCCTTCCCACAAAATGACCCCAAACTCTTGGGAGCTGGGACAAATCCCCAGAGAGGGATACTCGTCCACAGAACCTGAGGCCACCGCTCCAATCCACGGCTATCCCGGACACAACATCCAGAGACAAAAGCCTGAAGGAACGCCTCCCACTCGCCCTTGTTTCAGAGGCCCAGGAGCTCCCTCTCGGGCTGTACATCCGGCCTGCCATACCCTAGGCGCCACTCATAAGCTGAGTTTGTGTATTCAGACTTCTGTGCCCACAGCCTGGACCCACACACCTCCAGGCTAGGGCCTCTAGGGCCACAGCGAAAGATTGTGCCTGCCTTCTCCAAGGAAAGTGTGCCCAGTCCATTGACCACAACACTACAGGTTAGGGAAAAGCTCCAAGGCCTCTGAGGCCATCAATAGTGTAGGCCCCCCTGGACGAAGAGGGGCTCTCTGACACCAGCGGAGCAACTATCTCCACTTAGACTCTCAGACAGTGTCCCCAGAGACAGAAGGTTGAAAGGGACAGGCCCCCAGGCCCTAATCTGAACCTTAGCTTTGGTTTCCATGTTTCCGTTCTCAGAGGACTGTTTTCGTAGACCAGCACATGGGGCTTTTCTGAGGCACCAAACCAAACCTCTCTCCTCTCCACATGGGCAGCTTTCTTACTGGGATGTATCAAACACTTCAGGTAGGAGAGTTCCGCAGGGCCACTGAACAACCAGCACATTCCAAGGTCTCCATGGACCCAAACGCACATTATGACGCATCCTCAGGAGAGGCCATTTCAACTCAGCCCCCTGGGTCGCGTGTTCCAGAGGCAGCAGATCAAACATATCTTGTCGCTAATAGCCAATGGGAATGCGAGGCATGCTGTACAGGGATCCATCCTTCGAACCCTGCTCTCCAGTCCTTCCGTATGGTATGTCCTGGAGCCATGCAACAGGACTCGAATGTCCCGCAGAAGGAAACCTTGTGGTTTGGGGCAACCTCCAAACTCAGCGTGGGAAAACTTCCTTGGCCTCATGAGGCCCCCACTTCGTGAAGGTGCCATCATGGACACATACTCCAGCCTCAGCCAACGTCTGATCCTCAGCCTGACTTCAGATGCAGGAGATTTTGATTCAGCCTCTGCAGAGTGGGCCTGCTCGGCCCTTGGTTCCAATCCTCACACTAGCTTGTGTTTTCAGACTTCCGTCCTCACACTCCTGGCCCACAAACCCTCCCTACTGGGAATTCTGGGGCCACAATGAAGCACTGTGCCTGCCTCCCAAGAGAAAAACATTGTCTATGGCGCTGCCCAGAAACCCCAAATGAGGATCAAACTGCTTGGCCCTCGGCAACACCCCAATTGCATAGGCTACCTTAAACAGTGATGCTCTGTCGCAAATAGCCTGAGCCCAGACCTTCCAACAGACACCGACACAGCTGGCTGCACACCCAGCACATTGGACCCGCCACTGCCTTAGGCCACCATCCATTCCCAACCTGGGTTTTCAGTCATCGGAACCTTGACCTTATCTCCAATCCCTGCACAGGGGGGAACCTGATGCACAAGTCAGAACCCCTCCTTCCCCCTGGCAAGAAACCTTGCTGCTGGCAGTGAGTCAAACCTTCAGTGTAGGAGAAAACGGCATGGCCCATGAGGCCACGCCCAAGCGTGAGGGCCGCCTTGGGCACAAACACACATTGTGACCCTCAGCGTGAGTACCTTATTCAAGTAACGCCTCTCAGTGACTGGACCAAGAGCCCGCATATGTGGCTTGCCATGCCCATAGGCACCCAGGACTAACTAGATGGTGTGTATTCCAGTTGAGGGAACCCACTGCTGTGCTCTAGAGTCCCTCTCCTGGGGGTTCCCCTGTGGCAGAAAACAGTACTCTTCATTCCCACAGAATGAACACAAACACTTGGGAGCTTGGAAAATCCCCTGAGAGGAAGGCTCTTCCTCGGCCTCTGAGACAACCCCTACCCTGACCGGACACTGTAAACGCAACACCCAGAGACAAAATCCTGAGTGACTGCCTCCCACTTGCCCTACTTTGATTTCCAGAGGATCTCCCCTCACGGACTAGAGATCAGGCCTGCCATTACATTGGCCCCTAGCTGAGCCAAGTTTGCTTTTTCAGACATCTGTCCCCACAGCCCTGGCAAACAGAGCCTCTAGGCTGGGTCCTCTGGAGCCATACCACAGGACCGTGCCTGCTCTCTCCTGGGAAACTGTGTCCATTCCTTTGGCCACACACCTCCAGAATATGAGAAACCTCAAGGCCTCCGAGGACATCCCACTACTGGGAGCCTCACTGGACTCACAGGGGCATTCGGACACAAGCTGAGCAGCTACATCCATGAATGCATGCACACAGATGACAACAGAGATAGAAGGTTGAGCCGGACAGGCCTTTAGGCCGTAGTCTCAACTCTTACTTTGGTTTCCAGGTGTCACTCCTCAGAGGCTTTGGTTCGAAGAACAGGGTATGGGGCTTTCCTGAGGCACGGAACAGAACTCCTCTCGTCTCCACATGGGAAGTTTCCTTGTTGGAGCCGTGTCAAACACCTCATGTTGGAGAATCCTGCAGAGTCCCTGAGCCACCTCCACATTCCAAGGTCTCCCAGGCCACCAAGCCACAGTAGGACTCATCTTCAGGAGAGTCCATTTCAACTCTCCCCTCTGGGTAGCTCACCCAGGAGCCCGCAGATTGAGCCTGCCTTGTCCTGACTAAAGAGTGGGAATATTAGGTGGCGTTCCCAGGCATCCATGCTTAGACACCTGCTCTCGAGTCTTTCCATATGGGGCCTCTTGGAACCATCCAATAGGACTCGACTGTCGTGCAGAAGGTAACCTTCAGTTTTGGAGCAGTTCACAAATCCCATCGTAGGCAAAACTTTCTGGCCTCATGAAGCCCCCACACCCTTCAGGAAGAGGCCATGCTGGACAAGAACTCTAGCCTGAGGCACGTCTCATAGTTGACATGACCTCAGTGCAGGAGATCCCGATTCAGCCTCTGCAGAGTGGGCATGCCGTGACCTCGGTCCCAAACCACACGCTAGCTTGTGTTTTCAGACTTCCTTCCTCACACTCCTGGCAAACAAGCCCTCCGGACTAGGAACTCCGGAACCAAAACCCAGCCCAGTGTCTGCCCAACGGAAGAAAAACGTTTCCCTGTGGGGCTCTCCAGAAAACCCAGATGAGGATCAACCTGCTCGGGCCTCGACGGTACCCGAACTGGATAGGCTGCTCTGGGCACTCATGCTCTGCCTGACACAGCCTGAAGCCAGACGTCCAGACAGACAAGGAGACAGCTGGCCGCACACCCAGCACTTCGGACACGCCATGGTCTTATGCCGTCACCTCATCCTAACCTTGGTTTTCAGATATCTGAACCTAGACATTATATCAATTCTCCACACAGCTGGGTATAGCAAGCACAAAACAGAACTCCTCCTTCCCCATGGCTGTCAAGCTTGCTCTTGGCATGGAGTCACACCTTCAGGGTGGGAGAAACCTTCATGGCCCCTGATGCCACGCCCAAACTTGAGTGCTGCTTGGGCACAAATTCACACTGTGATCCTCAGCATGAGCCCCATGTCAAAGAAAGGCCTGTCAGGGCCTGGACCAAGAGCCCACATATGGGGCTTGCCAAGCCCCTATGCACCCAATCCTCACCACGGTTTGAATTTTCCAGTCGCCCCGCCCGTACCTGGAGCTCTGCTCTGGAATCCCTTTCTTGGAGAGACCCATGAGCCAGACAACACGACTCCACCCTTCCCACAAAATGACCCCAAACTCTTGGGAGCTGGGACAAATCCCCAGAGAGGGATACTCGTCCACAGAACCTGAGGCCACCGCTCCAATCCACGGCTATCCCGGACACAACATCCAGAGACAAAAGCCTGAAGGAACGCCTCCCACTCGCCCTTGTTTCAGAGGCCCAGGAGCTCCCTCTCGGGCTGTACATCCGGCCTGCCATACCCTAGGCGCCACTCATAAGCTGAGTTTGTGTATTCAGACTTCTGTGCCCACAGCCTGGACCCACACACCTCCAGGCTAGGGCCTCTAGGGCCACAGCGAAAGATTGTGCCTGCCTTCTCCAAGGAAAGTGTGCCCAGTCCATTGACCACAACACTACAGGTTAGGGAAAAGCTCCAAGGCCTCTGAGGCCATCAATAGTGTAGGCCCCCCTGGACGAAGAGGGGCTCTCTGACACCAGCGGAGCAACTATCTCCACTTAGACTCTCAGACAGTGTCCCCAGAGACAGAAGGTTGAAAGGGACAGGCCCCCAGGCCCTAATCTGAACCTTAGCTTTGGTTTCCATGTTTCCGTTCTCAGAGGACTGTTTTCGTAGACCAGCACATGGGGCTTTTCTGAGGCACCAAACCAAACCTCTCTCCTCTCCACATGGGCAGCTTTCTTACTGGGATGTATCAAACACTTCAGGTAGGAGAGTTCCGCAGGGCCACTGAACAACCAGCACATTCCAAGGTCTCCATGGACCCAAACGCACATTATGACGCATCCTCAGGAGAGGCCATTTCAACTCAGCCCCCTGGGTCGCGTGTTCCAGAGGCAGCAGATCAAACATATCTTGTCGCTAATAGCCAATGGGAATGCGAGGCATGCTGTACAGGGATCCATCCTTCGAACCCTGCTCTCCAGTCCTTCCGTATGGTATGTCCTGGAGCCATGCAACAGGACTCGAATGTCCCGCAGAAGGAAACCTTGTGGTTTGGGGCAACCTCCAAACTCAGCGTGGGAAAACTTCCTTGGCCTCATGAGGCCCCCACTTCGTGAAGGTGCCATCATGGACACATACTCCAGCCTCAGCCAACGTCTGATCCTCAGCCTGACTTCAGATGCAGGAGATTTTGATTCAGCCTCTGCAGAGTGGGCCTGCTCGGCCCTTGGTTCCAATCCTCACACTAGCTTGTGTTTTCAGACTTCCGTCCTCACACTCCTGGCCCACAAACCCTCCCTACTGGGAATTCTGGGGCCACAATGAAGCACTGTGCCTGCCTCCCAAGAGAAAAACATTGTCTATGGCGCTGCCCAGAAACCCCAAATGAGGATCAAACTGCTTGGCCCTCGGCAACACCCCAATTGCATAGGCTACCTTAAACAGTGATGCTCTGTCGCAAATAGCCTGAGCCCAGACCTTCCAACAGACACCGACACAGCTGGCTGCACACCCAGCACATTGGACCCGCCACTGCCTTAGGCCACCATCCATTCCCAACCTGGGTTTTCAGTCATCGGAACCTAGACCTTATCTCCAATCCCTGCACAGGGGGGAACCTGATGCACAAGTCAGAACCCCTCCTTCCCCCTGGCAAGAAACCTTGCTGCTGGCAGTGAGTCAAACCTTCAGTGTAGGAGAAAACGGCATGGCCCATGAGGCCACGCCCAAGCGTGAGGGCCGCCTTGGGCACAAACACACATTGTGACCCTCAGCGTGAGTACCTTATTCAAGTAACGCCTCTCAGTGACTGGACCAAGAGCCCGCATATGTGGCTTGCCATGCCCATAGGCACCCAGGACTAACTAGATGGTGTGTATTCCAGTTGAGGGAACCCACTGCTGTGCTCTAGAGTCCCTCTCCTGGGGGTTCCCCTGTGGCAGGAAACAGTACTCTTCATTCCCACAGAATGAACACAAACACTTGGGAGCTTGGACAATCCCCTGAGAGGAAGGCTCTTCCTCGGCCCCTGAGACAACCCCTACCCTGACCGGACACTGTAAACGCAACACCCAGAGACAAAATCCTGAGTGACTGCCTCCCACTTGCCCTACTTTGATTTCCAGAGGATCTCCCCTCACGGACTAGAGATCAGGCCTGCCATTACATTGGCCCCTAGCTGAGCCAAGTTTGCTTTTTCAGACATCTGTCCCCAGAGCCCTGGCAAACAGAGCCTCTAGGCTGGGTCCTCTGGAGCCATACCACAGGACCGTGCCTGCTCTCTCCTGGGAAACTGTGTCCATTCCTTTGGCCACACACCTCCAGAATATGAGAAACCTCAAGGCCTCCGAGGACATCCCACTACTGGGAGCCTCACTGGACTCACAGGGGCATTCGGACACAAGCTGAGCAGCTACATCCATGAATGCATGCACACAGATGACAACAGAGATAGAAGGTTGAGCCGGACAGGCCTTTAGGCCGTAGTCTCAACTCTTACTTTGGTTTCCAGGTGTCACTCCTCAGAGGCTTTGGTTCGAAGAACAGGGTATGGGGCTTTCCTGAGGCACGGAACAGAACTCCTCTCGTCTCCACATGGGAAGTTTCCTTGTTGGAGCCGTGTCAAACACCTCATGTTGGAGAATCCTGCAGAGTCCCTGAGCCACCTCCACATTCCAAGGTCTCCCAGGCCACCAAGCCACAGTAGGACTCATCTTCAGGAGAGTCCATTTCAACTCTCCCCTCTGGGTAGCTCACCCAGGAGCCCGCAGATTGAGCCTGCCTTGTCCTGACTAAAGAGTGGGAATATGAGGTGGCGTTCCCAGGCATCCATGCTTAGACACCTGCTCTCGAGTCTTTCCATATGGGGCCTCTTGGAACCATCCAATAGGACTCGACTGTCGTGCAGAAGGTAACCTTCAGTTTTGGAGCAGTTCACAAATCCCATCGTAGGCAAAACTTTCTGGCCTCATGAAGCCCCCACACCCTTCAGGAAGAGGCCATGCTGGACAAGAACTCTAGCCTGAGGCACGTCTCATAGTTGACATGACCTCAGTGCAGGAGATCCCGATTCAGCCTCTGCAGAGTGGGCATGCCGTGACCTCGGTCCCAAACCACACGCTAGCTTGTGTTTTCAGACTTCCTTCCTCACACTCCTGGCAAACAAGCCCTCCGGACTAGGAACTCCGGAACCAAAACCCAGCCCAGTGTCTGCCCAACGGAAGAAAAACGTTTCCCTGTGGGGCTCTCCAGAAAACCCAGATGAGGATCAACCTGCTCGGGCCTCGACGGTACCCGAACTGGATAGGCTGCTCTGGGCACTCATGCTCTGCCTGACACAGTCTGAAGCCAGACGTCCAGACAGACAAGGAGACAGCTGGCCGCACACCCAGCACTTCGGACACGCCATGGTCTTATGCCGTCACCTCATCCTAACCTTGGTTTTCAGATATCTGAACCTAGACATTATATCAATTCTCCACACAGCTGGGTATAGCAAGCACAAAACAGAACTCCTCCTTCCCCATGGCTGTCAAGCTTGCTCTTGGCATGGAGTCACACCTTCAGGGTGGGAGAAACCTCCATGGCCCCTGATGCCACGCCCAAACTTGAGTGCTGCTTGGGCACAAATTCACACTGTGATCCTCAGCATGAGCCCCATGTCAAAGAAAGGCCTGTCAGGGACTGGACCAAGAGCCCACATATGGGGCTTGCCAAGCCCCTATGCACCCAATCCTCACCACGGTTTGAATTTTCCAAGTCGCCCCGCCCGTACCTGGAGCTCTGCTCTGGAATCCCTTTCTTGGAGAGACCCATGAGCCAGACAACACGACTCCACCCTTCCCACAAAATGACCCCAAACTCTTGGGAGCTGGGACAAATCCCCAGAGAGGGATACTCGTCCACAGAACCTGAGGCCACCGCTCCAATCCACGGCTATCCCGGACACAACATCCAGAGACAAAAGCCTGAAGGAACGCCTCCCACTCGCCCTTGTTTCAGAGGCCCAGGAGCTCCCTCTCGGGCTGTACATCCGGCCTGCCATACCCTAGGCGCCTCTCATAAGCTGAGTTTGTGTATTCAGACTTCTGTGCCCACAGCCTGGACCCACACACCTCCAGGCTAGGGCCTCTAGGGCCACAGCGAAAGATTGTGCCTGCCTTCTCCAAGGAAAGTGTGCCCAGTCCATTGACCACAACACTACAGGTTAGGGAAAAGCTCCAAGGCCTCTGAGGCCATCAATAGTGTAGGCCCCCCTGGACTAAGAGGGGCTCTCTGACACCAGCGGAGCAACTATCTCCACTTAGACTCTCAGACAGTGTCCCCAGAGACAGAAGGTTGAAAGGGACAGGCCCCCAGGCCCTAATCTGAACCTTAGCTTTGGTTTCCATGTTTCCGTTCTCAGAGGACTGTTTTCGTAGACCAGCACATGGGGCTTTTCTGAGGCACCAAACCAAACAGCTCTCCTCTCCACATGGGCAGCTTTCTTACTGGGATGTATCAAACACTTCAGGTAGGAGAGTTCCGCAGGGCCACTGAACAACCAGCACATTCCAAGGTCTCCATGGACCCAAACGCACATTATGACGCATCCTCAGGAGAGGCCATTTCAACTCAGCCCCCTGGGTCGCGTGTTCCAGAGGCAGCAGATCAAACATATCTTGTCGCTAATAGCCAATGGGAATGCGAGGCATGCTGTACAGGGATCCATCCTTCGAACCCTGCTCTCCAGTCCTTCCGTATGGTATGTCCTGGAGCCATGCAACAGGACTCGAATGTCCCGCAGAAGGAAACCTTGTGGTTTGGGGCAACCTCCAAACTCAGCGTGGGAAAACTTCCTTGGCCTCATGAGGCCCCCACTTCATGAAGGTGCCATCATGGACACATACTCCAGCCTCAGCCAACGTCTGATCCTCAGCCTGACTTCAGATGCAGGAGATTTTGATTCAGCCTCTGCAGAGTGGGCCTGCTCTGCCCTTGGTTCCAATCCTCACACTAGCTTGTGTTTTCAGACTTCCGTCCTCACACTCCTGGCCCACAAACCCTCCCTACTGGGAATTCTGGGGCCACAATGAAGCACTGTGCCTGCCTCCCAAGAGAAAAACATTGTCTATGGCGCTGCCCAGAAACCCCAAATGAGGATCAAACTGCTTGGCCCTCGGCAACACCCCAATTGCATAGGCTACCTTAAACAGTGATGCTCTGTCGCAAATAGCCTGAGCCCAGACCTTCCAACAGACACCGACACAGCTGGCTGCACACCCAGCACATTGGACCCGCCACTGCCTTAGGCCACCATCCATTCCCAACCTGGGTTTTCAGTCATCGGAACCTAGACCTTATCTCCAATCCCTGCACAGGGGGGAACCTGATGCACAAGTCAGAACCCCTCCTTCCCCCTGGCAAGAAACCTTGCTGCTGGCAGTGAGTCAAACCTTCAGTGTAGGAGAAAACGGCATGGCCCATGAGGCCACGCCCAAGCGTGAGGGCCGCCTTGGGCACAAACACACATTGTGACCCTCAGCGTGAGTACCTTATTCAAGTAACGCCTCTCAGTGACTGGACCAAGAGCCCGCATATGTGGCTTGCCATGCCCATAGGCACCCAGGACTAACTAGATGGTGTGTATTCCAGTTGAGGGAACCCACTGCTGTGCTCTAGAGTCCCTCTCCTGGGGGGTCCCCTGTGGCAGAAAACAGTACTCTTCATTCCCACAGAATGAACACAAACACTTGGGAGCTTGGACAATCCCCTGAGAGGAAGGCTCTTCCTCGGCCTCTGAGACAACCCCTACCCTGACCGGACACTGTAAACGCAACACCCAGAGACAAAATCCTGAGTGACTGCCTCCCACTTTCCCTACTTTGATTTCCAGAGGATCTCCCCTCACGGACTAGAGATCAGGCCTGCCATTACATTGGCCCCTAGCTGAGCCAAGTTTGCTTTTTCAGACATCTGTCCCCACAGCCCTGGCAAACAGAGCCTCTAGGCTGGGTCCTCTGGAGCCATACCACAGGACCGTGCCTGCTCTCTCCTGGGAAACTGTGTCCATTCCTTTGGCCACACACCTCCAGAATATGAGAAACCTCAAGGCCTCCGAGGACATCCCACTACTGGGAGCCTCACTGGACTCACAGGGGCATTCGGACACAAGCTGAGCAGCTACATCCATGAATGCATGCACACAGATGACAACAGAGATAGAAGGTTGAGCCGGACAGGCCTTTAGGCCGTAGTCTCAACTCTTACTTTGGTTTCCAGGTGTCACTCCTCAGAGGCTTTGGTTCGAAGAACAGGGTATGGGGCTTTCCTGAGGCACGGAACAGAACTCCTCTCGTCTCCACATGGGAAGTTTCCTTGTTGGAGCCGTGTCAAACACCTCATGTTGGAGAATCCTGCAGAGTCCCTGAGCCACCTCCACATTCCAAGGTCTCCCAGGCCACCAAGCCACAGTAGGACTCATCTTCAGGAGAGTCCATTTCAACTCTCCCCTCTGGGTAGCTCACCCAGGAGCCCGCAGATTGAGCCTGCCTTGTCCTGACTAAAGAGTGGGAATATGAGGTGGCGTTCCCAGGCATCCATGCTTAGACACCTGCTCTCGAGTCTTTCCATATGGGGCCTCTTGGAACCATCCAATAGGACTCGACTGTCGTGCAGAAGGTAACCTTCAGTTTTGGAGCAGTTCACAAATCCCATCGTAGGCAAAACTTTCTGGCCTCATGAAGCCCCCACACCCTTCAGGGAAAGGCCATGCTGGACAAGAACTCTAGCCTGAGGCACGTCTCATAGTTGACATGACCTCAGTGCAGGAGATCCCGATTCAGCCTCTGCAGAGTGGGCATGCCGTGACCTCGGTCCCAAACCTCACGCTAGCTTGTGTTTTCAGACTTCCTTCCTCACACTCCTGGCAAACAAGCCCTCCGGACTAGGAACTCCGGAACCAAAACCCAGCCCAGTGTCTGCCCAACGGAAGAAAAACGTTTCCCTGTGGGGCTCTCCAGAAAACCCAGATGAGGATCAACCTGCTCGGGCCTCGACGGTACCCGAACTGGATACGCTGCTCTGGGCACTCATGCTCTGCCTGACACAGCCTGAAGCCAGACGTCCAGACAGACAAGGAGACAGCTGGCCGCACACCCAGCACTTCGGACACGCCATGGTCTTATGCCGTCACCTCATCCTAACCTTGGTTTTCAGATATCTGAACCTAGACATTATATCAATTCTCCACACAGCTGGGTATAGCAAGCACAAAACAGAACTCCCCCTTCCCCATGGCTGTCAAGCTTGCTCTTGGCATGGAGTCACACCTTCAGGGTGGGAGAAACCTTCATGGCCCCTGATGCCACGCCCAAACTTGAGTGCTGCTTGGGCACAAATTCACACTGTGATCCTCAGCATGAGCCCCATGTCAAAGAAAGGCCTGTCAGGGCCTGGACCAAGAGCCCACATATGGGGCTTGCCAAGCCCCTATGCACCCAATCCTCACCACGGTTTGAATTTTCCAGTCGCCCCGCCCGTACCTGGAGCTCTGCTCTGGAATCCCTTTCTTGGAGATACCCATGAGCCAGACAACACGACTCCACCCTTCCCACAAAATGACCCCAAACTCTTGGGAGCTGGGACAAATCCCCAGAGAGGGATACTCGTCCACAGTACCTGAGGCCACCGCTCCAATCCACGGCTATCCCGGACACAACATCCAGAGACAAAAGCCTGAAGGAACGCCTCCCACTTGCCCTTGTTTCAGAGGCTCAGGAGCTCCCTCTCGGGCTGTACATCCGGCCTGCCATACCCTAGGCGCCACTCATAAGCTGAGTTTGTGTATTCAGACTTCTGTGCCCACAGCCTGGACCCACACACCTCCAGGCTAGGGCCTCTAGGGCCACAGCGAAATATTGTGACTGCCCTCTCCAAGGAAAGTGTGCCCAGTCCATTGACCACAACACTACAGGTTAGGGAAAAGCTACAAGGCCCCTGAGGCCATCAATAGTGTAGGCCCCCCTGGACTAAGAGGGGCTCTCTGACACCAGCGGAGCAACTATCTCCACTTAGACTCTCAGACAGTGTCCCCAGAGACAGAAGGTTGAAATGGACAGGCCCCCAGGCCCTAGTCTGAACCTTAGCTTTGGTTTCCATGTTTCCGTTCTCAGAGGACTGTTTTCATAGACCAGCACATGGGGCTTTTCTGAGGCACCAAACCAAACCTCTCTCATCTCCACATGGGCAGCTTTCTTACTGGGATGTATCAAACACTTCAGGTAGGAGAGTTCCGCAGGGCCACTGAACAACCAGCACATTCCAAGGTCTCCATGGACCCAAACGCACATTATGACGCATCCTCAGGAGAGGCCATTTCAACTCAGACCCCTGGGTCGCGTGTTCCAGAGGCAGCAGATCAAACATATCTTGTCGCTAATAGCCAATGGGAATGCGAGGCATGCTGTACAGGGATCCATCCTTCGAACCCTGCTCTCCAGTCCTTCCGTATGGTATGTCCTGGAGCCATGCAACAGGACTCGAATGTCCCGCAGAAGGAAACCTTGTGGTTTGGGGCAACCTCCAAACTCAGCGTGGGAAAACTTCCTTGGCCTCATGAGGCCCCCACTTCATGAAGGTGCCATCATGGACACATACTCCAGCCTCATCCAACGTCTGATCCTCAGCCTGACTTCAGATGCAGGAGATTTTGATTCAGCCTCTGCAGAGTGGGCCTGCTCTGCCCTTGGTTCCAATCCTCACACTAGCTTGTGATTTCAGACTTCCGTCCTCACACTCCTGGCCCACAAACCCTCCCTACTGGGAATTCTGGGGCCACAATGAAGCACTGTGCCTGCCTCCCAGGAGAAAAACATTGTCTATGGCGCTGCCCAGAAACCCCAAATGAGGATCAAACTGCTTGGCCCTCGGCAACACCCCAATTGCATAGGCTACCTTAAACAGTGATGATCGGTCGCAAATAGCCTGAGCCCAGACCTTCCAACAGACACCGACACAGCTGGCTGCACACCCAGCACATTGGACACGCCACTGCCTTAAGCCACCATCCATTCCCAACCTGGGTTTTCAGTCATCGGAACCTAGACCTTATCTCCAATCCCTGCACAGGGGGGAACCTGATGCACAAGTCAGAACCCCTCCTTCCCCCTGGCAAGAAACCTTGCTGCTGGCAGTGAGTCAAACCTTCAGTGTAGGAGAAAACGGCATGGCCCATGAGGCCACGCCCAAGCGTGAGGGCCGCCTTGGGCACAAACACACATTGTGACCCTCAGCGTGAGTACCTTATTCAAGTAACGCCTCTCAGTGACTGGACCAAGAGCCCGCATATGTGGCTTGCCATGCCCATAGGCACCCAGGACTAACTAGATGGTGTGTATTCCAGTTGAGGGAACCCACTGCTGTGCTCTAGAGTCCCTCTCCTGGGGGTTCCCCTGTGGCAGGAGACAGTACTCTTCATTCCCACAGAATGAACACAAACACTTGGTAGCTTGGACAATCCCCTGAGAGGAAGGCTCTTCCTCGGCCTCTGAGACAACCCCTACCCGGACCGGACACTGTAAACGCAACACCCAGAGACAAAATACTGAGTGACTGCCTCCCACTTGCCCTACTTTGATTTCCAGAGGATCTCCCCTCACGGACTAGAGATCAGGCCTGCCATTACATTGGCCCCTAGCTGAGCCAAGTTTGCTTTTTCAGTCATCTGTCCCCACAGCCCTGGCAAACAGAGCCTCTAGGCTGGGTCCTCTGGAGCCATACCACAGGACCGTGCCTGCTCTCTCCTGGGAAACTGTGTCCATTCCTTTGGCCACACTCCTCCAGAATATGAGAAACCTCAAGGCCTCCGAGGACATCCCACTACTGGGAGCCTCACTGGACTCACAGGGGCATTCGGACACAAGCTGAGCAGCTACATCCATGAATGCATGCACACAGATGACAACAGAGATAGAAGGTTGAGCCGGACAGGCCTTTAGGCCGTAGTCTCAACTCTTACTTTGGTTTCCAGGTGTCACTCCTCAGAGGCTTTGGTTCGAAGAACAGGGTATGGGGCTTTCCTGAGGCACGGAACAGAACACCTCTCGTCTCCACATGGGAAGTTTCCTTGTTGGAGCCGTGTCAAACACCTCATGTTGGAGAATCCTGCAGAGTCCCTGAGCCACCTCCACATTCCAAGGTCTCCCAGGCCACCAAGCCACAGTAGGACTCATCTTCAGGAGAGTCCATTTCAACTCTCCCCTCTGGGTAGCTCACCCAGGAGCCCGCAGATTGAGCCTGCCTTGTCCTGACTGAAGAGTGGGAATATGAGGTGGCGTTCCCAGGCATCCATGCTTAGACACCTGCTCTCGAGTCTTTCCATATGGGGCCTCTTGGAACCATCCAATAGGACTCGACTGTCGTGCAGAAGGTAACCTTCAGTTTTGGAGCAGTTCACAAATCCCATCGTAGGCAAAACTTTCTGGCCTCATGAAGCCCCCAAACCCTTCAGGAAGAGGCCATGCTGGACAAGAACTCTAGCCTGAGGCACGTCTCATAGTTGACATGACCTCAGTGCAGGAGATCCCGATTCAGCCTCTGCAGAGTGGGCATTCCGTGACCTCGGTCCCAAACCTCACGCTAGCTTGTGTTTTCAGACTTCCTTCCTCACACTCCTGGCAAACAAGCCCTCCGGACTAGGAACTCCAGAACCAAAACCCAGCCCAGTGTCTGCCCAACGGAAGAAAAACGTTTCCCTGTGGGGCACTCCAGAAAACCCAGATGAGGATCAACCTGCTCGGGCCTCGACGGTACCCGAACTGGATAGGCTGCTCTGGGCACTCATGCTCTGCCTGACACAGCCTGAAGCCAGACGTCCAGACAGACAAGGAGACAGCTGGCCGCACACCCAGCACTTCGGACACGCCATGGTCTTATGCCGTCACCTCATCCTAACCTTGGTTTTCAGATATCTGAACCTAGACATTATATCAATTCTCCACACAGCTGGGTATAGCAAGCACAAAACAGAACTCCCCCTTCCCCATGGCTGTCAAGCTTGCTCTTGGCATGGAGTCACACCTTCAGGGTGGGAGAAACCTTCATGGCCCCTGATGCCACGCCCAAACTTGAGTGCTGCTTGGGCACAAATTCACACTGTGATCCTCAGCATGAGCCCCATGTCAAAGAAAGGCCTGTCAGGGCCTGGACCAAGAGCCCACATATGGGGCTTGCCAAGCCCCTATGCACCCAATCCTCACCACGGTTTGAATTTTCCAGTCGCCCCGCCCGTACCTGGAGCTCTGCTCTGGAATCCCTTTCTTGGAGAGACCCATGAGTCAGACAACACGACTCCACCCTTCCCACAAAATGACCCCAAACTCTTGGGAGCTGGGACAAATCCCCAGAGAGGGATACTCGTCCACAGTACCTGAAGCCACCGCTCCAATCCACGGCTATCCCGGACACAACATCCAGAGACAAAAGCCTGAAGGAACGCCTCCCACTCGCCCTTGTTTCAGAGGCCCAGGAGCTCCCTCTCGGGCTGTACATCCGGCCTGCCATACCCTAGGCGCCACTCATAAGCTGAGTTTGTGTATTCAGACTTCTGTGCCCACAGCCTGGACCCACACACCTCCAGGCTAGGGCCTCTAGGGCCACAGCGAAATATTGTGACTGCCCTCTCCAAGGAAAGTGTGCCCAGTCCATTGACCACAACACTACAGGTTAGGGAAAAGCTAAAAGGCCCCTGAGGCCATCAATAGTGTAGGCCCCCCTGGACTAAGAGGGGCTCTCTGACACCAGCGGAGCAACTATCTCCACTTAGACTCTCAGACAGTGTCCCCAGAGACAGAAGGTTGAAATGGACAGGCCCCCAGGCCCTAGTCTGAACCTTAGCTTTGATTTCCATGTTTCCGTTCTCAGAGGACTGTTTTCGTAGACCAGCACATGGGGCTTTTCTGAGGCACCAAACCAAACATCTCTCATCTCCACATGGGCAGCTTTCTTACTGGGATGTATCAAACACTTCAGGTAGGAGAGTTCCGCAGGGCCACTGAACAACCAGCACATTCCAAGGTCTCCATGGACCCAAACGCACATTATGACGCATCCTCAGGAGAGGCCATTTCAACTCAGCCCCCTGGGTCGCGTGTTCCAGAGGCAGCAGATCAAACATATCTTGTCGCTAATAGCCAATGGGAATGCGAGGCATGCTGTACAGGGATCCATCCTTCGAACCCTGCTCTCCAGTCCTTCCGTATGGTATGTCCTGGAGCCATGCAACAGGACTCGAATGTCCCGCAGAAGGAAACCTTGTGGTTTGGGGCAACCTCCAAACTCAGCGTGGGAAAACTTCCTTGGCCTCATGAGGCCCCCACTTCGTGAAGGTGCCATCATGGACACATACTCCAGCCTCAGCCAACGTCTGATCCTCAGCCTGACTTCAGATGCAGGAGATTTTGATTCAGCCTCTGCAGAGTGGGCCTGCTCTGCCCTTGGTTCCAATCCTCACACTAGCTTGTGTTTTCAGACTTCCGTCCTCACACTCCTGGCCCACAAACCCTCCCTACTGGGAATTCTGGGGCCACAATGAAGCACTGTGCCTGCCTCCCAAGAGAAAAACATTGTCTATGGCGCTGCCCAGAAACCCCAAATGAGGATCAAACTGCTTGGCCCTCGGCAACACCCCAATTGCATAGGCTACCTTAAACAGTGATGCTCTGTCGCAAATAGCCTGAGCCCAGACCTTCCAACAGACACCGACACTGCTGGCTGCACACCCAGCACATTGGACACGCCACTGCCTTAGGCCACCATCCATTCCCAACCTGGGTTTTCAGTCATCGGAACCTAGACCTTATCTCCAATCCCTGCACAGGGGGGAACCTGATGCACAAGTCAGAACCCCTCCTTCCCCCTGGCAAGAAACCTTGCTGCTGGCAGTGAGTCAAACCTTCAGTGTAGGAGAAAACGGCATGGCCCATGAGGCCACGCCCAAGCGTGAGGGCCACCTTGGGCACAAACACACATTGTGACCCTCAGCGTGAGTACCGTATTCAAGTAACGCCTCTCAGTGACTGGACCAAGAGCCCGCATATGTGGCTTGCCATGCCCATAGGCACCCAGGACTAACTAGATGGTGTGTATTCCAGTTGAGGGAACCCACTGCTGTGCTCTAGAGTCCCTCTCCTGGGGGGTCCCCTGTGGCAGGAAACAGTACTCTTCATTCCCACAGAATGAACACAAACACTTGGGAGCTTGGACAATCCCCTGAGAGGAAGGCTCTTCCTCGGCCTCTGAGACAACCCCTACCCGGACCGGACACTGTAAACGCAACACCCAGAGACAAAATCCTGAGTGACTGCCTCCCACTTGCCCTACTTTGATTTCCAGAGGATCTCCCCTCACGGACTAGAGATCAGGCCTGCCATTACATTGGCCCCTAGCTGAGCCAAGTTTGCTTTTTCAGACATCTGTCCCCACAGCCCTGGCAAACAGAGCCTCTAGGCTGGGTCCTCTGGAGCCATACCACAGGACCGTGCCTGCTCTCTCCTGGGAAACTGTGTCCATTCCTTTGGCCACACACCTCCAGAATATGAGAAACCTCAAGGCCTCCGAGGACATCCCACTACTGGGAGCCTCACTGGACTCACAGGGGCATTCGGACACAAGCTGAGCAGCTACATCCATGAATGCATGCACACAGATGACAACAGAGATAGAAGGTTGAGCCGGACAGGCCTTTAGGCCGTAGTCTCAACTCTTACTTTGGTTTCCAGGTGTCACTCCTCAGAGGCTTTGGTTCGAAGAACAGGGTATGGGGCTTTCCTGAGGCACGGAACAGAACTCCACTCGTCTCCACATGGGAAGTTTCCTTGTTGGAGCCGTGTCAAACACCTCATGTTGGAGAATCCTGCGAGTCCCTGAGCCACCTCCACATTCCAAGGTCTCCCAGGCCACCAAGCCACAGTAGGACTCATCTTCAGGAGAGTCCATTTCAACTCTCCCCTCTGGGTAGCTCACCCAGGAGCCCGCAGATTGAGCCTGCCTTGTCCTGACTAAAGAGTGGGAATATGAGGTGGCGTTCCCAGGCATCCATGCTTAGACACCTGCTCTCGAGTCTTTCCATATGGGGCCTCTTGGAACCATCCAATAGGACTCGACTGTCGTGCAGAAGGTAACCTTCAGTTTTGGAGCAGTTCACAAATCCCATCGTAAGCAAAACTTTCTGGCCTCATGAAGCCCCCACACCCTTCAGGAAGAGGCCATGCTGGACAAGAACTCTAGCCTGAGGCACGTCTCATAGTTGACATGACCTCAGTGCAGGAGATCCCGATTCAGCCTCTGCAGAGTGGGCATGCCGTGACCTCGGTCCCAAACCTCACGCTAGCTTGTGTTTTCAGACTTCCTTCCTCACACTCCTGGCAAACAAGCCCTCCGGACTAGGAACTCCAGAACCAAAACCCAGCCCAGTGTCTGCCCAACGGAAGAAAAACGTTTCCCTGTGGGGCTCTCCAGAAAACCCAGATGAGGATCAACCTGCTCGGGCCTCGACGGTACCCGAACTGGATAGGCTGCTCTGGGCACTCATGCTCTGCCTGACACAGCCTGAAGCCAGACGTCCAGACAGACAAGGAGACAGCTGGCCGCACACCCAGCACTTCGGACACGCCATGGTCTTATGCCGTCACCTCATCCTAACCTTGGTTTTCAGATATCTGAACCTAGACATTATATCAATTCTCCACACAGCTGGGTATAGCAAGCACAAAACAGAACTCCCCCTTCCCCATGGCTGTCAAGCTTGCTCTTGGCATGGAGTCACACCTTCAGGGTGGGAGAAACCTTCATGGCCCCTGATGCCACGCCCAAACTTGAGTGCTGCTTGGGCACAAATTCACACTGTGATCCTCAGCATGAGCCCCATGTCAAAGAAAGGCCTGTCAGGGCCTGGACTAAGAGCCCACATATGGGGCTTGCCAAGCCCCTATGCACCCAATCCTCACCACGGTTTGAATTTTCCAGTCGCCCCGCCCGTACCTGGAGCTCTGCTCTGGAATCCCTTTCTTGGAGAGACCCATGAGTCAGACAACACGACTCCACCCTTCCCACAAAATGACCCCAAACTCTTGGGAGCTGGGACAAATCCCCAGAGAGGGATACTCGTCCACAGTACCTGAGGCCACCGCTCCAATCCACGGCTATCCCGGACACAACATCCAGAGACAAAAGCCTGAAGGAACGCCTCCCACTCGCCCTTGTTTCAGAGGCCCAGGAGCTCCCTCTCGGGCTGTACATCCGGCCTGCCATACCCTAGGCGCCACTCATAAGCTGAGTTTGTGTATTCAGACTTCTGTGCCCACAGCCTGGACCCACACACCTCCAGGCTAGGGCCTCTATGGCCACAGCGAAAGATTGTGCCTGCCCTCTCCAAGGAAAGTGTGCCCAGTCCATTGACCACAACACTACAGGTTAGGGAAAAGCTCCAAGGCCCCTGAGGCCATCAATAGTGTAGGCCACCCTGGACTAAGAGGGGCTCTCTGACACCAGCGGAGCAACTATCTCCACTTAGACTCTCAGACAGTGTCCCCAGAGACAGAAGGTTGAAATGGACAGGCCCCCAGGCCCTAGTCTGAACCTTAGCTTTCGTTTCCATGTTTCCGTTCTCAGAGGACTGTTTTCGTAGACCAGCACATGGGGCTTTTCTGAGGCACCAAACCAAACATCTCTCATCTCCACATGGGCAGCTTTCTTACTGGGATGTATCAAACATCAGGTAGGAGAGTTCCGCAGGGCCACTGAACAACCAGCACATTCCAAGGTCTCCATGGCCCCAAACGCACATTATGACGCATCCTCAGGAGAGGCCATTTCAACTCAGCCCCCTGGGTCGCGTGTTCCAGAGGCAGCAGATCAAACATATCTTGTCGCTAATAGCCAATGGGAATGCGAGGCATGCTGTACAGGGATCCATCCTTCGAACCCTGCTCTCCAGTCCTTCCGTATGGTATGTCCTGGAGCCATGCAACAGGACTCGAATGTCCCGCAGAAGGAAACCTTGTGGTTTGGGGCAACCTCCAAACTCAGCGTGGGAAAACTTCCTTGGCCTCATGAGGCCCCCACTTCGTGAAGGTGCCATCATGGACACATACTCCAGCCTCAGCCAACGTCTGATCCTCAGCCTGACTTCAGATGCAGGAGATTTTGATTCAGCCTCTGCAGAGTGGGCCTGCTCTGCCCTTGGTTCCAATCCTCACACTAGCTTGTGTTTTCAGACTTCCGTCCTCACACTCCTGGCCCACAAACCCTCCCTACTGGGAATTCTGGGGCCACAATGAAGCACTGTGCCTGCCTCCCAAGAGAAAAACATTGTCTATGGCGCTGCCCAGAAACCCCAAATGAGGATCAAACTGCTTGGCCCTCGGCAACACCCCAATTGCATAGGCTACCTTAAACAGTGATGCTCTGTCGCAAATAGCCTGAGCCCAGACCTTCCAACAGACACCGACACTGCTGGCTGCACACCCAGCACATTGGACACGCCACTGCCTTAGGCCACCATCCATTCCCAACCTGGGTTTTCAGTCATCGGAACCTAGACCTTATCTCCAATCCCTGCACAGGGGGGAACCTGATGCACAAGTCAGAACCCCTCCTTCCCCCTGGCAAGAAACCTTGCTGCTGGCAGTGAGTCAAACCTTCAGTGTGGGAGAAAACGGCATGGCCCATGAGGCCACGCCCAAGCGTGAGGGCCACCTTGGGCACAAACACACATTGTGACCCTCAGCGTGAGTACCGTATTCAAGTAACGCCTCTCAGTGACTGGACCAAGAGCCCGCATATGTGGCTTGCCATGCCCATAGGCACCCAGGACTAACTAGATGGTGTGTATTCCAGTTGAGGGAACCCACTGCTGTGCTCTAGAGTCCCTCTCCTGGGGGGTCCCCTGTGGCAGGAAACAGTACTCTTCATTCCCACAGAATGAACACAAACACTTGGGAGCTTGGACAATCCCCTGAGAGGAAGGCTCTTCCTCGGCCTCTGAGACAACCCCTACCCGGACCGGACACTGTAAACGCAACACCCAGAGACAAAATCCTGAGTGACTGCCTCCCACTTGCCCTACTTTGATTTCCAGAGGATCTCCCCTCACGGACTAGAGATCAGGCCTGCCATTACATTGGCCCCTAGCTGAGCCAAGTTTGCTTTTTCAGACATCTGTCCCCACAGCCCTGGCAAACAGAGCCTCTAGGCTGGGTCCTCTGGAGCCATACCACAGGACCGTGCCTGCTCTCTCCTGGGAAACTGTGTCCATTCCTTTGGCCACACACCTCCAGAATATGAGAAACCTCAAGGCCTCCGAGGACATCCCACTACTGGGAGCCTCACTGGACTCACAGGGGCATTCGGACACAAGCTGAGCAGTTACATCCATGAATGCATGCACACAGATGACAACAGAGATAGAAGGTTGAGCCGGACAGGCCTTTAGGCCGTAGTCTCAACTCTTACTTTGGTTTCCAGGTGTCACTCCTCAGAGGCTTTGGTTCGAAGAACAGGGTATGGGGCTTTCCTGAGGCACGGAACAGAACTCCACTCGTCTCCACATGGGAAGTTTCCTTGTTGGAGCCGTGTCAAACACCTCATGTTGGAGAATCCTGCGAGTCCCTGAGCCACCTCCACATTCCAAGGTCTCCCAGGCCACCAAGCCACAGTAGGACTCATCTTCAGGAGAGTCCATTTCAACTCTCCCCTCTGGGTAGCTCACCCAGGAGCCCGCAGATTGAGCCTGCCTTGTCCTGACTAAAGAGTGGGAATAGGAGGTGGCGTTCCCAGGCATCCATGCTTAGACACCTGCTCTCGAGTCTTTCCATATGGGGCCTCTTGGAACCATCCAATAGGACTCGACTGTCGTGCAGAAGGTAACCTTCAGTTTTGGAGCAGTTCACAAATCCCAACGTAGGCAAAACTTTCTGGCCTCATGAAGCCCCCACACCCTTCAGGAAGAGGCCATGCTGGACAAGAACTCTAGCCTGAGGCACGTCTCATAGTTGACATGACCTCAGTGCAGGAGATCACGATTCAGCCTCTGCAGAGTGGGCCTGCCGTGACCTCGGTCCCAAACCTCACGCTAGCTTGTGTTTTCAGACTTCCTTCCTCACACTCCTGGCAAACAAGCCCTCCGGACTAGGAACTCCAGAACCAAAACCCAGCCCAGTGTCTGCCCAACGGAAGAAAAACGTTTCCCTGTGGGGCTCTCCAGAAAACCCAGATGAGGATCAACCTGCTCGGGCCTCGACGGTACCCGAACTGGATAGGCTGCTCTGGGCACTCATGCTCTGCCTGACACAGCCTGAAGCCAGACGTCCAGACAGACAAGGAGACAGCTGGCCGCACACCCAGCACTTCGGACACGCCATGGTCTTATGCCGTCACCTCATCCTAACCTTGGTTTTCAGATATCTGAACCTAGACATTATATCAATTCTCCACACAGCTGGGTATAGCAAGCACAAAACAGAACTCCCCCTTCCCCATGGCTGTCAAGCTTGCTCTTGGCATGGAGTCACACCTTCAGGGTGGGAGAAACCTTCATGGCCCCTGATGCCACGCCCAAACTTGAGTGCTGCTTGGGCACAAATTCACACTGTGATCCTCAGCATGAGCCCCATGTCAAAGAAAGGCCTGTCAGGGCCTGGACCAAGAGCCCACATATGGGGCTTGCCAAGCCCCTATGCACCCAATCCTCACCACGGTTTGAATTTTCCAGTCGCCCCGCCCTTACCTGGAGCTCTGCTCTGGAATCCCTTTCTTGGAGAGACCCATGAGCCAGACAACACGACTCCACCCTTCCCACAAAATGACCCCAAACTCTTGGGAGCTGGGACAAATCCCCAGAGAGGGATACTCGTCCACAGTACCTGAGGCCACCGCTCCAATCCACGGCTATCCCGGACACAACATCCAGAGACAAAAGCCTGAAGGAACGCCTCCCACTCGCCCTTGTTTCAGAGGCACAGGAGCTCCCTCTCGGGCTGTACATCCGGCCTGCCATACCCTAGGCGCCACTCATAAGCTGAGTTTGTGTATTCAGACTTCTGTGCCCACAGCCTGGACCCACACACCTCCAGGCTAGGGCCTCTATGGCCACAGCGAAAGATTGTACCTGCCCTCTCCAAGGAAAGTGTGCCCAGTCCATTGACCACAACACTACAGGTTAGGGAAAAGATCCAAGGCCCCTGAGGCCATCAATAGTGTAGGCCACCCTGGACTAAGAGGGGCTCTCTGACACCAGCGGAGCAACTATCTCCACTTAGACTCTCAGACAGTGTCCCCAGAGACAGAAGGTTGAAATGGACAGGCCCCCAGGCCCTAGTCTGAACCTTAGCTTTCGTTTCCATGTTTCCGTTCTCAGAGGACTGTTTTCGTAGACCAGCACATGGGGCTTTTCTGAGGCACCAAACCAAACATCTCTCATCTCCACATGGGCAGCTTTCTTACTGGGATGTATCAAACACTTCAGGTAGGAGAGTTCCGCAGGGCCACTGAACAACCAGCACATTCCAAGGTCTCCATGGACCCAAACGCACATTATGACGCATCCTCAGGAGAGGCCATTTCAACTCAGCCCCCTGGGTCGCGTGTCCCAGAGGCAGCAGATCAAACATATCTTGTCGCTAATAGCCAATGGGAATGCGAGGCATGCTGTACAGGGATCCATCCTTCGAACCCTGCTCTCCAGTCCTTCCGTATGGTATGTCCTGGAGCCATGCAACAGGACTTGAATGTCCCGCAGAAGGAAACCTTGTGGTTTGGGGCAACCTCCAAACTCAGCGTGGGAAAACTTCCTTGGCCTCATGAGGCCCCCACTTCGTGAAGGTGCCATCATGGACACATACTCCAGCCTCAGCCAACGTCTGATCCTCAGTCTGACTTCAGATGCAGGAGATTTTGATTCAGCCTCTGCAGAGCGGGCCTGCTCTGCCCTTGGTTCCAATCCTCACACTAGATTGTGTTTTCAGACTTCCGTACTCACACTCCTGGCCCACAAACCCTCCCTACTGGGAATTCTGGGGCCACAATGAAGCACTGTGCCTGCCTCCCAGGAGAAAAACATTGTCTATGGCGCTGCCCAGAAACCCCAAATGAGGATCAAACTGCTTGGCCCTCGGCAACACCCCAATTGCATAGGCTACCTTAAACAGTGATGCTCTGTCGCAAATAGCCTGAGCCCAGACCTTCCAACAGACACCGACACAGCTGGCTGCACACCCAGCACATTGGACACGCCACTGCCTTAGGCCACCATCCATTCCCAACCTGGGTTTTCAGTCATCGGAACCTAGACCTTATCTCCAATCCCTGCACAGGGGGGAACCTGATGCACAAGTCAGAACCCCTCCTTCCCCCTGGCAAGAAACCTTGCTGCTGGCAGTGAGTCAAACCTTCAGTGTGGGAGAAAACGGCATGGCCCATGAGGCCACGCCCAAGCGTGAGGGCCGCCTTGGGCACAAACACACATTGTGACCCTCAGCGTGAGTACCTTATTCAAGTAACGCCTCTCAGTGACTGGACCAAGAGCCCGCATATGTGGCTTGCCATGCCCATAGGCACCCAGGACTAACTAGATGGTGTGTATTCCAGTTGAGGGAACCCACTGCTGTGCTCTAGAGTCCCTCTCCTGGGGGGTGCACTGTGGCAGGAAACAGTACTCTTCATTCCCACAGAATGAACACAAACACTTGGGAGCTTGGACAATCCCCTGAGAGGAAGGCTCTTCCTCGGCCTCTGAGACAACCCCTACCCGGACCGGACACTGTAAACGCAACACCCAGAGACAAAATCCTGAGTGACTGCCTCCCACTTGCCCTACTTTGATTTCCAGAGGATCTCCCCTCACGGACTAGAGATCAGGCCTGCCATTACATTGGCCCCTAGCTGAGCCAAGTTTGCTTTTTCAGACATCTGTCCCCACAGCCCTGGCAAACAGAGCCTCTAGGCTGGGTCCTCTGGAGCCATACCACAGGACCGTGCCTGCTCTCTCCTGGGAAACTGTGTCCATTCCTTTGGCCACACACCTCCAGAATATGAGAAACCTCAAGGCCTCCGAGGACATCCCACTACTGGGAGCCTCACTGGACTCACAGGGGCATTTGGACACAAGCTGAGCAGCTACATCCATGAATGCATGCACACAGATGACAACAGAGATAGAAGGTTGAGCCGGACAGGCCTTTAGGCCGTAGTCTCAACTCTTACTTTGGTTTCCAGGTGTCACTCCTCAGAGGCTTTGGTTCGAAGAACAGGGTATGGGGCTTTCCTGAGGCACGGAACAGAACTCCCCTCGTCTCCACATGGGAAGTTTCCTTGTTGGAGCCGTGTCAAACACCTCATGTTGGAGAATCCTGCAGAGTCCCTGAGCCACCTCCACATTCCAAGGTCTCCCAGGCCACCAAGCCACAGTAGGACTCATCTTCAGGAGAGTCCATTTCAACTCTTCCCTCTGGGTAGCTCACCCAGGAGCCCGCAGATTGAGCCTGCCTTGTCCTGACTAAAGAGTGGGAATAGGAGGTGGCGTTCCCAGGCATCCATGCTTAGACACCTGCTCTCGAGTCTTTCCATATGGGGCCTCTTGGAACCATCCAATAGGACTCGACTGTCGTGCAGAAGGTAACCTTCAGTTTTGGAGCAGTTCACAAATCCCAACGTAGGCAAAACTTTCTGGCCTCATGAAGCCCCCACACCCTTCAGGAAGAGGCCATGCTGGACAAGAACTCTAGCCTGAGGCACGTCTCATAGTTGACATGACCTCAGTGCAGGAGATCACGATTCAGCCTCTGCAGAGTGGGCCTGCCGTGACCTCGGTCCCAAACCTCACGCTAGCTTGTGTTTTCAGACTTCCTTCCTCACACTCCTGGCAAACAAGCCCTCCGGACTAGGAACTCCAGAACCAAAACCCAGCCCAGTGTCTGCCCAACGGAAGAAAAACGTTTCCCTGTGGGGCTCTCCAGAAAACCCAGATGAGGATCAACCTGCTCGGGCCTCGACGGTACCCGAACTGGATAGGCTGCTCTGGGCACTCATGCTCTGCCTGACACAGCCTGAAGCCAGACGTCCAGACAGACAAGGAGACAGCTGGCCGCACACCCAGCACTTCGGACACGCCATGGTCTTATGCCGTCACCTCATCCTAACCTTGGTTTTCAGATATCTGAACCTAGACATTATATCAATTCTCCACACAGCTGGGTATAGCAAGCACAAAACAGAACTCCCCCTTCCCCATGGCTGTCAAGCTTGCTCTTGGCATGGAGTCACACCTTCAGGGTGGGAGAAACCTTCATGGCCCCTGATGCCACGCCCAAACTTGAGTGCTGCTTGGGCACAAATTCACACTGTGATCCTCAGCATGAGCCCCATGTCAAAGAAAGGCCTGTCAGGGCCTGGACCAAGAGCCCACATATGGGGCTTGCCAAGCCCCTATGCACCCAATCCTCACCACGGTTTGAATTTTCCAGTCGCCCCGCCCTTACCTGGAGCTCTGCTCTGGAATCCCTTTCTTGGAGAGACCCATGAGCCAGACAACACGACTCCACCCTTCCCACAAAATGACCCCAAACTCTTGGGAGCTGGGACAAATCCCCAGAGAGGGATACTCGTCCACAGTACCTGAGGCCACCGCTCCAATCCACGGCTATCCCGGACACAACATCCAGAGACAAAAGCCTGAAGGAACGCCTCCCACTCGCCCTTGTTTCAGAGGCACAGGAGCTCCCTCTCGGGCTGTACATCCGGCCTGCCATACCCTAGGCGCCACTCATAAGCTGAGTTTGTGTATTCAGACTTCTGTGCCCACAGCCTGGACCCACACACCTCCAGGCTAGGGCCTCTAGGGCCACAGCGAAAGATTGTGCCTGCCCTCTCCAAGGAAAGTGTGCCCAGTCCATTGACCACAACACTACAGGTTAGGGAAAAGATCCAAGGCCCCTGAGGCCATCAATAGTGTAGGCCCCCCTGGACTAAGAGGGGCTCTCTGACACCAGCGGAGCAACTATCTCCACTTAGACTCTCAGACAGTGTCCCCAGAGACAGAAGGTTGAAATGGACAGGCCCCCAGGCCCTAGTCTGAACCTTAGCTTTGATTTCCATGTTTCCGTTCTCAGAGGACTGTTTTCGTAGACCAGCACATGGGGCTTTTCTGAGGCACCAAACCAAACATCTCTCATCTCCACATGGGCAGCTTTCTTACTGGGATGTATCAAACACTTCAGGTAGGAGAGTTCCGCAGGGCCACTGAACAACCAGCACATTCCAAGGTCTCCATGGCCCCAAACGCACATTATGACGCATCCTCAGGAGAGGCCATTTCAACTCAGCCCCCTGGGTCGCGTGTTCCAGAGGCAGCAGATCAAACATATCTTGTCGCTAATAGCCAATGGGAATGCGAGGCATGCTGTACAGGGATCCATCCTTCGAACCCTGCTCTCCAGTCCTTCCGTATGGTATGTCCTGGAGCCATGCAACAGGACTCGAATGTCCCGCAGAAGGAAACCTTGTGGTTTGGGGCAACCTCCAAACTCAGCGTGGGAAAACTTCCTTGGCCTCATGAGGCCCCCACTTCGTGAAGGTGCCATCATGGACACATACTCCAGCCTCAGCCAACGTCTGATCCTCAGTCTGACTTCAGATGCAGGAGATTTTGATTCAGCCTCTGCAGAGCGGGCCTGCTCTGCCCTTGGTTCCAATCCTCACACTAGATTGTGTTTTCAGACTTCCGTACTCACACTCCTGGCCCACAAACCCTCCCTACTGGGAATTCTGGGGCCACAATGAAGCACTGTGCCTGCCTCCCAGGAGAAAAACATTGTCTATGGCGCTGCCCAGAAACCCCAAATGAGGATCAAACTGCTTGGCCCTCGGCAACACCCCAATTGCATAGGCTACCTTAAACAGTGATGCTCTGTCGCAAATAGCCTGAGCCCAGACCTTCCAACAGACACCGACACAGCTGGCTGCACACCCAGCACATTGGACACGCCACTGCCTTAGGCCACCATCCATTCCCAACCTGGGTTTTCAGTCATCGGAACCTAGACCTTATCTCCAATCCCTGCACAGGGGGGAACCTGATGCACAAGTCAGAACCCCTCCTTCCCCCTGGCAAGAAACCTTGCTGCTGGCAGTGAGTCAAACCTTCAGTGTGGGAGAAAACGGCATGGCCCATGAGGCCACGCCCAAGCGTGAGGGCCGCCTTGGGCACAAACACACATTGTGACCCTCAGCGTGAGTACCTTATTCAAGTAACGCCTCTCAGTGACTGGACCAAGAGCCCGCATATGTGGCTTGCCATGCCCATAGGCACCCAGGACTAACTAGATGGTGTGTATTCCAGTTGAGGGAACCCACTGCTGTGCTCTAGAGTCCCTCTCCTGGGGGGTGCACTGTGGCAGGAAACAGTACTCTTCATTCCCACAGAATGAACACAAACACTTGGGAGCTTGGACAATCCCCTGAGAGGAAGGCTCTTCCTCGGCCTCTGAGACAACCCCTACCCGGACCGGACACTGTAAACGCAACACCCAGAGACAAAATCCTGAGTGACTGCCTCCCACTTGCCCTACTTTGATTTCCAGAGGATCTCCCCTCACGGACTAGAGATCAGGCCTGCCATTACATTGGCCCCTAGCTGAGCCAAGTTTGCTTTTTCAGACATCTGTCCCCACAGCCCTGGCAAACAGAGCCTCTAGGCTGGGTCCTCTGGAGCCATACCACAGGACCGTGCCTGCTCTCTCCTGGGAAACTGTGTCCATTCCTTTGGCCACACACCTCCAGAATATGAGAAACCTCAAGGCCTCCGAGGACATCCCACTACTGGGAGCCTCACTGGACTCACAGGGGCATTTGGACACAAGCTGAGCAGCTACATCCATGAATGCATGCACACAGATGACAACAGAGATAGAAGGTTGAGCCGGACAGGCCTTTAGGCCGTAGTCTCAACTCTTACTTTGGTTTCCAGGTGTCACTCCTCAGAGGCTTTGGTTCGAAGAACAGGGTATGGGGCTTTCCTGAGGCACGGAACAGAACTCCTCTCGTCTCCACATGGGAAGTTTCCTTGTTGGAGCCGTGTCAAACACCTCATGTTGGAGAATCCTGCAGAGTCCCTGAGCCACCTCCACATTCCAAGGTCTCCCAGGCCACCAAGCCACAGTAGGACTCATCTTCAGGAGAGTCCATTTCAACTCTTCCCTCTGGGTAGCTCACCCAGGAGCCCGCAGATTGAGCCTGCCTTGTCCTGACTAAAGAGTGGGAATAGGAGGTGGCGTTCCCAGGCATCCATGCTTAGACACCTGCTCTCGAGTCTTTCCATATGGGGCCTCTTGGAACCATCCAATAGGACTCGACTGTCGTGCAGAAGGTAACCTTCAGTTTTGGAGCAGTTCACAAATCCCAACGTAGGCAAAACTTTCTGGCCTCATGAAGCCCCCACACCCTTCAGGAAGAGGCCATGCTGGACAAGAACTCTAGCCTGAGGCACGTCTCATAGTTGACATGACCTCAGTGCAGGAGATCACGATTCAGCCTCTGCAGAGTGGGCCTGCCGTGACCTCGGTCCCAAACCTCACGCTAGCTTGTGTTTTCAGACTTCCTTCCTCACACTCCTGGCAAACAAGCCCTCCGGACTAGGAACTCCAGAACCAAAACCCAGCCCAGTGTCTGCCCAACGGAAGAAAAACGTTTCCCTGTGGGGCTCTCCAGAAAACCCAGATGAGGATCAACCTGCTCGGGCCTCGACGGTACCCGAACTGGATAGGCTGCTCTGGGCACTCATGCTCTGCCTGACACAGCCTGAAGCCAGACGTCCAGACAGACAAGGAGACAGCTGGCCGCACACCCAGCACTTCGGACACGCCATGGTCTTATGCCGTCACCTCATCCTAACCTTGGTTTTCAGATATCTGAACCTAGACATTATATCAATTCTCCACACAGCTGGGTATAGCAAGCACAAAACAGAACTCCCCCTTCCCCATGGCTGTCAAGCTTGCTCTTGGCATGGAGTCACACCTTCAGGGTGGGAGAAACCTTCATGGCCCCTGATGCCACGCCCAAACTTGAGTGCTGCTTGGGCACAAATTCACACTGTGATCCTCAGCATGAGCCCCATGTCAAAGAAAGGCCTGTCAGGGCCTGGACCAAGAGCCCACATATGGGGCTTGCCAAGCCCCTATGCACCCAATCCTCACCACGGTTTGAATTTTCCAGTCGCCCCGCCCTTACCTGGAGCTCTGCTCTGGAATCCCTTTCTTGGAGAGACCCATGAGCCAGACAACACGACTCCACCCTTCCCACAAAATGACCCCAAACTCTTGGGAGCTGGGACAAATCCCCAGAGAGGGATACTCGTCCACAGTACCTGAGGCCACCGCTCCAATCCACGGCTATCCCGGACACAACATCCAGAGACAAAAGCCTGAAGGAACGCCTCCCACTCGCCCTTGTTTCAGAGGCACAGGAGCTCCCTCTCGGGCTGTACATCCGGCCTGCCATACCCTAGGCGCCACTCATAAGCTGAGTTTGTGTATTCAGACTTCTGTGCCCACAGCCTGGACCCACACACCTCCAGGCTAGGGCCTCTAGGGCCACAGCGAAAGATTGTGCCTGCCCTCTCCAAGGAAAGTGTGCCCAGTCCATTGACCACAACACTACAGGTTAGGGAAAAGATCCAAGGCCCCTGAGGCCATCAATAGTGTAGGCCCCCCTGGACTAAGAGGGGCTCTCTGACACCAGCGGAGCAACTATCTCCACTTAGACTCTCAGACAGTGTCCCCAGAGACAGAAGGTGGAAATGGACAGGCCCCCAGGCCCTAGTCTGAACCTTAGCTTTGATTTCCATGTTTCCGTTCTCAGAGGACTGTTTTCGTAGACCAGCACATGGGGCTTTTCTGAGGCACCAAACCAAACATCTCTCATCTCCACATGGGCAGCTTTCTTACTGGGATGTATCAAACACTTCAGGTAGGAGAGTTCCGCAGGGCCACTGAACAACCAGCACATTCCAAGGTCTCCATGGACCCAAACGCACATTATGACGCATCCTCAGGAGAGGCCATTTCAACTCAGCCCCCTGGGTCGCGTGTCCCAGAGGCAGCAGATCAAACATATCTTGTCGCTAATAGCCAATGGCTATGCGAGGCATGCTGTACAGGGATCCATCCTTCGAACCCTGCTCTCCAGTCCTTCCATATGGTATGTCCTGGAGCCATGCAACAGGACTCGAATGTCCCGCAGAAGGAAACCTTGTGGTTTGGGGCAACCTCCAAACTCAGCGTGGGAAAACTTCCTTGGCCTCATGAGGCCCCCACTTCATGAAGGTGCCATCATGGACACATACTCCAGCCTCAGCCAACGTCTGATCCTCAGCCTGACTTCAGATGCAGGAGATTTTGATTCAGCCTCTGCAGAGTGGGCCTGCTCTGCCCTTGGTTCCAATCCTCACACTAGCTTGTGTTTTCAGACTTCCGTCCTCACACTCCTGGCCCACAAACCCTCCCTAGTGCTTCATTCTGGGGCCACAATGAAGCACTGTGCCTGCCTCCCAAGAGAAAAACATTGTCTATGGCGCTGCCCAGAAACCCCAAATGAGGATCAAACTGCTTGGCCCTCGGCAACACCCCAATTGCATAGGCTACCTTAAACAGTGATGCTCTGTCGCAAATAGCCTGAGCCCAGACCTTCCAACAGACACCGACACAGCTGGCTGCACACCCAGCACATTGGACCCGCCACTGCCTTAGGCCACCATCCATTCCCAACCTGGGTTTTCAGTCATCGGAACCTAGACCTTATCTCCAATCCCTGCACAGGGGGGAACCTGATGCACAAGTCAGAACCCCTCCTTCCCCCTGGCAAGAAACCTTGCTGCTGGCAGTGAGTCAAACCTTCAGTGTAGGAGAAAACGGCATGGCCCATGAGGCCACGCCCAAGCGTGAGGGCCGCCTTGGGCACAAACACACATTGTGACCCTCAGCGTGAGTACCTTATTCAAGTAACGCCTCTCAGTGACTGGACCAAGAGCCCGCATACGTGGCTTGCCATGCCCATAGGCACCCAGGACTAACTAGATGGTGTGTATTCCAGTTGAGGGAACCCACTGCTGTGCTCTAGAGTCCCTCTCCTGGGGGGTCCCCTGTGGCAGAAAACAGTACTCTTCATTCCCACAGAATGAACACAAACACTTGGGAGCTTGGACAATCCCCTGAGAGGAAGGCTCTTCCTCGGCCTCTGAGACAACCCCTACCCTGACCGGACACTGTAAACGCAACACCCAGAGACAAAATCCTGAGTGACTGCCTCCCACTTGCCCTACTTTGATTTCCAGAGGATCTCCCCTCACGGACTAGAGATCATGCCTGCCATTACATTGGCCCCTAGCTGAGCCAAGTTTGCTTTTTCAGACATCTGTCCCCACAGCCCTGGCAAACAGAGCCTCTAGGCTGGGTCCTCTGGAGCCATACCACAGGACCGTGCCTGCTCTCTCCTGGGAAACTGTGTCCATTCCTTTGGCCACACACCTCCAGAATATGAGAAACCTCAAGGCCTCCGAGGACATCCCACTACTGGGAGCCTCACTGGACTCACAGGGGCATTCGGACACAAGCTGAGCAGCTACATCCATGAATGCATGCACACAGATGACAACAGAGATAGAAGGTTGAGCCGGACAGGCCTTTAGGCCGTAGTCTCAACTCTTACTTTGGTTTCCAGGTGTCACTCCTCAGAGGCTTTGGTTCGAAGAACAGGGTATGGGGCTTTCCTGAGGCACGGAACAGAACTCCTCTCGTCTCCACATGGGAAGTTTCCTTGTTGGAGCCGTGTCAAACACCTCATGTTGGAGAATCCTGCAGAGTCCCTGAGCCACCTCCACATTCCAAGGTCTCCCAGGCCACCAAGCCACAGTAGGACTCATCTTCAGGAGAGTCCATTTCAACTCTCCCCTCTGGGTAGCTCACCCAGGAGCCCGCAGATTGAGCCTGCCTTGTCCTGACTAAAGAGTGGGAATATGAGGTGGCGTTCCCAGGCATCCATGCTTAGACACCTGCTCTCGAGTCTTTCCATATGGGGCCTCTTGGAACCATCCAATAGGACTCGACTGTCGTGCAGAAGGTAACCTTCAGTTTTGGAGCAGTTCACAAATCCCATCGTAGGCAAAACTTTCTGGCCTCATGAAGCCCCCACACCCTTCAGGAAGAGGCCATGCTGGACAAGAACTCTAGCCTGAGGCACGTCTCATAGTTGACATGACCTCAGTTCAGGAGATCCCGATTCAGCCTCTGCAGAGTGGGCATGCCGTGACCTCGGTCCCAAACCTCACGCTAGCTTGTGTTTTCAGACTTCCTTCCTCACACTCCTGGCAAACAAGCCCTCCGGACTAGGAACTCCAGAACCAAAACCCAGCCCAGTGTCTGCCCAACGGAAGAAAAACGTTTCCCTGTGGGGCTCTCCAGAAAACCCAGATGAGGATCAACCTGCTCGGGCCTCGACGGTACCCGAACTGGATAGGCTGCTCTGGGCACTCATGCTCTGCCTGACTCAGCCTGAAGCCAGACGTCCAGACAGACAAGGAGACAGCTGGCCGCACACCCAGCACTTCGGACACGCCATGGTCTTATGCCGTCACCTCATCCTAACCTTGGTTTTCAGATATCTGAACCTAGACATTATATCAATTCTCCACACAGCTGGGTATAGCAAGCACAAAACAGAACTCCCCCTTCCCCATGGCTGTCAAGCTTGCTCTTGGCATGGAGTCACACCTTCAGGGTGGGAGAAACCTTCATGGCCCCTGATGCCACGCCCAAACTTGAGTGCTGCTTGGGCACAAATTCACACTGTGATCCTCAGCATGAGCCCCATGTCAAAGAAAGGCCTGTCAGGGCCTGGACCAAGAGCCCACATATGGGGCTTGCCAAGCCCCTATGCATCCAATCCTCACCACGGTTTGAATTTTCCAGTCGCCCCGCCCGTACCTGGAGCTCTGCTCTGGAATCCCTTTCTTGGAGAGACCCATGAGCCAGACAACACGACTCCACCCTTCCCACAAAATGACCCCAAACTCTTGGGAGCTGGGACAAATCCCCAGAGAGGGATACTCGTCCACAGTACCTGAGGCCACCGCTCCAATCCACGGCTATCCCGGACACAACATCCAGAGACAAAAGCCTGAAGGAACGCCTCCCACTCGCCCTTGTTTCAGAGGCCCAGGAGCTCCCTCTCGGGCTGTACATCCGGCCTGCCATACCCTAGGCGCCACTCATAAGCTGAGTTTGTGTATTCAGACTTCTGTGCCCACAGCCTGGACCCACACACCTCCAGGCTAGGGCCTCTAGGGCCACAGCGAAATATTGTGACTGCCCTCTCCAAGGAAAGTGTGCCCAGTCCATTGACCACAACACTACAGGTTAGGGAAAAGCTCCAAGGCCCCTGAGGCCATCAATAGTGTAGGCCCCCCTGGACTAAGAGGGGCTCTCTGACACCAGCGGAGCAACTATCTCCACTTAGACTCTCAGACAGTGTCCCCAGAGACAGAAGGTTGAAATGGACAGGCCCCCAGGCCCTAGTCTGAACCTTAGCTTTGATTTCCATGTTTCCGTTCTCAGAGGACTGTTTTCGTAGACCAGCACATGGGGCTTTTCTGAGGCACCAAACCAAACATCTCTCATCTCCACATGGGCAGCTTTCTTACTGGGATGTATCAAACACTTCAGGTAGGAGAGTTCCGCAGGGCCACTGAACAACCAGCACATTCCAAGGTCTCCATGGACCCAAACGCACATTATGACGCATCCTCAGGAGAGGCCATTTCAACTCAGCCCCCTGGGTCGCGTGTTCCAGAGGCAGCAGATCAAACATATCTTGTCGCTAATAGCCAATGGGAATGCGAGGCATGCTGTACAGGGATCCATCCTTCGAACCCTGCTCTCCAGTCCTTCCGTATGGTATGTCCTGGAGCCATGCAACAGGACTCGAATGTCCCGCAGAAGGAAACCTTGTGGTTTGGGGCAACCTCCAAACTCAGCGTGGGAAAACTTTCTTGGCCTCATGAGGCCCCCACTTCGTGAAGGTGCCATCATGGACACATACTCCAGCCTCAGCCAACGTCTGATCCTCAGCCTGACTTCAGATGCAGGAGATTTTGATTCAGCCTCTGCAGAGTGGGCCTGCTCTGCCCTTGGTTCCAATCCTCACACTAGCTTGTGTTTTCAGACTTCCGTCCTCACACTCCTGGCCCACAAACCTTCCCTACTGGGAATTCTGGGGCCACAATGAAGCACTGTGCCTGCCTCCCAAGAGAAAAACATTGTCTATGGCGCTGCCCAGAAACCCCAAATGAGGATCAAACTGCTTGGCCCTCGGCAACACCCCAATTGCATAGGCTACCTTAAACAGTGATGCTCTGTCGCAAATAGCCTGAGCCCAGACCTTCCAACAGACACCGACACAGCTGGCTGCACACCCAGCACATTGGACACGCCACTCCCTAGGCCACCATCCATTCCCAACCTGGGTTTTCAGTCATCGGAACCTAGACCTTATCTCCAATCCCTGCACAGGGGGGAACCTGATGCACAAGTCAGAACCCCTCCTTCCCCCTGGCAAGAAACCTTGCTGCTGGCAGTGAGTCAAACCTTCAGTGTAGGAGAAAACGGCATGGCCCATGAGGCCACGCCCAAGCGTGAGGGCCGCCTTGGGCACAAACACACATTGTGACCCTCAGCGTGAGTACCGTATTCAAGTAACGCCTCTCAGTGACTGGACCAAGAGCCCGCATATGTGGCTTGCCATGCCCATAGGCACCCAGGACTAACTAGATGGTGTGTATTCCAGTTGAGGGAACCCACTGCTGTGCTCTAGAGTCCCTCTCCTGGGGGGTCCCCTGTGGCAGGAAACAGTACTCTTCATTCCCACAGAATGAACACAAACACTTGGGAGCTTGGACAATCCCCTGAGAGGAAGGCTCTTCCTCGGCCTCTGAGACAACCCCTACCCGGACCGGACACTGTAAACGCAACACCCAGAGACAAAATCCTGAGTGACTGCCTCCCACTTGCCCTACTTTGATTTCCAGAGGATCTCCCCTCACGGACTAGAGATCAGGCCTGCCATTACATTGGCCCCTAGCTGAGCCAAGTTTGCTTTTTCAGACATCTGTCCCCACAGCCCTGGCAAACAGAGCCTCTATGCTGGGTCCTCTGGAGCCATACCACAGGACCGTGCCTGCTCTCTCCTGGGAAACTGTGTCCATTCCTTTGGCCACACACCTCCAGAATATGAGAAACCTCAAGGCCTCCGAGGACATCCCACTACTGGGAGCCTCACTGGACTCACAGGGGCATTCGGACACAAGCTGAGCAGCTACATCCATGAATGCATGCACACAGATGACAACAGAGATAGAAGGTTGAGCCGGACAGGCCTTTAGGCCGTAGTCTCAACTCTTACTTTGGTTTCCAGGTGTCACTCCTCAGAGGCTTTGGTTCGAAGAACAGGGTATGGGGCTTTCCTGAGGCACGGAACAGAACTCCTCTCGTCTCCACATGGGAAGTTTCCTTGTTGGAGCCGTGTCAAACACCTCATGTTGGAGAATCCTGCAGAGTCCCTGAGCCACCTCCACATTCCAAGGTCTCCCAGGCCACCAAGCCACAGTAGGACTCATCTTCAGGAGAGTCCATTTCAACTCTCCCCTCTGGGTAGCTCACACAGGAGCCCGCAGATTGAGCCTGCCTTGTCCTGACTAAAGAGTGGGAATATGAGGTGGCGTTCCCAGGCATCCATGCTTAGACACCTGCTCTCGAGTCTTTCCATATGGGGCCTCTTGGAACCATCCAATAGGACTCGACTGTCGTGCAGAAGGTAACCTTCAGTTTTGGAGCAGTTCACAAATCCCATCGTAGGCAAAACTTTCTGGCCTCATGAAGCCCCCACACCCTTCAGGAAGAGGCCATGCTGGACAAGAACTCTAGCCTGAGGCACGTCTCATAGTTGACATGACCTCAGTGCAGGAGATCCCGATTCAGCCTCTGCAGAGTGGGCATGCCGTGACCTCGGTCCCAAACCTCACGCTAGCTTGTGTTTTCAGACTTCCTTCCTCACACTCCTGGCAAACAAGCCCTCCGGACTAGGAACTCCAGAACCAAAACCCAGCCCAGTGTCTGCCCAACGGAAGAAAAACGTTTCCCTGTGGGGCTCTCCAGAAAACCCAGATGAGGATCAACCTGCTCGGGCCTCGACGGTACCCGAACTGGATAGGCTGCTCTGGGCACTCATGCTCTGCCTGACACAGCCTGAAGCCAGACGTCCAGACAGACAAGGAGACAGCTGGCCGCACACCCAGCACTTCGGACACGCCATGGTCTTATGCCGTCACCTCATCCTAACCTTGGTTTTCAGATATCTGAACCTAGACATTATATCAATTCTCCACACAGCTGGGTATAGCAAGCACAAAACAGAACTCCCCCTTCCCCATGGCTGTCAAGCTTGCTCTTGGCATGGAGTCACACCTTCAGGGTGGGAGAAACCTTCATGGCCCCTGATGCCACGCCCAAACTTGAGTGCTGCTTGGGCACAAATTCACACTGTGATCCTCAGCATGAGCCCCATGTCAAAGAAAGGCCTGTCAGGGCCTGGACCAAGAGCCCACATATGGGGCTTGCCAAGCCCCTATGCACCCAATCCTCACCACGGTTTGAATTTTCCAGTTGCCCCGCTCGTACCTGGAGCTCTGCTCTGGAATCCCTTTCTTGGAGAGACCCATGAGCCAGACAACACGACTCCACCCTTCCCACAAAATGACCCCAAACTCTTGGGAGCTGGGACAAATCCCCAGAGAGGGATACTCGTCCACAGTACCTGAGGCCACCGCTCCAATCCACGGCTATCCCGGACACAACATCCAGAGACAAAAGCCTGAAGGAACGCCTCCCACTCGCCCTTGTTTCAGAGGCCCAGGAGCTCCCTCTCGGGCTGTACATCCGGCCTGCCATACCCTAGGCGCCACTCATAAGCTGAGTTTGTGTATTCAGACTTCTGTGCCCACAGCCTGGACCCACACACCTCCAGGCTAGGGCTTCTCGGGCCACAGCGAAAGATTGTGCCTGCCCTCTCCAAGGAAAGTGTGCCCAGTCCATTGACCACAACACTACAGGTTAGGGAAAAGCTCCAAGGCCCCTGAGGCTATCAATAGTGTAGGCCACCCTGGACTAAGAGGGGCTCTCTGACACCAGCGGAGCAACTATCTCCACTTAGACTCTCAGACAGTGTCCCCAGAGACAGAAGGTTGAAATGGACAGGCCCCCAGGCCCTAGTCTTAACCTTAGCTTTGGTTTCCATGTTTCCGTTCTCAGAGGACTGTTTTCGTAGACCAGCATATGGGGCTTTTCTGAGGCACCAAACCAAACATCTCTAATCTCCACATGGGCAGCTTTCTTACTGGGATGTATCAAACACTTCAGGTAGGAGAGTTCCGCAGGGCCACTGAACAACCAGCACATTCCAAGGTCTCCATGGACCCAAACGCACATTATGACGCATCCTCAGGAGAGGCCATTTCAACTCAGCCCCCTGGGTCGCGTGTTCCAGAGGCAGCAGATCAAACATATCTTGTCGCTAATAGCCAATGGGAATGCGAGGCATGCTGTACAGGGATCCATCCTTCGAACCCTGCTCTCCAGTCCTTCCGTATGGTATGTCCTGGAGCCATGCAACAGGACTTGAATGTCCCGCAGAAGGAAACCTTGTGGTTTGGGGCAACCTCCAAACTCAGCGTGGGAAAACTTCCTTGGCCTCATGAGGCCCCCACTTCATGAAGGTGCCATCATGGACACATACTCCAGCCTCAGCCAACGTCTGATCCTCAGCCTGACTTCAGATGCAGGAGATTTTGATTCAGCCTCTGCAGAGCGGGCCTGCTCTGCCCTTGGTTCCAATCCTCACACTAGCTTGTGTTTTCAGACTTCCGTCCTCACACTCCTGGCCCACAAACCCTCCCTACTGGGAATTCTGGGGCCACAATGAAGCACTGTGCCTGCCTCCCAGGAGAAAAACATTGTCTATGGCGCTGCCCAGAAACCCCAAATGAGGATCAAACTGCTTGGCCCTCGGCAACACCCCAATTGCATAGGCTACCTTAAACAGTGATGCTCTGTCGCAAATAGCCTGAGCCCAGACCTTCCAACAGACACCGACACAGCTGGCTGCACACCCAGCACATTGGACACGCCACTGCCTTAGGCCACCATCCATTCCCAACCTGGGTTTTCAGTCATCGGAACCTAGACCTTATCTCCAATCCCTGCACAGGGGGGAACCTGATGCACAAGTCAGAACCCCTCCTTCCCCCTGGCAAGAAACCTTGCTGCTGGCAGTGAGTCAAACCTTCAGTGTGGGAGAAAACGGCATGGCCCATGAGGCCACGCCCAAGCGTGAGGGCCGCCTTGGGCACAAACACACATTGTGACCCTCAGCGTGAGTACCTTATTCAAGTAACGCCTCTCAGTGACTGGACCAAGAGCCCGCATACGTGGCTTGCCATGCCCATAGGCACCCAGGACTAACTAGATGGTGTGTATTCCAGTTGAGGGAACCCACTGCTGTGCTCTAGAGTCCCTCTCCTGGGGGGTCCACTGTGGCAGGAAACAGTACTCTTCATTCCCTCAGAATGAACACAAACACTTGGGAGCTTGGACAATCCCCTGAGAGGAAGGCTCTTCCTCGGCCTCTGAGACAACCCCTACCCTGACCGGACACTGTAAACGCAACACCCAGAGACAAAATCCTGAGTGACTGCCTCCCACTTGCCCTACTTTGATTTCCAGAGGATCTCCCCTCACGGACTAGAGATCAGGCCTGCCATTACATTGGCCCCTAGCTGAGCCAAGTTTGCTTTTTCAGACATCTGTCCCCAGAGCCCTGGCAAACAGAGCCTCTAGGCTGGGTCCTCTGGAGCCATACCACAGGACCGTGCCTGCTCTCTCCTGGGAAACTGTGTCCATTCCTTTGGCCACACACCTCCAGAATATGAGAAACCTCAAGGCCTCCGAGGACATCCCACTACTGGGAGCCTCACTGGACTCACAGGGGCATTCGGACACAAGCTGAGGAGCTACATCCATGAATGCATGCACACAGATGACAACAGAGATAGAAGGTTGAGCCGGACAGGCCTTTAGGCCGTAGTCTCAACTCTTACTTTGGTTTCCAGGTGTCACTCCTCAGAGGCTTTGGTTCGAAGAACAGGGTATGGGGCTTTCCTGAGGCACGGAACAGAACTCCTCTCGTCTCCACATGGGAAGTTTCCTTGTTGGAGCCGTGTCAAACACCTCATGTTGGAGAATCCTGCAGAGTCCCTGAGCCACCTCCACATTCCAAGGTCTCCCAGGCCACCAAGCCACAGTAGGACTCATCTTCAGGAGAGTCCATTTCAACTCTCCCCTCTGGGTAGCTCACCCAGGAGCCCGCAGATTGAGCCTGCCTTGTCCTGACTAAAGAGTGGGAATAGGAGGTGGCGTTCCCAGGCATCCATGCTTAGACACCTGCTCTCGAGTCTTTCCATATGGGGCCTCTTGGAACCATCCAATAGGACTCGACTGTCGTGCAGAAGGTAACCTTCAGTTTTGGAGCAGTTCACAAATCCCATCGTAGGCAAAACTTTCTGGCCTCATGAAGCCCCCACACCCTTCAGGAAGAGGCCATGCTGGACAAGAACTCTAGCCTGAGGCACGTCTCATAGTTGACATGACCTCAGTGCAGGAGATCCCGATTCAGCCTCTGCAGAGTGGGCATGCCGTGACCTCGGTCCCAAACCTCACGCTAGCTTGTGTTTTCAGACTTCCTTCCTCACACTCCTGGCAAACAAGCCCTCCGGACTTGGAACTCCAGAACCAAAACCCAGCCCAGTGTCTGCCCAACGGAAGAAAAACGTTTCCCTGTGGGGCTCTCCAGAAAACCCAGATGAGGATCAACCTGCTCAGGCCTTGACGGTACCCGAACTGGATAGGCTGCTCTGGGCACTCATGCTCTGCCTGACACAGCCTGAAGCCAGACGTCCAGACAGACAAGGAGACAGCTGGCCGCACACCCAGCACTTCGGACACGCCATGGTCTTATGCCGTCACCTCATCCTAACCTTGGTTTTCAGATATCTGAACCTAGACATTATATCAATTCTCCACACAGCTGGGTATAGCAAGCACAAAACAGAACTCCCCCTTCCCCATGGCTGTCAAGCTTGCTCTTGGCATGGAGTCACACCTTCAGGGTGGGAGAAACCTTCATGGCCCCTGATGCCACGCCCAAACTTGAGTGCTGCTTGGGCACAAATTCACACTGTGATCCTCAGCATGAGCCCCATGTCAAAGAAAGGCCTGTCAGGGCCTGGACCAAGAGCCCACATATGGGGCTTGCCAAGCCCCTATGCACCCAATCCTCACCACGGTTTGAATTTTCCAGTCGCCCCGCCCGTACCTGGAGCTCTGCTCTGGAATCCCTTTCTTGGAGAGACCCATGAGTCAGACAACACGACTCCACCCTTCCCACAAAATGACCCCAAACTCTTGGGAGCTGGGACAAATCCCCAGAGAGGGATACTCGTCCACAGTACCTGAGGCCACCGCTCCTATCCACGGCTATCCCGGACACAACATCCAGAGACAAAAGCCTGAAGGAACGCCTCCCACTCGCCCTTGTTTCAGAGGCCCAGGAGCTCCCTCTCGGGCTGTACATCCGGCCTGCCATACCCTAGGCGCCACTCATAAGCTGAGTTTGTGTATTCAGACTTCTGTGCCCACAGCCTGGACCCACACACCTCCAGGCTAGGGCTTCTCGGGCCACAGCGAAAGATTGTGCCTGCCCTCTCCAAGGAAAGTGTGCCCAGTCCATTGACCACAACACTACAGGTTAGGGAAAAGCTCCAAGGCCCCTGAGGCCATCAATAGTGTAGGCCCCCCCTGGACTAAGAGGGGCTCTCTGACACCAGTGGAGCAACTATCTGCACTTAGACTCTCAGACAGTGTCCCCAGAGACAGAAGGTTGAAATGGACAGGCCCCCAGGCCCTAATATGAACCTTAGCTTTGATTTCCATGTTTCCGTTCTCAGAGGACTGTTTTCGTAGACCAGCACATGGGGCTTTTCTGAGGCACCAAACCAAACATCTCTCATCTCCACATGGGCAGCTTTCTTACTGGGATGTATCAAACACTTCAGGTAGGAGAGTTCCGCAGGGCCACTGAACAACCAGCACATTCCAAGGTCTCCATGGACCCAAACGCACATTATGACGCATCCTCAGGAGAGGCCATTTCAACTCAGCCCCCTGGGTCGCGTGTCCCAGAGGCAGCAGATCAAACATATCTTGTCGCTAATAGCCAATGGGAATGCGAGGCATGCTGTACAGGGATCCATCCTTCGAACCCTGCTCTCCAGTCCTTCCGTATGGTATGTCCTGTAGCCATGCAAGAGGACTCGAATGTCTCGCAGAAGGAAACCTTGTGGTTTGGGGCAACCTCCAAACTCAGCGTGGGAAAACTTCCTTGGCCTCATGAGGCCCCCACTTCATGAAGGTGCCATCATGGACACATACTCCAGCCTCAGCCAACGTCTGATCCTCAGCCTGACTTCAGATGCAGGAGATTTTGATTCAGCCTCTGCAGAGTGGGCCTGCTCTGCCCTTGGTTCCAATCCTCACACTAGCTTGTGTTTTCAGACTTCCGTCCTCACACTCCTGGCCCACAAACCCTCCCTACTGGGAATTCTGGGGCCACAATGAAGCACTGTGCCTGCCTCCCAAGAGAAAAACATTGTCTATGGCGCTGCCCAGAAACCCTAAATGAGGATCAAACTGCTTGGCCCTCGGCAACACCCCAATTGCATAGGCTACCTTAAACAGTGATGCTCTGTCGCAAATAGCCTGAGCCCAGACCTTCCAACAGACACCGACACAGCTGGCTGCACACCCAGCACGTTGGACCCGCCACTGCCTTAGGCCACCATCCATTCCCAACCTGGGTTTTCAGTCATCGGAACCTAGACCTTATCTCCAATCCCTGCACAGGGGGGAACCTGATGCACAAGTCAGAACCCCTCCTTCCCCCTGGCAAGAAACCTTGCTGCTGGCAGTGAGTCAAACCTTCAGTGTAGGAGAAAACGGCATGGCCCATGAGGCCACGCCCAAGCGTGAGGGCCGCCTTGGGCACAAACACACATTGTGACCCTCAGCGTGAGTACCTTATTCAAGTAACGCCTCTCAGTGACTGGACCAAGAGCCCGCATATGTGGCTTGCCATGCCCATAGGCACCCAGGACTAACTAGATGGTGTGTATTCCAGTTGAGGGAACCCACTGCTGTGCTCTAGAGTCCCTCTCCTGGGGGGTCCCCTGTGGCAGAAAACAGTACTCTTCATTCCCACAGAATGAACACAAACACTTGGGAGCTTGGACAATCCCCTGAGAGGAAGGCTCTTCCTCGGCCTCTGAGACAACCCCTACCCTGACCGGACACTGTAAACGCAACACCCAGAGACAAAAGCCTGAGTGACTGCCTCCCACTTGCCCTACTTTGATTTCCAGAGGATCTCCCCTCACGGACTAGAGATCAGGCCTGCCATTACATTGGCCCCTAGCTGAGCCAAGTTTGCTTTTTCAGACATCTGTCCCCACAGCCCTGGCAAACAGAGCCTCTAGGCTGGGTCCTCTGGAGCCATACCACAGGACCGTGCCTGCTCTCTCCTGGGAAACTGTGTCCATTCCTTTGGCCACACACCTCCAGAATATGAGAAACCTCAAGGCCTCCGAGGACATCCCACTACTGGGAGCCTCACTGGACTCACAGGGGCATTTGGACACAAGCTGAGCAGCTACATCCATGAATGCATGCACACAGATGACAACAGAGATAGAATGTTGAGCCGGACAGGCCTTTAGGCCGTAGTCTCAACTCTTACTTTGGTTTCCAGGTGTCACTCCTCAGAGGCTTTGGTTCGAAGAACAGGGTATGGGGCTTTCCTGAGGCACGGAACAGAACTCCTCTCGTCTCCACATGGGAAGTTTCCTTGTTGGAGCCGTGTCAAACACCTCATGTTGGAGAATCCTGCAGAGTCCCTGAGCCACCTCCACATTCCAAGGTCTCCCAGGCCACCAAGCCACAGTAGGAATCATCTTCAGGAGAGTCCATTTCAACTCTCCCCTCTGGGTAGCTCACCCAGGAGCCTGCAGATTGAGCCTGCCTTGTCCTGACTAAAGAGTGGGAATAGGAGGTGGCGTTCCCAGGCATCCATGCTTAGACACCTGCTCTCGAGTCTTTCCATATGGGGCCTCTTGGAACCATCCAATAGGACTCGACTGTCGTGCAGAAGGTAACCTTCAGTTTTGGAGCAGTTCACAAATCCCATCGTAGGCAAAACTTTCTGGCCTCATGAAGCCCCCACACCCTTCAGGAAGAGGCCATGCTGGACAAGAACTCTAGCCTGAGGCACGTCTCATAGTTGATATGACCTCAGTGCAGGAGATCCCGATTCAGCCTCTGCAGAGTGGGCATGCCGTGACCTCGGTCCCAAACCTCACGCTAGCTTGTGTTTTCAGACTTCCTTCCTCACACTCCTGGCAAACAAGCCCTCCGGACTAGGAACTCCAGAACCAAAACCCAGCCCAGTGTCTGCCCAACGGAAGAAAAACGTTTCCCTGTGGGGCTCTCCAGAAAACCCAGATGAGGATCAACCTGCTCGGGCCTCGACGGTACCCGAACTGGATAGGCTGCTCTGGGCACTCATGCTCTGCCTGACACAGCCTGAAGCCAGACGTCCAGACAGACAAGGAGACAGCTGGCCGCACACCCAGCACTTCGGACACGCCATGGTCTTATGCCGTCACCTCATCCTAACCTTGGTTTTCAGATATCTGAACCTAGACATTATATCAATTCTCCACACAGCTGGGTATAGCAAGCACAAAACAGAACTCCCCCTTCCCCATGGCTGTCAAGCTTGTTCTTGGCATGGAGTCACACCTTCAGGGTGGGAGAAACCTTCATGGCCCCTGATGCCACGCCCAAACTTGAGTGCTGCTTGGGCACAAATTCACACTGTGATCCTCAGCATGAGCCCCATGTCAAAGAAAGGCCTGTCAGGGCCTGGACCAAGAGCCCACATATGGGGCTTGCCAAGCCCCTATGCACCCAATCCTCACCACGGTTTGAATTTTCCAGTCGCCCCGCCCGTACCTGGAGCTCTGCTCTGGAATCCCTTTCTTGGAGAGACCCATGAGTCAGACAACACGACTCCACCCTTCCCACAAAATGACCCCAAACTCTTGGGAGCTGGGACAAATCCCCAGAGAGGGATACTCGTCCACAGTACCTGAGGCCACCGCTCCAATCCACGGCTATCCCGGACACAACATCCAGAGACAAAAGCCTGAAGGAACGCCTCCCACTCGCCCTTGTTTCAGAGGCCCAGGAGCTCCCTCTCGGGCTGTACATCCGGCCTGCCATACCCTAGGCGCCACTCATAAGCTGAGTTTGTGTATTCAGACTTCTGTGCCCACAGCCTGGACCCACACACCTCCAGGCTAGGGCCTCTAGGGCCACAGCGAAAGATTGTGCCTGCCCTCTCCAAGGAAAGTGTGCCCAGTCCATTGACCACAACACTACAGGTTAGGGAAAAGCTCCAAGGCCCCTGAGGCCATCAATAGTGTAGGCCCCCCCTGGACTAAGAGGGGCTCTCTGACACCAGCGGAGCAACTATCTCCACTTAGACTCTCAGACAGTGTCCCCAGAGACAGAAGGTTGAAATGGACAGGCCCCCAGGCCCTAATATTAACCTTAGCTTTGATTTCCATGTTTCCGTTCTCAGAGGACTGTTTTCGTAGACCAGCACATGGGGCTTTTCTGAGGCACCAAACCAAACATCTCTCATCTCCACATGGGCAGCTTTCTTACTGGGATGTATCAAACACTTCAGGTAGGAGAGTTCCGCAGGGCCACTGAACAACCAGCACATTCCAAGGTCTCCATGGACCCAAACGCACATTATGACGCATCCACAGGAGAGGCCATTTCAACTCAGCCCCCTGGGTCGCGTGTCCCAGAAGCAGCAGATCAAACATATCTTGTCGCTAATAGCCAATGGGAATGCGAGGCATGCTGTACAGGGATCCATCCTTCGAACCCTGCTCTCCAGTCCTTCCGTATGGTATGTCCTGGAGCCATGCAACAGGACTCGAATGTCCCGCAGAAGGAAACCTTGTGGTTTGGGGCAACCTCCAAACTCAGCGTGGGAAAACTTCCTTGGCCTCATCAGGCCCCCACTTCATGAAGGTGCCATCATGGACACATACTCCAGCCTCAGCCAACGTCTGATCCTCAGCCTGACTTCAGATGCAGGAGATTTTGATTCAGCCTCTGCAGAGTGGGCCTGCTCTGCCCTTGGTTCCAATCCTCACACTAGCTTGTGTTTTCAGACTTCCGTCCTCACACTCCTGGCCCACAAACCCTCCCTACTGGGAATTCTGGGGCCACAATGAAGCACTGTGCCTGCCTCCCAAGAGAAAAACATTGTCTATGGCGCTGCCCAGAAACCCCAAATGAGGATCAAACTGCTTGGCCCTCGGCAACACCCCAATTGCATAGGCTACCTTAAACAGTGATGCTCTGTCGCAAATAGCCTGAGCCCAGACCTTCCAACAGACACCGACACAGCTGGCTGCACACCCAGCACATTGGACCCGCCACTGCCTTAGGCCACCATCCATTCCCAACCTGGGTTTTCAGTCATCGGAACCTAGACCTTATCTCCAATCCCTGCACAGGGGGGAACCTGATGCACAAGTCAGAACCCCTCCTTCCCCCTGGCAAGAAACCTTGCTGCTGGCAGTGAGTCAAACCTTCAGTGTAGGAGAAAACGGCATGGCCCATGAGGCCACGCCCAAGCGTGAGGGCCGCCTTGGGCACAAACACACATTGTGACCCTCAGCGTGAGTACCTTATTCAAGTAACGCCTCTCAGTGACTGGACCAAGAGCCCGCATATGTGGCTTGCCATGCCCATAGGCACCCAGGACTAACTAGATGGTGTGTATTCCAGTTGAGGGAACCCACTGCTGTGCTCTAGAGTCCCTCTCCTGGGGGGTCCCCTGTGGCAGAAAACAGTACTCTTAATTCCCACAGAATGAACACAAACACTTGGGAGCTTGGACAATCCCCTGAGAGGAAGGCTCTTCCTCGGCCTCTGAGACAACCCCTACCCTGACCGGACACTGTAAACGCAACACCCAGAGACAAAATCCTGAGTGACTGCCTCCCACTTGCCCTACTTTGATTTCCAGAGGATCTCCCCTCACGGACTAGAGATCATGCCTGCCATTACATTGGCCCCTAGCTGAGCCAAGTTTGCTTTTTCAGACATCTGTCCCCACAGCCCTGGCAAACAGAGCCTCTAGGCTGGGTCCTCTGGAGCCATACCACAGGACCGTGCCTGCTCTCTCCTGGGAAACTGTGTCCATTCCTTTGGCCACACACCTCCAGAATATGAGAAACCTCAAGGCCTCCGAGGACATCCCACTAGTGGGAGCCTCACTGGACTCACAGGGGCATTCGGACACAAGCTGAGCAGCTACATCCATGAATGCATGCACACAGATGACAACAGAGATAGAAGGTTGAGCCGGACAGGCCTTTAGGCCGTAGTCTCAACTCTTACTTTGGTTTCCAGGTGTCACTCCTCAGAGGCTTTGGTTCGAAGAACAGGGTATGGGGCTTTCCTGAGGCACGGAACAGAACTCCTCTCGTCTCCACATGGGAAGTTTCCTTGTTGGAGCCGTGTCAAACACCTCATGTTGGAGAATCCTGCAGAGTCCCTGAGCCACCTCCACATTCCAAGGTCTCCCAGGCCACCAAGCCACAGTAGGACTCATCTTCAGGAGAGTCCATTTCAACTCTCCCCTCTGGGTAGCTCACCCAGGAGCCCGCAGATTGAGCCTGCCTTGTCCTGACTAAAGAGTGGGAATATGAGGTGGCGTTCCCAGGCATCCATGCTTAGACACCTGCTCTCGAGTCTTTCCATATGGGGCCTCTTGGAACCATCCAATAGGACTCGACTGTCGTGCAGAAGGTAACCTTCAGTTTTGGAGCAGTTCACAAATCCCATCGTAGGCAAAACTTTCTGGCCTCATGAAGCCCCCACACCCTTCAGGAAGAGGCCATGCTGGACAAGAACTCTAGCCTGAGGCACGTCTCATAGTTGACATGACCTCAGTGCAGGAGATCCCGATTCAGCCTCTGCAGAGTGGGCCTGCCGTGACCTCGGTCCCAAACCTCACGCTAGCTTGTGTTTTCAGACTTCCTTCCTCACACTCCTGGCAAACAAGCCCTCCGGACTAGGAACTCCAGAACCAAAACCCAGCCCAGTGTCTGCCCAACGGAAGAAAAACGTTTCCCTGTGGGGCTCTCCAGAAAACCCAGATGAGGATCAACCTGCTCGGGCCTCGACGGTACCCGAACTGGATAGGCTGCTCTGGGCACTCATGCTCTGCCTGACACAGCCTGAAGCCAGACGTCCAGACAGACAAGGAGACAGCTGGCCGCACACCCAGCACTTCGGACACGCCATGGTCTTATGCCGTCACCTCATCCTAACCTTGGTTTTCAGATATCTGAACCTAGACATTATATCAATTCTCCACACAGCTGGGTATAGCAAGCACAAAACAGAACTCCTCCTTCCCCATGGCTGTCAAGCTTGCTCTTGGCATGGAGTCACACCTTCAGGGTGGGAGAAACCTTCATGGCCCCTGATGCCACGCCCAAACTTGAGTGCTGCTTGGGCACAAATTCACACTGTGATCCTCAGCATGAGCCCCATGTCAAAGAAAGGCCTGTCAGGGCCTGGACCAAGAGCCCACATATGGGGCTTGCCAAGCCCCTATGCACCCAATCCTCACCACGGTTTGAATTTTCCAGTCGCCCCGCCCGTACCTGGAGCTCTGCTCTGGAATCCCTTTCTTGGAGAGACCCATGAGCCAGACAACACGACTCCACCCTTCCCACAAAATGACCCCAAACTCTTGGGAGCTGGGACAAATCCCCAGAGAGGGATACTCGTCCACAGTACCTGAGGCCACCGCTCCAATCCACGGCTATCCCGGACACAACATCCAGAGACAAAGGCCTGAAGGAACGCCTCCCACTCGCCCTTGTTTCAGAGGCCCAGGAGCTCCCTCTCGGGCTGTACATCCGGCCTGCCATACCCTAGGCGCCACTCATAAGCTGAGTTTGTGTATTCAGACTTCTGTGCCCACAGCCTGGACCCACACACCTCCAGGCTAGGGCCTCTAGGGCCACAGCAAAAGATTGTGCCTGCCCTCTCCAAGGAAAGTGTGCCCAGTCCATTGACCACAACACTACAGGTTAGGGAAAAGCTCCAAGGCCCCTGAGGCCATCAATAGTGTAGGCCCCCCTGGACTTAGAGGGGCTCTCTGACACCAGCGGAGCAACTATCTCCACTTAGACTCTCAGACAGTGTCCCCAGAGACAGAAGGTTGAAATGGACAGGCCCCCAGGCCCTAATCTGAACCTTAGCTTTGGTTTCCATATTTCCGTTCTCAGAGGACTGTTTTCGTAGACCAGCACATGGGGCTTTTCTGAGGCACCAAACCAAACATCTCTCATCTCCACATGGGCAGCTTTCTTACTGGGATGTATCAAACACTTCAGGTAGGAGAGTTCCGTAGGGCCACTGAACAACCAGAACATTCCAAGGTCTCCATGGACCCAAACGCACGTTATGACGCATCCTCAGGAGAGGCCATTTCAACTCAGCCCCCTGGGTCGCGTGTTCCAGAGGCAGCAGATCAAACATATCTTGTCGCTAATAGCCAATGGGAATGCGAGGCATGCTGTACAGGGATCCATCCTTCGAACCCTGCTCTCCAGTCCTTCCGTATGGTATGTCCTGGAGCCATGCAACAGGACTCGAATGTCCCGCAGAAGGAAACCTTGTGGTTTGGGGCAACCTCCAAACTCAGCTGGGAAAACTTCCTTGGCCTCATGAGGCCCCCACTTCATGAAGGTGCCATCATGGACACATACTCCAGCCTCAGCCAACGTCTGATCCTCAGCCTGACTTCAGATGCAGGAGATTTTGATTCAGCCTCTGCATAGTGGGCCTGCTCTGCCCTTGGTTCCAATCCTCACACTAGCTTGTGTTTTCAGACTTCCGTCCTCACACTCCTGGCCCACAAACCCTCCCTACTGGGAATTCTGGGGCCACAATGAAGCACTGTGCCTGCCTCCCAAGAGAAAAACATTGTCTATGGCGCTGCCCAGAAACCCCAAATGAGGATCAAACTGCTTGGCCCTCGGCAACACCCCAATTGCATAGGCTACCTTAAACAGTGATGCTCTGTCGCAAATAGCCTGAGCCCAGACCTTCCAACAGACACCGACACAGCTGGCTGCACACCCAGCACATTGGACCCGCCACTGCCTTAGGCCACCATCCATTCCCAACCTGGGTTTTCAGTCATCGGAACCTAGACCTTATCTCCAATCCCTGCACAGGGGGGAACCTGATGCACAAGTCAGAACCCCTCCTTCCCCCTGGCAAGAAACCTTGCTGCTGGCAGTGAGTCAAACCTTCAGTGTAGGAGAAAACGGCATTGCCCATGAGGCCACGCCCAAGCGTGAGGGCCGCCTTGGGCACAAACACACATTGTGACCCTCAGCGTGAGTACCGTATTCAAGTAACGCCTCTCAGTGACTGGACCAAGAGCCCGCATATGTGGCTTGCCATGCCCATAGGCACCCAGGACTAACTAGATGGTGTGTATTCCAGTTGAGGGAACCCACTGCTGTGCTCTAGAGTCCCTCTCCTGGGGGGTCCCCTGTGGCAGGAAACAGTACTCTTCATTCCCACAGAATGAACACAAACACTTGGGAGCTTGGACAATCCCCTGAGAGGAAGGCTCTTCCTCGGCCTCTGAGACAACCCCTACCCGGACCGGACACTGTAAACGCAACACCCAGAGACAAAATCCTGAGTGACTGCCTCCCACTTGCCCTACTTTGATTTCCAGAGGATCTCCCCTCACGGACTAGAGATCAGGCCTGCCATTACATTGGCCCCTAGCTGAGCCAAGTTTGCTTTTTCAGACATCTGTCCCCACAGCCCTGGCAAACAGAGCCTCTAGGCTGGGTCCTCTGGAGCCATACCACAGGACCGTGCCTGCTCTCTCCTGGGAAACTGTGTCCATTCCTTTGGCCACACACCTCCAGAATATGAGAAACCTCAAGGCCTCCGAGGACATCCCACTAGTGGGAGCCTCACTGGACTCACAGGGGCATTCGGACACAAGCTGAGCAGCTACATCCATGAATGCATGCACACAGATGACAACAGAGATAGAAGGTTGAGCCGGACAGGCCTTTAGGCCGTAGTCTCAACTCTTACTTTGGTTTCCAGGTGTCACTCCTCAGAGGCTTTGGTTCGAAGAACAGGGTATGGGGCTTTCCTGAGGCACGGAACAGAACTCCTCTCGTCTCCACATGGGAAGTTTCCTTGTTGGAGCCGTGTCAAACACCTCATGTTGGAGAATCCTGCAGAGTCCCTGAGCCACCTCCACATTCCAAGGTCTCCCAGGCCACCAAGCCACAGTAGGACTCATCTTCAGGAGAGTCCATTTCAACTCTCCCCTCTGGGTAGCTCACCCAGGAGCCCGCAGATTGAGCCTGCCTTGTCCTGACTAAAGAGTGGGAATATGAGGTGGCGTTCCCAGGCATCCATGCTTAGACACCTGCTCTCGAGTCTTTCCATATGGGGCCTCTTGGAACCATCCAATAGGACTCGACTGTCGTGCAGAAGGTAACCTTCAGTTTTGGAGCAGTTCACAAATCCCATCGTAGGCAAAACTTTCTGGCCTCATGAAGCCCCCACACCCTTCAGGAAGAGGCCATGCTGGACAAGAACTCTAGCCTGAGGCACGTCTCATAGTTGACATGACCTCAGTGCAGGAGATCCCGATTCAGCCTCTGCAGAGTGGGCCTGCCGTGACCTCGGTCCCAAACCTCACGCTAGCTTGTGTTTTCAGACTTCCTTCCTCACACTCCTGGCAAACAAGCCCTCCGGACTAGGAACTCCAGAACCAAAACCCAGCCCAGTGTCTGCCCAACGGAAGAAAAACGTTTCCCTGTGGGGCTCTCCAGAAAACCCAGATGAGGATCAACCTGCTCGGGCCTCGACGGTACCCGAACTGGATAGGCTGCTCTGGGCACTCATGCTCTGCCTGACACAGCCTGAAGCCAGACGTCCAGACAGACAAGGAGACAGCTGGCCGCACACCCAGCACTTCGGACACGCCATGGTCTTATGCCGTCACCTCATCCTAACCTTGGTTTTCAGATATCTGAACCTAGACATTATATCAATTCTCCACACAGCTGGGTATAGCAAGCACAAAACAGAACTCCTCCTTCCCCATGGCTGTCAAGCTTGCTCTTGGCATGGAGTCACACCTTCAGGGTGGGAGAAACCTTCATGGCCCCTGATGCCACGCCCAAACTTGAGTGCTGCTTGGGCACAAATTCACACTGTGATCCTCAGCATGAGCCCCATGTCAAAGAAAGGCCTGTCAGGGCCTGGACCAAGAGCCCACATATGGGGCTTGCCAAGCCCCTATGCACCCAATCCTCACCACGGTTTGAATTTTCCAGTCGCCCCGCCCGTACCTGGAGCTCTGCTCTGGAATCCCTTTCTTGGAGAGACCCATGAGCCAGACAACACGACTCCACCCTTCCCACAAAATGACCCCAAACTCTTGGGAGCTGGGACAAATCCCCAGAGAGGGATACTCGTCCACAGTACCTGAGGCCACCGCTCCAATCCACGGCTATCCCGGACACAACATCCAGAGACAAAAGCCTGAAGGAACGCCTCCCACTCGCCCTTGTTTCAGAGGCCCAGGAGCTCCCTCTCGGGCTGTACATCCGGCCTGCCATACCCTAGGCGCCACTCATAAGCTGAGTTTGTGTATTCAGACTTCTGTGCCCACAGCCTGGACCCACACACCTCCAGGCTAGGGCCTCTAGGGCCACAGCAAAAGATTGTGCCTGCCCTCTCCAAGGAAAGTGTGCCCAGTCCATTGACCACAACACTACAGGTTAGGGAAAAGCTCCAAGGCCCCTGAGGCCATCAATAGTGTAGGCCCCCCTGGACTTAGAGGGGCTCTCTGACACCAGCGGAGCAACTATCTCCACTTAGACTCTCAGACAGTGTCCCCAGAGACAGAAGGTTGAAATGGACAGGCCCCCAGGCCCTAATCTGAACCTTAGCTTTGGTTTCCATATTTCCGTTCTCAGAGGACTGTTTTCGTAGACCAGCACATGGGGCTTTTCTGAGGCACCAAACCAAACATCTCTCATCTCCACATGGGCAGCTTTCTTACTGGGATGTATCAAACACTTCAGGTAGGAGAGTTCCGTAGGGCCACTGAACAACCAGAACATTCCAAGGTCTCCATGGACCCAAACGCACGTTATGACGCATCCTCAGGAGAGGCCATTTCAACTCAGCCCCCTGGGTCGCGTGTTCCAGAGGCAGCAGATCAAACATATCTTGTCGCTAATAGCCAATGGGAATGCGAGGCATGCTGTACAGGGATCCATCCTTCGAACCCTGCTCTCCAGTCCTTCCGTATGGTATGTCCTGGAGCCATGCAACAGGACTCGAATGTCCCGCAGAAGGAAACCTTGTGGTTTGGGGCAACCTCCAAACTCAGCTGGGAAAACTTCCTTGGCCTCATGAGGCCCCCACTTCATGAAGGTGCCATCATGGACACATACTCCAGCCTCAGCCAACGTCTGATCCTCAGCCTGACTTCAGATGCAGGAGATTTTGATTCAGCCTCTGCATAGTGGGCCTGCTCTGCCCTTGGTTCCAATCCTCACACTAGCTTGTGTTTTCAGACTTCCGTCCTCACACTCCTGGCCCACAAACCCTCCCTACTGGGAATTCTGGGGCCACAATGAAGCACTGTGCCTGCCTCCCAAGAGAAAAACATTGTCTATGGCGCTGCCCAGAAACCCCAAATGAGGATCAAACTGCTTGGCCCTCGGCAACACCCCAATTGCATAGGCTACCTTAAACAGTGATGCTCTGTCGCAAATAGCCTGAGCCCAGACCTTCCAACAGACACCGACACAGCTGGCTGCACACCCAGCACATTGGACCCGCCACAGCCTTAGGCCACCATCCATTCCCAACCTGGGTTTTCAGTCATCGGAACCTAGACCTTATCTCCAATCCCTGCACAGGGGGGAACCTGATGCACAAGTCAGAACCCCTCCTTCCCCCTGGCAAGAAACCTTGCTGCTGGCAGTGAGTCAAACCTTCAGTGTAGGAGAAAACGGCATGGCCCATGAGGCCACGCCCAAGCGTGAGGGCCGCCTTGGGCACAAACACACATTGTGACCCTCAGCGTGAGTACCTTATTCAAGTAACGCCTCTCAGTGACTGGACCAAGAGCCCGCATATGTGGCTTGCCATGCCCATAGGCACCCAGGACTAACTAGATGGTGTGTATTCCAGTTGAGGGAACCCACTGCTGTGCTCTAGAGTCCCTCTCCTGGGGGGTCCCCTGTGGCAGGAAACAGTACTCTTCATTCCCACAGAATGAACACAAACACTTGGGAGCTTGGACAATCCCCTGAGAGGAAGGCTCTTCCTCGGCCTCTGAGACAACCCCTACCCGGACCGGACACTGTAAACGCAACACCCAGAGACAAAATCCTGAGTGACTGCCTCCCACTTGCCCTACTTTGATTTCCAGAGGATCTCCCCTCACGGACTAGAGATCAGGCCTGCCATTACATTGGCCCCTAGCTGAGCCAAGTTTGCTTTTTCAGACATCTGTCCCCACAGCCCTGGCAAACAGAGCCTCTAGGCTGGGTCCTCTGGAGCCATACCACAGGACCGTGCCTGCTCTCTCCTGGGAAACTGTGTCCATTCCTTTGGCCACACACCTCCAGAATATGAGAAACCTCAAGGCCTCCGAGGACATCCCACTACTGGGAGCCTCACTGGACTCACAGGGGCATTTGGACACAAGCTGAGCAGCTACATCCATGAATGCATGCACACAGATGACAACAGAGATAGAAGGTTGAGCCGGACAGGCCTTTAGGCCGTAGTCTCAACTCTTACTTTGGTTTCCAGGTGTCACTCCTCAGAGGCTTTGGTTCGAAGAACAGGGTATGGGGCTTTCCTGAGGCACGGAACAGAACTCCTCTCGTCTCCACATGGGAAGTTTCCTTGTTGGAGCCGTGTCAAACACCTCATGTTGGAGAATCCTGCAGAGTCCCTGAGCCACCTCCACATTCCAAGGTCTCCCAGGCCACCAAGCCACAGTAGGACACATCTTCAGGAGAGTCCATTTCAACTCTCCCCTCTGGGTAGCTCACCCAGGAGCCCGCAGATTGAGCCTGCCTTGTCCTGACTAAAGAGTGGGAATATGAGGTGGCGTTCCCAGGCATCCATGCTTAGACACCTGCTCTCGAGTCTTTCCATATGGGGCCTCTTGGAACCATCCAATAGGACTCGACTGTCGTGCAGAAGGTAACCTTCAGTTTTGGAGCAGTTCACAAATCCCATCGTAGGCAAAACTTTCTGGCCTCATGAAGCCCCCACACCCTTCAGGAAGAGGCCATGCTGGACAAGAACTCTAGCCTGAGGCACGTCTCATAGTTGACATGACCTCAGTGCAGGAGATCCCGATTCAGCCTCTGCAGAGTGGGCCTGCCGTGACCTCGGTCCCAAACCTCACGCTAGCTTGTGTTGTCAGACTTCCTTCCTCACACTCCTGGCAAACAAGCCCTCCGGACTAGGAACTCCAGAACCAAAACCCAGCCCAGTGTCTGCCCAACGGAAGAAAAACGTTTCCCTGTGGGGCTCTCCAGAAAACCCAGATGAGGATCAACCTGCTCGGGCCTCGACGGTACCCGAACTGGATAGGCTGCTCTGGGCACTCATGCTCTGCCTGAGACAGCCTGAAGCCAGACGTCCAGACAGACAAGGAGACAGCTGGCCGCACACCCAGCACTTCGGACACGCCATGGTCTTATGCCGTCACCTCATCCTAACCTTGGTTTTCAGATATCTGAACCTAGACATTATATCAATTCTCCACACAGCTGGGTATAGCAAGCACAAAAGAGAACTCCTCCTTCCCCATGGTTGTAAAGCTTGCTCTTGGCATGGAGTCACACCTTCAGGTTGAGAGAAACCTTCATGGCCCCTGATTCCACGCCCAACCGTGAGTGCAGCAGCACAAATTCACACTGTGACCCTCAGCATGAGCCCCATGTCAAAGAAAGGCCTGTCAGGGCCTGGACCAAGAGCCCACATATGGGGCTTGCCAAGCCCCTATGCACCCAATCCTCACCACGGTTTGAATTTTCCAGTCGCCCCGCCCGTACCTGGAGCTCTGCTCTGGAATCCCTTTCTTGGAGAGACCCATGAGCCAGACAACACGACTCCACCCTTCCCACAAAATGACCCCAAACTCTTGGGAGCTGGGACAAATCCCCAGAGAGGGATACTCGTCCACAGTACCTGAGGCCACCGCTCCAATCCACGGCTATCCCGGACACAACATCCAGAGACAAAAGCCTGAAGGAACGCCTCCCACTCGCCCTTGTTTCAGAGGCCCAGGAGCTCCCTCTCGGGCTGTACATCCGGCCTGCCATACCCTAGGCGCCACTCATAAGCTGAGTTTGTGTATTCAGACTTCTGTGCCCACAGCCTGGACCCACACACCTCCAGGCTAGGGCCTCTAGGGCCACAGCAAAAGATTGTGCCTGCCCTCTCCAAGGAAATTGTGCCCAGTCCATTGACCACAACACTACAGGTTAGGGAAAAGCTCCAAGGCCCCTGAGGCCATCAATAGTGTAGGCCCCCCTGGACTAAGAGGGGCTCTCTGACACCAGCGGAGCAACTATCTCCACTTAGACTCTCAGACAGTGTCCCCAGAGACAGAAGGTTGAAATGGACAGGCCCCCAGGCCCTAATCTGAACCTTAGCTTTGGTTTCCATGTTTCCGTTCTCAGAGGACTGTTTTCGTAGACCAGCACATGGGGCTTTTCTGAGGCACCAAACCAAACCTCTCTCATCTCCACATGGGCAGCTTTCTTACTGGGATGTATCAAACACTTCAGGTAGGAGAGTTCCGCAGGGCCACTGAACAACCAGCACATTCCAAGGTCTCCATGGACCCAAACGCACATTATGACGCATCCTCAGGAGAGGCCATTTCAACTCAGCCCCCTGGGTCGCGTGTCCCAGAGGCAGCAGATCAAACATATCTTGTCGCTAATAGCCAATGGGAATGCGAGGCATGCTGTACAGGGATCCATCCTTCGAACCCTGCTCTCCAGTCCTTCCGTATGGTATGTCCTGGAGCCATGCAACAGGACTCGAATGTCCCGCAGAAGGAAACCTTGTGGTTTGGGGCAACCTCCAAACTCAGCGTGGGAAAACTTCCTTGGCCTCATGAGGCCCCCACTTCATGAAGGTGCCATCATGGACACATACTCCAGCCTCAGCCAACGTCTGATCCTCAGCCTGACTTCAGATGCAGGAGATTTTGATTCAGCCTCTGCAGAGTGGGCCTGCTCTGCCCTTGGTTCCAATCCTCACACTAGCTTGTGTTTTCAGACTTCCGTCCTCACACTCCTGGCCCACAAACCCTCCCTACTGGGAATTCTGGGGCCACAATGAAGCACTGTGCCTGCCTCCCAAGAGAAAAACATTGTCTATGGCGCTGCCCAGAAACCCCAAATGAGGATCAAACTGCTTGGCCCTCGGCAACACCCCAATTGCATAGGCTACCTTAAACAGTGATGCTCTGTCGCAAATAGCCTGAGCCCAGACCTTCCAACAGACACCGACACAGCTGGCTGCACACCCAGCACATTGGACCCGCCACAGCCTTAGGCCACCATCCATTCCCAACCTGGGTTTTCAGTCATCGGAACCTAGACCTTATCTCCAATCCCTGCACAGGGGGGAACCTGATGCACAAGTCAGAACCCCTCCTTCCCCCTGGCAAGAAACCTTGCTGCTGGCAGTGAGTCAAACCTTCAGTGTAGGAGAAAACGGCATGGCCCATGAGGCCACGCCCAAGCGTGAGGGCCGCCTTGGGCACAAACACACATTGTGACCCTCAGCGTGAGTACCTTATTCAAGTAACGCCTCTCAGTGACTGGACCAAGAGCCCGCATATGTGGCTTGCCATGCCCATAGGCACCCAGGACTAACTAGATGGTGTGTATTCCAGTTGAGGGAACCCACTGCTGTGCTCTAGAGTCCCTCTCCTGGGGGGTCCCCTGTGGCAGGAAACAGTACTCTTCATTCCCACAGAATGAACACAAACACTTGGGAGCTTGGACAATCCCCTGAGAGGAAGGCTCTTCCTCGGCCTCTGAGACAACCCCTACCCGGACCGGACACTGTAAACGCAACACCCAGAGACAAAATCCTGAGTGACTGCCTCCCACTTGCCCTACTTTGATTTCCAGAGGATCTCCCCTCACGGACTAGAGATCAGGCCTGCCATTACATTGGCCCCTAGCTGAGCCAAGTTTGCTTTTTCAGACATCTGTCCCCACAGCCCTGGCAAACAGAGCCTCTAGGCTGGGTCCTCTGGAGCCATACCACAGGACCGTGCCTGCTCTCTCCTGGGAAACTGTGTCCATTCCTTTGGCCACACACCTCCAGAATATGAGAAACCTCAAGGCCTCCGAGGACATCCCACTACTGGGAGCCTCACTGGACTCACAGGGGCATTTGGACACAAGCTGAGCAGCTACATCCATGAATGCATGCACACAGATGACAACAGAGATAGAAGGTTGAGCCGGACAGGCCTTTAGGCCGTAGTCTCAACTCTTACTTTGGTTTCCAGGTGTCACTCCTCAGAGGCTTTGGTTCGAAGAACAGGGTATGGGGCTTTCCTGAGGCACGGAACAGAACTCCTCTCGTCTCCACATGGGAAGTTTCCTTGTTGGAGCCGTGTCAAACACCTCATGTTGGAGAATCCTGCAGAGTCCCTGAGCCACCTCCACATTCCAAGGTCTCCCAGGCCACCAAGCCACAGTAGGACACATCTTCAGGAGAGTCCATTTCAACTCTCCCCTCTGGGTAGCTCACCCAGGAGCCCGCAGATTGAGCCTGCCTTGTCCTGACTAAAGAGTGGGAATATGAGGTGGCGTTCCCAGGCATCCATGCTTAGACACCTGCTCTCGAGTCTTTCCATATGGGGCCTCTTGGAACCATCCAATAGGACTCGACTGTCGTGCAGAAGGTAACCTTCAGTTTTGGAGCAGTTCACAAATCCCATCGTAGGCAAAACTTTCTGGCCTCATGAAGCCCCCACACCCTTCAGGAAGAGGCCATGCTGGACAAGAACTCTAGCCTGAGGCACGTCTCATAGTTGACATGACCTCAGTGCAGGAGATCCCGATTCAGCCTCTGCAGAGTGGGCCTGCCGTGACCTCGGTCCCAAACCTCACGCTAGCTTGTGTTTTCAGACTTCCTTCCTCACACTCCTGGCAAACAAGCCCTCCGGACTAGGAACTCCAGAACCAAAACCCAGCCCAGTGTCTGCCCAACGGAAGAAAAACGTTTCCCTGTGGGGCTCTCCAGAAAACCCAGATGAGGATCAACCTGCTCGGGCCTCGACGGTACCCGAACTGGATAGGCTGCTCTGGGCACTCATGCTCTGCCTGACACAGCCTGAAGCCAGACGTCCAGACAGACAAGGAGACAGCTGGCCGCACACCCAGCACTTCGGACACGCCATGGTCTTATGCCGTCACCTCATCCTAACCTTGGTTTTCAGATATCTGAACCTAGACATTATATCAATTCTCCACACAGCTGGGTATAGCAAGCACAAAAGAGAACTCCTCCTTCCCCATGGTTGTAAAGCTTGCTCTTGGCATGGAGTCACACCTTCAGGTTGAGAGAAACCTTCATGGCCCCTGATTCCACGCCCAACCGTGAGTGCAGCAGCACAAATTCACACTGTGACCCTCAGCATGAGCCCCATGTCAAAGAAAGGCCTGTCAGGGCCTGGACCAAGAGCCCACATATGGGGCTTGCCAAGCCCCTATGCACCCAATCCTCACCACGGTTTGAATTTTCCAGTCGCCCCGCCCGTACCTGGAGCTCTGCTCTGGAATCCCTTTCTTGGAGAGACCCATGAGCCAGACAACACGACTCCACCCTTCCCACAAAATGACCCCAAACTCTTGGGAGCTGGGACAAATCCCCAGAGAGGGATACTCGTCCACAGTACCTGAGGCCACCGCTCCAATCCACGGCTATCCCGGACACAACATCCAGAGACAAAAGCCTGAAGGAACGCCTCCCACTCGCCCTTGTTTCAGAGGCCCAGGAGCTCCCTCTCGGGCTGTACATCCGGCCTGCCATACCCTAGGCGCCACTCATAAGCTGAGTTTGTGTATTCAGACTTCTGTGCCCACAGCCTGGACCCACACACCTCCAGGCTAGGGCCTCTAGGGCCACAGCAAAAGATTGTGCCTGCCCTCTCCAAGGAAATTGTGCCCAGTCCATTGACCACAACACTACAGGTTAGGGAAAAGCTCCAAGGCCCCTGAGGCCATCAATAGTGTAGGCCCCCCTGGACTAAGAGGGGCTCTCTGACACCAGCGGAGCAACTATCTCCACTTAGACTCTCAGACAGTGTCCCCAGAGACAGAAGGTTGAAATGGACAGGCCCCCAGGCCCTAATCTGAACCTTAGCTTTGGTTTCCATGTTTCCGTTCTCAGAGGACTGTTTTCGTAGACCAGCACATGGGGCTTTTCTGAGGCACCAAACCAAACCTCTCTCATCTCCACATGGGCAGCTTTCTTACTGGGATGTATCAAACACTTCAGGTAGGAGAGTTCCGCAGGGCCACTGAACAACCAGCACATTCCAAGGTCTCCATGGACCCAAACGCACATTATGACGCATCCTCAGGAGAGGCCATTTCAACTCAGCCCCCTGGGTCGCGTGTCCCAGAGGCAGCAGATCAAACATATCTTGTCGCTAATAGCCAATGGGAATGCGAGGCATGCTGTACAGGGATCCATCCTTCGAACCCTGCTCTCCAGTCCTTCCGTATGGTATGTCCTGGAGCCATGCAACAGGACTCGAATGTCCCGCAGAAGGAAACCTTGTGGTTTGGGGCAACCTCCAAACTCAGCGTGGGAAAACTTCCTTGGCCTCATGAGGCCCCCACTTCATGAAGGTGCCATCATGGACACATACTCCAGCCTCAGCCAACGTCTGATCCTCAGCCTGACTTCAGATGCAGGAGATTTTGATTCAGCCTCTGCAGAGTGGGCCTGCTCTGCCCTTGGTTCCAATCCTCACACTAGCTTGTGTTTTCAGACTTCCGTCCTCACACTCCTGGCCCACAAACCCTCCCTACTGGGAATTCTGGGGCCACAATGAAGCACTGTGCCTGCCTCCCAAGAGAAAAACATTGTCTATGGCGCTGCCCAGAAACCCCAAATGAGGATCAAACTGCTTGGCCCTCGGCAACACCCCAATTGCATAGGCTACCTTAAACAGTGATGCTCTGTCGCAAATAGCCTGAGCCCAGACCTTCCAACAGACACCGACACAGCTGGCTGCACACCCAGCACATTGGACCCGCCACTGCCTTAGGCCACCATCCATTCCCAACCTGGGTTTTCAGTCATCGGAACCTAGACCTTATCTCCAATCCCTGCACAGGGGGGAACCTGATGCACAAGTCAGAACCCCTCCTTCCCCCTGGCAAGAAACCTTGCTGCTGGCAGTGAGTCAAACCTTCAGTGTAGGAGAAAACGGCATGGCCCATGAGGCCACGCCCAAGCGTGAGGGCCGCCTTGGGCACAAACACACATTGTGACCCTCAGCGTGAGTACCTTATTCAAGTAACGCCTCTCAGTGACTGGACCAAGAGCCCGCATATGTGGCTTGCCATGCCCATAGGCACCCAGGACTAACTAGATGGTGTGTATTCCAGTTGAGGGAACCCACTGCTGTGCTCTAGAGTCCCTCTCCTGGGGGGTCCCCTGTGGCAGGAAACAGTACTCTTCATTCCCACAGAATGAACACAAACACTTGGGAGCTTGGACAATCCCCTGAGAGGAAGGCTCTTCCTCGGCCTCTGAGACAACCCCTACCCTGACCGGACACTGTAAACGCAACACCCAGAGACAAAATCCTGAGTGACTGCCTCCCACTTGCCCTACTTTGATTTCCAGAGGATCTCCCCTCACGGACTAGAGATCAGGCCTGCCATTACATTGGCCCCTAGCTGAGCCAAGTTTGCTTTTTCAGACATCTGTCCCCACAGCCCTGGCAAACAGAGCCTCTAGGCTGGGTCCTCTGGAGCCATACCACAGGACCGTGCCTGCTCTCTTCTGGGAAACTGTGTCCATTCCTTTGGCCACACACCTCCAGAATATGAGAAACCTCAAGGCCTCCGAGGACATCCCACTACTGGGAGCCTCACTGGACTCACAGGGGCATTCGGACACAAGCTGAGCAGCTACATCCATGAATGCATGCACACAGATGACAACAGAGATAGAAGGTTGAGCCGGACAGGCCTTTAGGCCGTAGTCTCAACTCTTACTTTGGTTTCCAGGTGTCACTCCTCAGAGGCTTTGGTTCGAAGAACAGGGTATGGGGCTTTCCTGAGGCACGGAACAGAACTCCTCTTGTCTCCACATGGGAAGTTTCCTTGTTGGAGCCGTGTCAAACACCTCATGTTGGAGAATCCTGCAGAGTCCCTGAGCCACCTCCACATTCCAAGGTCTCCCAGGCCACCAAGCCACAGTAGGACACATCTTCAGGAGAGTCCATTTCAACTCTCCCCTCTGGGTAGCTCACCCAGGAGCCCGCAGATTGAGCCTGCCTTGTCCTGACTAAAGAGTGGGAATATGAGGTGGCGTTCCCAGGCATCCATGCTTAGACACCTGCTCTCGAGTCTTTCCATATGGGGCCTCTTGGAACCATCCAATAGGACTCGACTGTCGTGCAGAAGGTAACCTTCAATTTTGGAGCAGTTCACAAATCCCATCGTAGGCAAAACTTTCTGGCCTCATGAAGCCCCCACACCCTTCAGGAAGAGGCCATGCTGGACAAGAACTCTAGCCTGAGGCACGTCTCATAGTTGACATGACCTCAGTGCAGGAGATCCCGATTCAGCATCTGCAGAGTGGGCCTGCCGTGACCTCGGTCCCAAACCTCACGCTAGCTTGTGTTTTCAGACTTCCTTCCTCACACTCCTGGCAAACAAGCCCTCCGGACTAGGAACTCCAGAACCAAAACCCAGCCCAGTGTCTGCCCAACGGAAGTAAAACGTTTCCCTGTGGGGCTCTCCAGAAAACCCAGATGAGGATCAACCTGCTCGGGCCTCGACGGTACCCGAACTGGATAGGCTGCTCTGGGCACTCATGCTTTGCCTGACACAGCCTGAAGCCAGACGTCCAGACAGACAAGGAGACAGCTGGCCGCACACCCAGCACTTCGGACACGCCATGGTCTTATGCCGTCACCTCATCCTAACCTTGGTTTTCAGATATCTGAACCTAGACATTATATCAATTCTCCACACAGCTGGGTATAGCAAGCACAAAACGAACTCCCCCTTCCCCATGGCTGTCAAGCTTGCTCTTGGCATGGAGTCACACCTTCAGGGTGGGAGAAACCTTCATGGCCCCTGATGCCACGCCCAAACTTGAGTGCTGCTTGGGCACAAATTCACACTGTGATCCTCAGCATGAGCCCCATGTCAAAGAAAGGCCTGTCAGGGCCTGGACCAAGAGCCCACATATGGGGCTTGCCAAGCCCCTATGCACCCAATCCTCACCACGGTTTGAATTTTCCAGTCGCCCCGCCCGTACCTGGAGCTCTGCTCTGGAATCCCTTTCTTGGAGAGACCCATGAGCCAGACAACACGACTCCACCCTTCCCACAAAATGACCCCAAACTCTTGGGAGCTGGGACAAATCCCCAGAGAGGGATACTCGTCCACAGTACCTGAGGCCACCGCTCCAATCCACGGCTATCCCGGACACAACATCCAGAGACAAAAGCCTGAAGGAACGCCTCCCACTCGCCCTTGTTTCAGAGGCCCAGGAGCTCCCTCTCGGGCTGTACATCCGGCCTGCCATACCCTAGGCGCCACTCATAAGCTGAGTTTGTGTATTCAGACTTCTGTGCCCACAGCCTGGACCCACACACCTCCAGGCTAGGGCCTCTAGGGCCACAGCGAAAGATTGTGCCTGCCCTCTCCAAGGAAAGTGTGCCCAGTTCATTGACCACAACACTACAGGTTAGGGAAAAGCTCCAAGGCCCCTGAGGCCATCAATAGTGTAGGCCACCCTGGACTAAGAGGGGCTCTCTGACACCAGCGGAGCAACTATCTCCACTTAGACTCTCAGACAGTGTCCCCAGAGACAGAAGGTTGAAATGGACAGGCCCCCAGGCCCTAATCTGAACCTTAGCTTTGGTTTCCATGTTTCCGTTCTCAGAGGACTGTTTTCGTAGACCAGCACATGGGGCTTTTCTGAGGCACCAAACTAAACCTCTCTCCTCTCCACATGGGCAGCTTTCTTACTGGGATGTATCAAACACTTCAGGTAGGAGAGTTCCGCAGGGCCACTGAACAACCAGCACATTCCAAGGTCTCCATGGACCCAAACGCACATTATGACGCATCCTCAGGAGAGGCCATTTCAACTCAGCCCCCTGGGTCGCGTGTTCCAGAGGCAGCAGATCAAACATATCTTGTCGCTAATAGCCAATGGGAATGCGAGGCATGCTGTACAGGGATCCATCCTTCGAACCCTGCTCTCCAGTCCTTCCGTATGGTATGTCCTGGAGCCATGCAACAGGACTCGAATGTCCCGCAGAAGGAAACCTTGTGGTTTGGGGCAACCTCCAAACTCAGCGTGGGAAAACTTCCTTGGCCTCATGAGGCCCCCACTTCATGAAGGTGCCATCATGGACACATACTCCAGCCTCAGCCAACGTCTGATCCTCAGCCTGACTTCAGATGCAGGAGATTTTGATTCAGCCTCTGCAGAGTGGGCCTGCTCTCCCCTTGGTTCCAATCCTCACACTAGCTTGTGTTTTCAGACTTCCGTCCTCACACTCCTGGCCCACAAACCCTCCCTAGTGCTTCATTCTGGGGCCACAGTGAAGCACTGTGCCTGCCTCCCAGGAGAAAAACCTTGTCTATGGCGCTGCCCAGAAACCCCAAATGAGGATCAAACTGCTTGGCCCTCGGCAACACCCCAATTGCATAGGCTACCTTAAACAGTGATGCTCTGTCGCAAATAGCCTGAGCCCAGACCTTCCAACAGACACCGACACAGCTGGCTGCACACCCAGCACATTGGACCCGCCACTGCCTTAGGCCACCATCCATTCCCAACCTGGGTTTTCAGTCATCGGAACCTAGACCTTATCTCCAATCCCTGCACAGGGGGGAACCTGATGCACAAGTCAGAACCCCTCCTTCCCCCTGGCAAGAAACCTTGCTGCTGGCAGTGAGTCAAACCTTCAGTGTAGGAGAAAACGGCATGGCCCATGAGGCCACGCCCAAGCGTGAGGGCCGCCTTGGGCACAAACACACATTGTGACCCTCAGCGTGAGTACCTTATTCAAGTAACGCCTCTCAGTGACTGGACCAAGAGCCCGCATATGTGGCTTGCCATGCCCATAGGCACCCAGGACTAACTAGATGGTGTGTATTCCAGTTGAGGGAACCCACTGCTGTGCTCTAGAGTCCCTCTCCTGGGGGTTCCCCTGTGGCAGGAAACAGTACTCTTCATTCCCACAGAATGAACACAAACACTTGGGAGCTTGGACAATCCCCTGAGAGGAAGGCTCTTCCTCGGCCTCTGAGACAACCCCTACCCTGACCAGACACTGTAAACGCAACACCCAGAGACAAAATCCTGAGTGACTGCCTCCCACTTGCCCTACTTTGATTTCCAGAGGATCTCCCCTCACGGACTAGAGATCAGGCCTGCCATTACATTGGCCCCTAGCTGAGCCAAGTTTGCTTTTTCAGACATCTGTCCCCACAGCCCTGGCAAACAGAGCCTCTAGGCTGGGTCCTCTGGAGCCATACCACAGGACCGTGCCTGCTCTCTCCTGGGAAACTGTGTCCATTCCTTTGGCCACACACCTCCAGAATATGAGAAACCTCAAGGCCTCCGAGGACATCCCACTACTGGGAGCCTCACTGGACTCACAGGGGCATTCGGACACAAGCTGAGCAGCTACATCCATGAATGCATGCACACAGATGACAACAGAGATAGAAGGTTGAGCCGGACAGGCCTTTAGGCCGTAGTCTCAACTCTTACTTTGGTTTCCAGGTGTCACTCCTCAGAGGCTTTGGTTCGAAGAACAGGGTATGGGGCTTTCCTGAGGCACGGAACAGAACTCCTCTCGTCTCCACATGGGAAGTTTCCTTGTTGGAGCCGTGTCAAACACCTCATGTTGGAGAATCCTGCAGAGTCCCTGAGCCACCTCCACATTCCAAGGTCTCCCAGGCCACCAAGCCACAGTAGGACTCATCTTCAGGAGAGTCCATTTCAACTCTCCCCTCTGGGTAGCTCACCCAGGAGCCCGCAGATTGAGCCTGCCATGTCCTGACTAAAGAGTGGGAATATGAGGTGGCGTTCCCAGGCATCCATGCTTAGACACTTGCTCTCGAGTCTTTCCATATGGGGCCTCTTGGAACCATCCAATAGGACTCGACTGTCGTGCAGAAGGTAACCTTCAGTTTTGGAGCAGTTCACAAATCCCATCGTAGGCAAAACTTTCTGGCCTCATGAAGCCCCCACACCCTTCAGGAAGAGGCCATGCTGGACAAGAACTCTAGCCTGAGGCACGTCTCATAGTTGACATGACCTCAGTGCAGGAGATCCCGATTCAGCCTCTGCAGAGTGGGCATGCCGTGACCTCGGTCCCAAACCTCACGCTAGCTTGTGTTTTCAGACTTCCTTCCTCACACTCCTGGCAAACAAGCCCTCCGGACTAAAAACTCCAGAACCAAAACCCAGCCCAGTGTCTGCCCAACGGAAGAAAAACGTTTCCCTGTGGGGCTCTCCAGAAAACCCAGATGAGGATCAACCTGCTCGGGCCTCGACGGTACCCGAACTGGATAGGCTGCTCTGGGCACTCATGCTCTGCCTGACACAGCCTGAAGCCAGACGTCCAGACAGACAAGGAGACAGCTGGCCGCACACCCAGCACTTCGGACACGCCATGGTCTTATGCCGTCACCTCATCCTAACCTTGGTTTTCAGATATCTGAACCTAGACATTATATCAATTCTCCACACAGCTGGGTATAGCAAGCACAAAACAGAACTCCTCCTTCCCCATGGCTGTCAAGCTTGCTCTTGGCATGGAGTCACCCCTTCAGGGTGGGAGAAACCTTCATGGCCCCTGATGCCACGCCCAAACTTGAGTGCTGCTTGGGCACAAATTCACACTGTGATCCTCAGCATGAGCCCCATGTCAAAGAAAGGCCTGTCAGGGCCTGGACCAAGAGCCCACATATGGGGCTTGCCAAGCCCCTATGCACCCAATCCTCACCACGGTTTTAATTTTCCAGTCGCCCCGCCCGTACCTGGAGCTCTGCTCTGGAATCCCTTTCTTGGAGAGACCCATGAGCCAGACAACACGACTCCACCCTTCCCACAAAATGACCCCAAACTCTTGGGAGCTGGGACAAATCCCCAGAGAGGGATACTCGTCCACAGTACCTGAGGCCACCGCTCCAATCCACGGCTATCCCGGACACAACATCCAGAGACAAAAGCCTGAAGGAACGCCTCCCACTCGCCCTTGTTTCAGAGGCCCAGGAGCTCCCTCTCGGGCTGTACATCCGGCCTGCCATACCCTAGGCGCCACTCATAAGCTGAGTTTGTGTATTCAGACTTCTGTGCCCACAGCCTGGACCCACACACCTCCAGGCTAGGGCCTCTATGGCCACAGCGAAAGATTGTGCCTGCCCTCTCCAAGGAAAGTGTGCCCAGTCCATTGACCACAACACTACAGGTTAGGGAAAAGCTCCAAGGCCCCTGAGGCCATCAATAGTGTAGGCCCCCCTGGACTAAGAGGGGCTCTCTGACACCAGCGGAGCAACTATCTCCACTTAGACTCTCAGACAGTGTCCCCAGAGACAGAAGGTTGAAATGGACAGGCCCCCAGGCCCTAATCTGAACCTTAGCTTTGGTTTCCATGTTTCCGTTCTCAGAGGACTGTTTTCGTAGACCAGCACATGGGGCTTTTCTGAGGCACCAAACCAAACCTCTCTCATCTCCACATGGGCAGCTTTCTTACTGGGATGTATCAAACACTTCAGGTAGGAGAGTTCCGCAGGGCCACTGAACAACCAGCACATTCCAAGGTCTCCATGGACCCAAACGCACATTATGACGCATCCTCAGGAGAGGCCATTTCAACTCAGCCCCCTGGGTCGCGTGTCCCAGAGGCAGCAGATCAAACATATCTTGTCGCTAATAGCCAATGGGAATGCGAGGCATGCTGTACAGGGATCCATCCTTCGTACCCTGCTCTCCAGTCCTTCCGTATGGTATGTCCTGGAGCCATGCAACAGGACTCGAATGTCCCGCAGAAGGAAACCTTGTGGTTTGGGGCAACCTCCAAACTCAGCGTGGGAAAAGTTCCTTGGCCTCATGAGGCCCTCACTTCATGAAGGTGCCATCATGGACACATACTCCAGCCTCAGCCAACGTCTGATCCTCAGCCTGACTTCAGATGCAGGAGATTTTGATTCAGCCTCTGCAGAGTGGGCCTGCTCTGCCCTTGGTTCCAATCCTCACACTAGCTTGTGTTTTCAGACTTCCGTCCTCACACTCCTGGCCCACAAACCCTCCCTAGTGCTTCATTCTGGGGCCACAATGAAGCACTGTGCCTGCCTCCCAAGAGAAATCATTGTCTATGGCGCTGCCCAGAAACCCCAAATGAGGATCAAACTGCTTGGCCCTCGGCAACACCCCAATTGCATAGGCTACCTTAAACAGTGATGCTCTGTCGCAAATAGCCTGAGCCCAGACCTTCCAACAGACACCGACACAGCTGGCTGCACACCCAGCACATTGGACCCGCCACTGCCTTAGGCCACCATCCATTCCCAACCTGGGTTTTCAGTCATCGGAACCTAGACCTTATCTCCAATCCCTGCACAGGGGGGAACCTGATGCACAAGTCAGAACCCCTCCTTCCCCCTGGCAAGAAACCTTGCTGCTGGCAGTGAGTCAAACCTTCAGTGTAGGAGAAAACGGCATGGCCCATGCGGCCACGCCCAAGCGTGAGGGCCGCCTTGGGCACAAACACACATTGTGACCCTCAGCGTGAGTACCTTATTCAAGTAACGCCTCTCAGTGACTGGACCAAGAGCCCGCATATGTGGCTTGCCATGCCCATAGGCACCCAGGACTAACTAGATGGTGTGTATTCCAGTTGAGGGAACCCACTGCTGTGCTCTAGAGTCCCTCTCCTGGAAGTTCCCCTGTGGCAGGAAACAGTACTCTTCATTCCCACAGAATGAACACAAACACTTGGGAGCTTGGACAATCCCCTGAGAGGAAGGCTCTTCCTCGGCCTCTGAGACAACCCCTACCCTGACCGGACACTGTAAACGCAACACCCAGAGACAAAATCCTGAGTGACTGCCTCCCACTTGCCCTACTTTGATTTCCAGAGGATCTCCCCTCACGGACTAGAGATCAGGCCTGCCATTACATTGGCCCCTAGCTGAGCCAAGTTTGCTTTTTCACACATCTGTCCCCACAGCCCTGGCAAACAGAGCCTCTAGGCTGGTCCTCTGGAGCCATACCACAGGACCGTGCCTGCTCTCTCCTGGGAAACTGTGTCCATTCCTTTGGCCACACACCTCCAGAATATGAGAAACCTCAAGGCCTCCGAGGACATCCCACTACTGGGAGCCTCACTGGACTCACAGGGGCATTCGGACACAAGCTGAGCATCTACATCCATGAATGCATGCACACAGATGACAACAGAGATAGAAGGTTGAGCCGGACAGGCCTTTAGGCCGTAGTCTCAACTCTTACTTTGGTTTCCAGGTGTCACTCCTCAGAGGCTTTGGTTCGAAGAACAGGGTATGGGGCTTTCCTGAGGCACGGAACAGAACTCCTCTCGTCTCCACATGGGAAGTTTCCTTGTTGGAGCCGTGTCAAACACCTCATGTTGGAGAATCCTGCAGAGTCCCTGAGCCACCTCCACATTCCAAGGTCTCCCAGGCCACCAAGCCACAGTAGGACTCATCTTCAGGAGAGTCCATTTCAACTCTCCCCTCTGGGTAGCTCACCCAGGAGCCCGCAGATTGAGCTTGCCATGTCCTGACTAAAGAGTGGGAATATGAGGTGGCGTTCCCAGGCATCCATGCTTAGACACCTGCTCTCGAGTCTTTCCATATGGGGCCTCTTGGAACCATCCAATAGGACTCGACTGTCGTGCAGAAGGTAACCTTCAGTTTTGGAGCAGTTCACAAATCCCATCGTAGGCAAAACTTTCTGGCCTCATGAAGCCCCCACACCCTTCAGGAAGAGGCCATGCTGGACAAGAACTCTAGCCTGAGGCACGTCTCATAGTTGACATGACCTCAGTGCAGGAGATCCCGATTCAGCCTCTGCAGAGTGGGCATGCCGTGACCTCGGTCCCAAACCTCACGCTAGCTTGTGTTGTCAGACTTCCTTCCTCACACTCCTGGCAAACAAGCCCTCCGGACTAGGAACTCCGGAACCAAAACCCAGCCCAGTGTCTGCCCAACGGAAGAAAAACGTTTCCCTGTGGGGCTCTCCAGAAAACCCAGATGAGGATCAACCTGCTCGGGCCTCGACGGTACCCGAACTGGATAGGCTGCTCTGGGCACTCATGCTCTGCCTGACACAGCCTGAAGCCAGACGTCCAGACAGACAAGGAGACAGCTGGCCGCACACCCAGCACTTCGGACACGCCATGGTCTTATGCCGTCACCTCATCCTAACCTTGGTTTTCAGATATCTGAACCTAGACATTATATCAATTCTCCACACAGCTGGGTATAGCAAGCACAAAACAGAACTCCCCCTTCCCCATGGCTGTCAAGCTTGCTCTTGGCATGGAGTCACACCTTCAGGGTGGGAGAAACCTTCATGGCCCCTGATGCCACGCCCAAACTTGAGTGCTGCTTGGGCACAAATTCACACTGTGATCCTCAGCATGAGCCCCATGTCAAAGAAAGGCCTGTCAGGGCCTGGACCAAGAGCCCACATATGGGGCTTGCCAAGCCCCTATGCACCCAATCCTCACCACGGTTTGAATTTTCCAGTCGCCCCGCCCGTACCTGGAGCTCTGCTCTGGAATCCCTTTCTTGGAGAGACCCATGAGCCAGACAACACGACTCCACCCTTCCCACAAAATGACCCCAAACTCTTGGGAGCTGGGACAAATCCCCAGAGAGGGATACTCGTCCACAGTACCTGAGGCCACCGCTCCAATCCACGGCTATCCCGGACACAACATCCAGAGACAAAAGCCTGAAGGAACGCCTCCCACTCGCCCTTGTTTCAGAGGCCCAGGAGCTCCCTCTCGGGCTGTACATCCGTTCTGCCATACCCTAGGCGCCACTCATAAGCTGAGTTTGTGTATTCAGACTTCTGTGCCCACAGCCTGGACCCACACACCTCCAGGCTAGGGCCTCTAGGGCCACAGCGAAAGATTGTGCCTGCCCTCTCCAAGGAAAGTGTGCCCAGTTCATTGACCACAACACTACAGGTTAGGGAAAAGCTCCAAGGCCCCTGAGGCCCTCAATAGTGTAGGCCACACTGGACTAAGAGGGGCTCTCTGACACCAGCGGAGCAACTATCTCCACTTAGACTCTCAGACAGTGTCCCCAGAGACAGAAGGTTGAAATGGACAGGCCCCCAGGCCCTAATCTGAACCTTAGCTTTGGTTTCCATGTTTCCGTTCTCAGAGGACTGTTTTCGTAGACCAGCACATGGGGCTTTTCTGAGGCACCAAACCAAACCTCTCTCATCTCCACATGGGCAGCTTTCTTACTGGGATGTATCAAACACTTCAGGTAGGAGAGTTCCGCAGGGCCACTGAACAACCAGCACATTCCAAGGTCTCCATGGACCCAAACGCACATTATGACGCATCCTCAGGAGAGGCCATTTCAACTCAGCCCCCTGGGTCGCGTGTTCCAGAGGCAGCAGATCAAACATATCTTGTCGCTAATAGCCAATGGGAATGCGAGGCATGCTGTACAGGGATCCATCCTTCGAACCCTGCTCTCCAGTCCTTCCATATTGTATGTCCTGGAGCCATGCAACAGGACTCGAATGTCCCGCAGAAGGAAACCTTGTGGTTTGGGGCAACCTCCAAACTCAGCGTGGGAAAACTTCCTTGGCCTCATGAGGCCCCCACTTCATGAAGGTGCCATCATGGACACATACTCCAGCCTCAGCCAACGTCTGATCCTCAGCCTGACTTCAGATGCAGGAGATTTTGATTCAGCCTCTGCAGAGTGGGCCTGCTCTGCCCTTGGTTCCAATCCTCACACTAGCTTGTGTTTTCAGACTTCCGTCCTCACACTCCTGGCCCACAAACCCTCCCTACTGGGAATTCTGGGGCCACAATGAAGCACTGTGCCTGCCTCCCAAGAGAAAAACATTGTCTATGGCGCTGCCCAGAAACCCCAAATGAGGATCAAACTGCTTGGCCCTCGGCAACACCCCAATTGCATAGGCTACCTTAAACAGTGATGCTCTGTCGCAAATAGCCTGAGCCCAGACCTTCCAACAGACACCGACACAGCTGGCTGCACAACCAGCACGTTGGACCCGCCACTGCCTTAGGCCACCATCCATTCCCAACCTGGGTTTTCAGTCATCGGAACCTAGACCTTATCTCCAATCCCTGCACAGGGGGGAACCTGATGCACAAGTCAGAACCCCTCCTTCCCCCTGGCAAGAAACCTTGCTGCTGGCAGTGAGTCAAACCTTCCGTGTAGGAGAAAACGGCATGGCCCATGAGGCCACGCCCAAGCGTGAGGGCCGCCTTGGGCACAAACACACATTGTGACCCTCAGCGTGAGTACCTTATTCAAGTAACGCCTCTCAGTGACTGGACCAAGAGCCCGCATATGTGGCTTGCCATGCCCATAGGCACCCAGGACTAACTAGATGGTGTGTATTCCAGTTGAGGGAACCCACTGCTGTGCTTTAGAGTCCCTCTCCTGGGGGGTCCCCTGTGGCAGAAAACAGTACTCTTCATTCCCACAGAATGAACACAAACACTTGGGAGCTTGGACAATCCCCTGAGAGGAAGGCTCTTCCTCGGCCTCTGAGACAACCCCTACCCTGACCGGACACTGTAAACGCAACACCCAGAGACAAAATCCTGAGTGACTGCCTCCCACTTGCCCTACTTTGATTTCCAGAGGATCTCCCCTCACGGACTAGAGATCAGGCCTGCCATTACATTGGCCCCTAGCTGAGCCAAGTTTGCTTTTTCAGACATCTGTCCCCACAGCCCTGGCAAACAGAGCCTCTAGGCTGGGTCCTCTGGAGCCATACCACAGGACCGTGCCTGCTCTCTCCTGGGAAACTGTGTCCATTCCTTTGGCCACACACCTCCAGAATATGAGAAACCTCAAGGCCTCCGAGGACATCCCACTACTGGGAGCCTCACTGGACTCACAGGGACATTCGGACACAAGCTGAGCAGCTACATCCATGAATGCATGCACACAGATGACAACAGAGATAGAAGGTTGAGCCGGACAGGCCTTTAGGCCGTAGTCTCAACTCTTACTTTGGTTTCCAGGTGTCACTCCTCAGAGGCTTTGGTTCGAAGAACAGGGTATGGGGCTTTCCTGAGGCACGGAACAGAACTCCTCTCGTCTCCACATGGGAAGTTTCCTTGTTGGAGCCGTGTCAAACACCTCATGTTGGAGAATCCTGCAGAATCCCTGAGCCACCTCCACATTCCAAGGTCTCCCAGGCCACCAAGCCACAGTAGGACTCATCTTCAGGAGAGTCCATTTCAACTCTCCCCTCTGGGTAGCTCACCCAGGAGCCCGCAGATTGAGCCTGCCATGTCCTGACTAAAGAGTGGGAATATGAGGTGGCGTTCCCAGGCATCCATGCTTAGACACCTGCTCTCGAGTCTTTCCATATGGGGCCTCTTGGAACCATCCAATAGGACTCGACTGTCGTGCAGAAGGTAACCTTCAGTTTTCGAGCAGTTCACAAATCCCATCGTAGGCAAAACTTTCTGGCCTCATGAAGCCCCCACACCCTTCAGGAAGAGGCCATGCTGGACAAGAACTCTAGCCTGAGGCACGTCTCATAGTTGACATGACCTCAGTGCAGGAGATCCCGATTCAGCCTCTGCAGAGTGGGCATGCCGTGACCTCGGTCCCAAACCTCACGCTAGCTTGTGTTTTCAGACTTCCTTCCTCACACTCCTGGCAAACAAACCCTCCGGACTAGGAACTCCGGAACCAAAACCCAGCCCAGTGTCTGCCCAACGGAAGAAAAACGTTTCCCTGTGGGGCTCACCAGAAAACCCAGATGAGGATCAACCTGCTCGGGCCTCGACGATACCCGAACTGGATAGGCTGCTCTGGGCACTCATGCTCTGCCTGACACAGCCTAAAGCCAGACGTCCAGACAGACAAGGAGACAGCTGGCCGCACACCCAGCACTTCGGACACGCCATGGTCTTATGCCGTCACCTCATCCTAACCTTGGTTTTCAGATATCTGAACCTAGACATTATATCAATTCTCCACACAGCTGGGTATAGCAAGCACAATACAGAACTCCTCCTTCCCCATGGCTGTCAAGCTTGCTCTTGGCATGGAGTCACACCTTCAGGGTGGGAGAAACCTCCATGGCCCCTGATGCCACGCCCAAACTTGAGTGCTGCTTGGGCACAAATTCACACTGTGATCCTCAGCATGAGCCCCATGTCAAAGAAAGGCCTGTCAGGGCCTGGACCAAGAGCCCACATATGGGGCTTGCCAAGCCCCTATGCACCCAATCCTCACCACGGTTTGAATTTTCCAGTCGCCCCGCCCGTACCTGGAGCTCTGCTCTGGAATCCCTTTTTTGGAGAGACCCATGAGCCAGACAACACGACTCCACCCTTCCCACAAAATGACCCCAAACTCTTGGGAGCTGGGACAAATCCCCAGAGAGGGATACTCGTCCACAGTACCTGAGGCCACCGCTCCAATCCACGGCTATCCCGGACACAACATCCAGAGACAAAAGCCTGAAGGAACGCCTCCCACTCGCCCTTGTTTCAGAGGCCCAGGAGCTCCCTCTCGGGCTGTACATCTGGCCTGCCATACCCTAGGCGCCACTCATAAGCTGAGTTTGTGTATTCAGACTTCTGTGCCCACAGCCTGGACCCACACACCTCCAGGCTAGGGCCTCTAGGGCCACAGCGAAAGATTGTGCCTGCCCTCTCCAAGGAAAGTGTGCCCAGTCCATTGACCACAACAATACAGGTTAGGGAAAAGCTCCAAGGCCCCTGAGGCCATCAATAGTGTAGGCCCCCCTGGACTAAGAGGGGCTCTCTGACACCAGCGGAGCAACTATCTCCACTTAGACTCTCAGACAGTGTCCCCAGAGACAGAAGGTTGAAATGGACAGGCCCCCAGGCCCTAATCTGAACCTTAGCTTTGGTTTCCATGTTTCCGTTCTCAGAGGACTGTTTTCGAAGACCAGCACATGGGGCTTTTCTGAGGCACCAAACCAAACATCTCTCATCTCCACATGGGCAGCTTTCTTACTGGGATGTATCAAACACTTCAGGTAGGAGAGTTCCGCAGGGCCACTGAACAACCAGCACATTCCAAGGTCTCCATGGACCCAAACGCACATTATGACGCATCCTCAGGAGAGGCCATTTCAACTCAGCCCCCTGGGTCGCGTGTTCCAGAGGCAGCAGATCAAACATATCTTGTCGCTAATAGCCAATGGGAATGCGAGGCATGCTGTACAGGTATCCATCCTTCGAACCCTGCTCTCCAGTCCTTCCGTATGGTATGTCCTGGAGCCATGCAACAGGACTCGAATGTCCCGCAGAAGGAAACCTTGTGGTTTGGGGCAACCTCCAAACTCAGCGTGGGAAAAGTTCCTTGGCCTCATGAGGCCCCCACTTCATGAAGGTGCCATCATGGACACATACTCCAGCCTCAGCCAACGTCTGATCCTCAGCCTGACTTCAGATGCAGGAGATTTTGATTCAGCCTCTGCAGAGTGGGCCTGCTCTGCCCTTGGTTCCAATCCTCACACTAGCTTGTGTTTTCAGACTTCCGTCCTCACACTCCTGGCCCACAAACCCTCCCTACTGGGAATTCTGGGGCCACAATGAAGCACTGTGCCTGCCTCCCAGGAGAAAAACCTTGTCTATGGCGCTGCCCAGAATCCCCAAATGAGGATCAAACTGCTTGGCCCTCGGCAACACCCCAATTGCATAGGCTACCTTAAACAGTGATGCTCTGTCGCAAATAGCCTGAGCCCAGACCTTCCAACAGACACCGACACAGCTGGCTGCACACCCAGCACATTGGACCCGCCACTGCCTTAGGCCACCATCCATTCCCAACCTGGGTTTTCAGTCATCGGAACCTAGACCTTATCTCCAATCCCTGCACAGGGGGGAACCTGATGCACAAGTCAGAACCCCTCCTTTCCCCTGGCAAGAAACCTTGCTGCTGGCAGTGAGTCAAACCTTCAGTGTAGGAGAAAACGGCATGGCCCATGAGGCCACGCCCAAGCGTGAGGGCCGCCTTGGGCACAAACACACATTGTGACCCTCAGCGTGAGTACCTTATTCAAGTAACGCCTCTCAGTGACTGGACCAAGAGCCCGCATATGTGGCTTGCCATGCCCATAGGCACCCAGGACTAACTAGATGGTGTGTATTCCAGTTGAGGGAACCCACTGCTGTGCTCTAGAGTCCCTCTCCTGGGGGGTCCCCTGTGGCAGAAAACAGTACTCTTCATTCCCACAGAATGAACACAAACACTTGGGAGCTTGGACAATCCCCTGAGAGGAAGGCTCTTCCTCGGCCTCTGAGACAACCCCTACCCTGACCGGACACTGTAAACGCAACACCCAGAGACAAAATCCTGAGTGACTGCCTCCCACTTGCCCTACTTTGATTTCCAGAGGATCTCCCCTCACGGACTAGAGATCAGGCCTGCCATTACATTGGCCCCTAGCTGAGCCAAGTTTGCTTTTTCAGACATCTGTCCCCACAGCCCTGGCAAACAGAGCCTCTAGGCTGGGTCCTCTGGAGCCATACCACAGGACCGTGCCTGCTCTCTTCTGGGAAACTGTGTCCATTCCTTTGGCCACACACCTCCAGAATATGAGAAACCTCAAGGCCTCCGAGGACATCCCACTACTGGGAGCCTCACTGGACTCACAGGGGCATTCGGACACAAGCTGAGCAGCTACATCCATGAATGCATGCACACAGATGACAACAGAGATAGAAGGTTGAGCCGGACAGGCCTTTAGGCCGTAGTCTCAACTCTTACTTTGGTTTCCAGGTGTCACTCCTCAGAGGCTTTGGTTCGAAGAACAGGGTATGGGGCTTTCCTGAGGCACGGAACAGAACTCCTCTCGTCTCCACATGGGAAGTTTCCTTGTTGGAGCCGTGTCAAACACCTCATGTTGGAGAATCCTGCAGAGTCCCTGAGCCACCTCCACATTCCAAGGTCTCCCAGGCCACCAAGCCACAGTAGGACTCATCTTCAGGAGATTCCATTTCAACTCTCCCCTCTGGGTAGCTCACCCAGGAGCCCGCAGATTGAGCCTGCCTTGTCCTGACTAAAGAGTGGGAATATGAGGTGGCGTTCCCAGGCATCCATGCTTAGACACCTGCTCTCGAGTCTTTCCATATGGGGCCTCTTGGAACCATCCAATAGGACTCGACTGTCGTGCAGAAGGTAACCTTCAGTTTTGGAGCAGTTCACAAATCCCATCGTAGGCAAAACTTTCTGGCCTCATGAAGCCCCCACACCCTTCAGGAAGAGGCCATGCTGGACAAGAACTCTAGCCTGAGGCACGTCTCATAGTTGACATGACCTCAGTGCAGGAGATCCCGATTCAGCCTCTGCAGAGTGGGCATGCCGTGACCTCGGTCCCAAACCTCACGCTAGCTTGTGTTTTCAGACTTCCTTCCTCACACTCCTGGCAAACAAGCCCTCCGGACTAGGAACTCCGGAACCAAAACCCAGCCCAGTGTCTGCCCAACGGAAGAAAAACGTTTCCCTGTGGGGCTCTCCAGAAAACCCAGATGAGGATCAACCTGCTCGGGCCTCGACGGTACCCGAACTGGATAGGCTGCTCTGGGCACTCATGCTCTGCCTGACACAGCCTGAAGCCAGACGTCCAGACAGACAAGGAAACAGCTGGCCGCACACCGAGCACTTCGGACACGCCATGGTCTTATGCCGTCACCTCATCCTAACCTTGGTTTTCAGATATCTGAACCTAGACATTATATCAATTCTCCACACAGCTGGGTATAGCAAGCACAAAACAGAACTCCTCCTTCCCCATGGCTGTCAAGCTTGCTCTTGGCATGGAGTCACACCTTCAGGGTGGGAGAAACCTCCATGGCCCCTGATGCCACGCCCAAACTTGAGTGCTGCTTGGGCACAAATTCACACTGTGATCCTCAGCATGAGCCCCATGTCAAAGAAAGGCCTGTCAGGGCCTGGACCAAGAGCCCACATATGGGGCTTGCCAAGCCCCTATGCACCCAATCCTCACCACGGTTTGAATTTTCCAGTCGCCCCGCCCGTACCTGGAGCTCTGCTCTGGAATCCCTTTCTTGGAGAGACCCATGAGCCAGACAACACGACTCCACCCTTCCCACAAAATGACCCCAAACTCTTGGGAGCTGGGACAAATCCCCAGAGAGGGATACTCGTCCACAGTACCTGAGGCCACCGCTCCAATCCACGGCTATCCCGGACACAACATCCAGAGACAAAAGCCTGAAGGAACGCCTCCCACTCGCCCTTGTTTCAGAGGCCCAGGAGCTCCCTCTCGGGCTGTACATCCGGCCTGCCATACCCTAGGCGCCACTCCTAAGCTGAGTTGGTGTATTCAGACTTCTGTGCCCACAGCCTGGACCCACACACCTCCAGGCTAGGGCCTCTAGGGCCACAGCGAAAGATTGTGCCTGCCCTCTCCAAGGAAAGTGTGCCCAGTCCATTGACCACAACAATACAGGTTAGGGAAAAGCTCCAAGGCCCCTGAGGCCATCAATAGTGTAGGCCCCCCTGGACTAAGAGGGGCTCTCTGACACCAGCGGAGCAACTATCTCCACTTAGACTCTCAGACAGTGTCCCCAGAGACAGAAGGTTGAAATGGACAGGCCCCCAGGCCCTAATCTGAACCTTAGCTTTGGTTTCCATTTCCGTTCTCAGAGGACTGTTTTCGTAGACCAGCACATGGGGCTTTTCTGAGGCACCAAACCAAACATCTCTCATCTCCACATGGGCAGCTTTCTTACTGGGATGTATCAAACACTTCAGGTAGGAGAGTTCCGCAGGGCCACTGAACAACCAGCACATTCCAAGGTCTCCATGGACCCAAACGCACATTATGACGCATCCTCAGGAGAGGCCATTTCAACTCAGCCCCCTGGGTCGCGTGTTCCAGAGGCAGCAGATCAAACATATCTTGTCGCTAATAGCCAATGGGAATGCGAGGCATGCTGTACAGGGATCCATCCTTCGAACCCTGCTCTCCAGTCCTTCCGTATGGTATGTCCTGGAGCCATGCAACAGGACTCGAATGTCCCGCAGAAGGAAACCTTGTGGTTTGGGGCAACCTCCAAACTCAGCGTGGGAAAACTTCCTTGGCCTCATGAGGCCCCCACTTCATGAAGGTGCCATCATGGACACATACTCCAGCCTCAGCCAACGTCTGATCCTCAGCCTGACTTCAGATGCAGGAGATTTTGATTCAGCCTCTGCAGAGTGGGCCTGCTCTGCCCTTGGTTCCAATCCTCACACTAGCTTGTGTTTTCAGACTTCCGTCCTCACACTCCTGGCCCACAAACCCTCCCTACTGGGAATTCTGGGGCCACAATGAAGCACTGTGCCTGCCTCCCAAGAGAAAAACATTGTCTATGGCGCTGCCCAGAAACCCCAAATGAGGATCAAACTGCTTGGCCCTCGGCAACACCCCAATTGCATAGGCTACCTTAAACAGTGATGCTCTGTCGCAAATAGCCTGAGCCCAGACCTTCCAACAGACACCGACACAGCTGGCTGCACACCCTGCACATTGGACCCGCCACTGCCTTAGGCCACCATCCATTCCCAACCTGGGTTTTCAGTCATCGGAACCTAGACCTTATCTCCAATCCCTGCACAGGGGGGAACCTGATGCACAAGTCAGAACCCCTCCTTCCCCCTGGCAAGAAACCTTGCTGCTGGCAGTGAGTCAAACCTTCAGTGTAGGAGAAAACGGCATGGCCCATGAGGCCACGCCCAAGCGTGAGGGCCGCCTTGGGCACAAACACACATTGTGACCCTCAGCGTGAGTACCTTATTCAAGTAACGCCTCTCAGTGACTGGACCAAGAGCCCGCATATGTGGCTTGCCATGCCCATAGGCACCCAGGACTAACTAGATGGTGTGTATTCCAGTTGAGGGAACCCACTGCTCTGCTCTAGAGTCCCTCTCCTGGGGGTTCCCCTGTGGCAGGAAACAGTACTCTTCATTCCCACAGAATGAACACAAACACTTGGGAGCTTGGACAATCCCCTGAGAGGAAGGCTCTTCCTCGGCCTCTGAGACAACCCCTACCCTGACCGGACACTGTAAACGCAACACCTAGAGACAAAATCCTGAGTGACTGCCTCCCACTTGCCCTACTTTGATTTCCAGAGGATCTCCCCTCACGGACTAGAGATCAGGCCTGCCATTACATTGGCCCCTAGCTGAGCCAAGTTTGCTTTTTCAGACATCTGTCCCCACAGCCCTGGCAAACAGAGCCTCTAGGCTGGGTCCTCTGGAGCCATACCACAGGACCGTGCCTGCTCTCTCCTGGGAAACTGTGTCCATTCCTTTGGCCACACACCTCCAGAATATGAGAAACCTCAAGGCCTCCGAGGACATCCCACTACTGGGAGCCTCACTGGACTCACAGGGGCATTCAGACACAAGCTGAGCAGCTACATCCATGAATGCATGCACACAGATGACAACAGAGATAGAAGGTTGAGCCGGACAGGCCTTTAGGCCGTAGTCTCAACTCTTACTTTGGTTTCCAGGTGTCACTCCTCAGAGGCTTTGGTTCGAAGAACAGGGTATGGGGCTTTCCTGAGGCACGGAACAGAACTCCTCTCGTCTCCACAAGGGAAGTTTCCTTGTTGGAGCCGTGTCAAACACCTCATGTGGAGAATCCTGCAGAGTCCCTGAGCCACCTCCACATTCCAAGGTCTCCCAGGCCACCAAGCCACAGTAGGACTCATCTTCAGGAGAGTCCATTTCAACTCTCCCCTCTGGGTAGCTCACCCAGGAGCCCGCAGATTGAGCCTGCCTTGTCCTGACTAAAGAGTGGGAATATGAGGTGGCGTTCCCAGGCATCCATGCTTAGACACCTGCTCTCGAGTCTTTCCATATGGGGCCTCTTGGAACCATCCAATAGGACTCGACTGTCGGGCAGAAGGTAACCTTCAGTTTTGGAGCAGTTCACAAATCCCATCGTAGGCAAAACTTTCTGGCCTCATGAAGCCCCCACAACCTTCAGGAAGAGGCCATGCTGGACAAGAACTCTAGCCTGAGGCACGTCTCATAGTTGACATGACCTCAGTGCAGGAGATCCCGATTCAGCCTCTGCAGAGTGGGCATGCCGTGACCTCGATCCCAAACCTCACGCTAGCTTGTGTTTTCAGACTTCCTTCCTCACACTCCTGGCAAACAAGCCCTCCGGACTAGGAACTCCAGGACCAAAACCCAGCCCAGTGTCTGCCCAACGGAAGAAAAACGTTTCCCTGTGGGGCTCTCCAGAAAACCCAGATGAGGATCAACCTTCTCGGGCCTCGACGGTACCCGAACTGGATAGGCTGCTCTGGGCACTCATGCTCTGCCTGACACAGCCTGAAGCCAGCCGTCCAGACAGACAAGGAGACAGCTGGCCGCACACCCAGCACTTCGGACACGCCATGGTCTTATGCCGTCACCTCATCCTAACCTTGGTTTTCAGATATCTGAACCTAGACATTATATCAATTCTCCACACAGCTGGGTATAGCAAGCACAAAACAGAGCTCCCCCTTCCCCATGGCTGTCAAGCTTGCTCTTGGCATGGAGTCACACCTTCAGGGTGGGAGAAACCTTCATGGCCCCTGATGCCACGCCCAAACTTGAGTGCTGCTTGGGCACAAATTCACACTGTGATCCTCAGCATGAGCCCCATGTCAAAGAAAGGCCTGTCAGGGCCTGGACCAAGAGCCCACATATGGGGCTTGCCAAGCCCCTATGCACCCAATCCTCACCACGGTTTGAATTTTCCAGTCGCCCCGCCCGTACCTGGAGCTCTGCTCTGGAATCCCTTTCTTGGAGAGACCCATGAGCCAGACAACACGACTCCACCCTTCCCACAAAATGACCCCAAACTCTTGGGAGCTGGGACAAATCCCCAGAGAGGGATACTCGTCCACAGTACCTGAGGCCACCGCTCCAATCCACGGCTATCCCGGACACAACATCCAGAGACAAAAGCCTGAAGGAACGCCTCCCACTCGCCCTTGTTTCAGAGGCCCAGGAGCTCCCTCTCGGGCTGTACATCCGGCCTGCCATACCCTAGGCACCACTCATAAGCTGAGTTTGTGTATTCAGACTTCTGTGCCCACAGCCTGGACCCACACACCTCCAGGCTAGGGCCTCTAGGGCCACAGCGAAAGATTGTGCCTGCCCTCTCCAAGGAAAGTGTGCCCAGTCCATTGACCACAACACTACAGGTTAGGGAAAAGCTCCAAGGCCCCTGAGGCCATCAATAGTGTAGGCCCCCCTGGACTAAGAGGGGCTCTCTGACACCAGCGGAGCAACTATCTCCACTTAGACTCTCAGACAGTGTCCCCAGAGACAGAAGGTTGAAATGGACAGGCCCCCAGGCCCTAATCTGAACCTTAGCTTTGGTTTCCATGTTTCCGTTCTCAGAGGACTGTTTTCGTAGACCAGCACATGGGGCTTTTCTGAGGCACCAAACCAAACATCTCTCATCTCCACATGGGCAGCTTTCTTACTGGGATGTATCAAACACTTCAGGTAGGAGAGTTCCGCAGGGCCACTGAACAACCAGCACATTCCAAGGTCTCCATGGACCCAAACGCACATTATGACGCATCCTCAGGAGAGGCCATTTCAACTCAGCCCCCTGGGTCGCGTGTTCCAGAGGCAGCAGATCAAACATATCTTGTCGCTAATAGCCAATGGGAATGCGAGGCATGCTGTACAGGGATCCATCCTTCGAACCCTGCTCTCCAGTCCTTCCGTATGGTATGTTCTGGAGCCATGCAACAGGACTCGAATGTCCCGCAGAAGGAAACCTTGTGGTTTGGGGCAACCTCCAAACTCAGCGTGGGAAAACTTCCTTGGCCTCATGAGGCCCCCACTTCATGAAGGTGCCATCATGGACACATACTCCAGCCTCAGCCAACGTCTGATCCTCAGCCTGACTTCAGATGCAGGAGATTTTGATTCAGCCTCTGCAGAGTGGGCCTGCTCTGCCCTTGGTTCCAATCCTCACACTAGCTTGTGTTTTCAGACTTCCGTCCTCACACTCCTGGCCCACAAACCCTCCATACTGGGAATTCTGGGGCCACAATGAAGCACTGTGCCTGCCTCCCAAGAGAAAAACATTGTCTATGGCGCTGCCCAGAAACCCCAAATGAGGATCAAACTGCTTGGCCCTCGGCAACACCCCAATTGCATAGGCTACCTTAAACAGTGATGCTCTGTCGCAAATAGCCTGAGCCCAGACCTTCCAACAGACACCGACACAGCTGGCTGCACACCCAGCACATTGGACCCGCCACTGCCTTAGGCCACCATCCATTCCCAACCTGGGTTTTCAGTCATCGGAACCTAGACCTTATCTCCAATCCCTGCACAGGGGGGAACCTGATGCACAAGTCAGAACCCCTCCTTCCCCCTGGCAAGAAACCTTGCTGCTGGCAGTGAGTCAAACCTTCAGTGTAGGAGAAAACGGCATGGCCCATGAGGCCACGCCCAAGCGTGAGGGCCGCCTTGGGCACAAACACACATTTTGACCCTCAGCGTGAGTACCTTATTCAAGTAACGCCTCTCAGTGACTGGACCAAGAGCCCGCATATGTGGCTTGCCATGCCCATAGGCACCCAGGACTAACTAGATGGTGTGTATTCCAGTTGAGGGAACCCACTGCTGTGCTCTAGAGTCCCTCTCCTGGGGGTTCCCCTGTGGCAGGAAACAGTACTCTTCATTCCCACAGAATGAACACAAACACTTGGGAGCTTGGACAATCCCCTGAGAGGAAGGCTCTTCCTCGGCTTCTGAGACAACCCCTACCCTGACCGGACACTGTAAACGCAACACCCAGAGACAAAATCCTGAGTGACTGCCTCCCACTTGCCCTACTTTGATTTCCAGAGGATCTCCCCTCACGGACTAGAGATCAGGCCTGCCATTACATTGGCCCCTAGCTGAGCCAAGTTTGCTTTTTCAGACATCTGTCCCCACAGCCCTGGCAAACAGAGCCTCTAGGCTGGGTCCTCTGGAGCCATACCACAGGACCGTGCCTGCTCTCTCCTGGGAAACTGTGTCCATTCCTTTGGCCACACACCTCCAGAATATGAGAAACCTCAAGGCCTCCGAGGACATCCCACTACTGGGAGCCTCACTGGACTCACAGGGGCATTTGGACACAAGCTGAGCAGCTACATCCATGAATGCATGCACACAGATGACAACAGAGATAGAAGGTTGAGCCGGACAGGCCTTTAGGCCGTAGTCTCAACTCTTACTTTGGTTTCCAGGTGTCACTCCTCAGAGGCTTTGGTTCGAAGAACAGGGTATGGGGCTTTCCTGAGGCACGGAACAGAACTCCTCTCATCTCCACATGGGAAGTTTCCTTGTTGGAGCCGTGTCAAACACCTCATGTTGGAGAATCCTGCAGAGTCCCTGAGCCACCTCCACATTCCAAGGTCTCCCAGGCCACCAAGCCACAGTAGGACTCATCTTCAGGAGAGTCCATTTCAACTCTCCCCTCTGGGTAGCTCACCCAGGAGCCCGCAGATTGAGCCTGCCTTGTCCTGACTAAAGAGTGGGAATATGAGGTGGCGTTCCCAGGCATCCATGCTTAGACACCTGCTCTCGAGTCTTTCCATATGGGGCCTCTTGGAACCATCCAATAGGACTCGACTGTCGTGCAGAAGGTAACCTTCAGTTTTGGAGCAGTTCACAAATCCCATCGTAGGCAAAACTTTCTGGCCTCATGAAGCCCCCACACCCTTCAGGAAGAGGCCATGCTGGACAAGAACTCTAGCCTGAGGCACGTCTCATTGTTGACATGACCTCAGTGCAGGAGATCCCGATTCAGCCTCTGCAGAGTGGGCATGCCGTGACCTCGGTCCCAAACCTCACGCTAGCTTGTGTTTTCAGACTTCCTTCCTCACACTCCTGGCCAACAAACCCTCCGGACTAGGAACTCCGGAACCAAAACCCAGCCCAGTGTCTGCCCAACGGAAGAAAAACGTTTCCCTGTGGGGCTCTCCAGAAAACCCAGATGAGGATCAACCTGCTCGGGCCTCGACGGTACCCGAACTGGATAGGCTGCTCTGGGCACTCATGCTCTGCCTGACACAGCCTGAAGCCAGACGTCCAGACAGACAAGGAGACAGCTGGCCGCACACCCAGCACTTCGGACACGCCATGGTCTTATGCCGTCACCTCATCCTAACCTTGGTTTTCAGATATCTGAACCTAGACATTATATCAATTCTCCACACAGCTGGGTATAGCAAGCACAAAACAGAACTCCTCCTTCCCCATGGCTGTCAAGCTTGCTCTTGGCATGGAGTCACACCTTCAGGGTTGGAGAAACCTTCATGGCCCCTGATGCCACGCCCAAACTTGAGTGCTGCTTGGGCACAAATTCACACTGTGATCCTCAGCATGAGCCCCATGTCAAAGAAAGGCCTGTCAGGGCCTGGACCAAGAGCCCACATATGGGGCTTGCCAAGCCCCTATGCACCCAATCCTCACCACGGTTTGAATTTTCCAGTCGCCCCGCCCGTACCTGGAGCTCTGCTCTGGAATCCCTTTCTTGGAGAGACCCATGAGCCAGACAACACGACTCCACCCTTCCCACAAAATGACCCCAAACTCTTGGGAGCTGGGACAAATCCCCAGAGAGGGATACTCGTCCACAGTACCTGAGGCCACCGCTCCAATCCACGGCTATCCCGGACACAACATCCAGAGACAAAAGCCTGAAGGAACGCCTCCCACTCGCCCTTGTTTCAGAGGCCCAGGAGCTCCCTCTCGGGCTGTACATCCGGCCTGCCATACCCTAGGCGCCACTCATAAGCTGAGTTTGTGTATTCAGACTTCTGTGCCCACAGCCTGGACCCACACACCTCCAGGCTAGGGCCTCTAGGGCCACAGCAAAAGATTGTGCCTGCCCTCTCCAAGGAAAGTGTGCCCAGTCCATTGACCACAACACTACAGGTTAGGGAAAAGCTCCAAGGCCCCTGAGGCCATCAATAGTGTAGGCCCCCCTGGACTAAGAGGGGCTCTCTGACACCAGCGGAGCAACTATCTCCACTTAGACTCTCAGACAGTGTCCCCAGAGACAGAAGGTTGAAATGGACAGGCCCCCAGGCCCTAATCTGAACCTTAGCTTTGGTTTCCATGTTTCCGTTCTCAGAGGACTGTTTTCGTAGACCAGCACATGGGGCTTTTCTGAGGCACCAAACCAAACCTCTCTCATCTCCACATGGGCAGCTTTCTTACTGGGATGTATCAAACACTTCAGGTAGGAGAGTTCCGCAGGGCCACTGAACAACCAGCACATTCCAAGGTCTCCATGGACCCAAACGCACATTATGACGCATCCTCAGGAGAGGCCATTTCAACTCAGCCCCCTGGGTCGCGTGTCCCAGAGGCAGCAGATCAAACATATCTTGTCGCTAATAGCCAATGGGAATGCGAGGCATGCTGTACAGGGATCCATCCTTCGAACCCTGCTCTCCAGTCCTTCCATATGGTATGTCCTGGAGCCATGCAACAGGACTCGAATGTCCCGCAGAAGGAAACCTTGTGGTTTGGGGCAACCTCCAAACTCAGCGTGGGAAAACTTCCTTGGCCTCATGAGGCCCCCACTTCATGAAGGTGCCATCATGGACACATACTCCAGCCTCAGCCAACGTCTGATCCTCAGCCTGACTTCAGATGCAGGAGATTTTGATTCAGCCTCTGCAGAGTGGGCCTGCTCTGCCCTTGGTTCCAATCCTCACACTAGCTTGTGTTTTCAGACTTCCGTCCTCACACTCCTGGCCCACAAACCCTCCCTACTGGGAATTCTGGGTCCACAATGAAGCACTGTGCCTGCCTCCCAAGAGAAAAACATTGTCTATGGCGCTGCCCAGAAACCCCAAATGAGGATCAAACTGCTTGGCCCTCGGCAACACCCCAATTGCATAGGCTACCTTAAACAGTGATGCTCTGTCGCAAATAGCCTGAGCCCAGACCTTCCAACAGACACCGACACAGCTGGCTGCACACCCTGCACATTGGACCCGCCACTGCCTTAGGCCACCATCCATTCCCAACCTGGGTTTTCAGTCATCGGAACCTAGACCTTATCTCCAATCCCTGCACAGGGGGGAACCTGATGCACAAGTCAGAACCCCTCCTTCCCCCTGGCAAGAAACCTTGCTGCTGGCAGTGAGTCAAACCTTCAGTGTAGGAGAAAACGGCATGGCCCATGAGGCCACGCCCAAGCGTGAGGGCCGCCTTGGGCACAAACACACATTGTGACCCTCAGCGTGAGTACCTTATTCAAGTAACGCCTCTCAGTGACTGGACCAAGAGCCCGCATATGTGGCTTGCCATGCCCATAGGCACCCAGGACTAACTAGATGGTGTGTATTCCAGTTGAGGGAACCCACTGCTGTGCTCTAGAGTCCCTCTCCTGGGGTGGTCCCCTGTGGCAGAAAACAGTACTCTTCATTCCCACAGAATGAACACAAACACTTGGGAGCTTGGACAATCCCCCGAGAGGAAGGCTCTTCCTCGGCCTCTGAGACAACCCCTACCCTGACCGGACACTGTAAACGCAACACCCAGAGACAAAAGCCTGAGTGACTGCCTCCCACTTGCCCTACTTTGATTTCCAGAGGATCTCCCCTCACGGACTAGAGATCAGGCCTGCCATTACATTGGCCCCTAGCTGAGCCAAGTTTGCTTTTTCAGACATCTGTCCCCACAGCCCTGGCAAACAGAGCCTCTAGGCTGGGTCCTCTGGAGCCATACCACAGGACCGTGCCTGCTCTCTCCTGGGAAACTGTGTCCATTCCTTTGGCCACACACCTCCAGAATATGAGAAACCTCAAGGCCTCGAGGACATCCCACTTCTGGGAGCCTCACTGGACTCACAGGGGCATTCGGACACAAGCTGAGCAGCTACATCCATGAATGCATGCACACAGATGACAACAGAGATAGAAGGTTGAGCCGGACAGGCCTTTAGGCCGTAGTCTCAACTCTTACTTTGGTTTCCAGGTGTCACTCCTCAGAGGCTTTGGTTCGAAGAACAGGGTATGGGGCTTTCCTGAGGCACGGAACAGAACTCCTCTCGTCTCCACATGGGAAGTTTCCTTGTTGGAGCCGTGTCAAACACCTCATGTTGGAGAATCCTGCAGAGTCCCTGAGCCACCTCCACATTCCAAGGTCTCCCAGGCCACCAAGCCACAGTAGGACTCATCTTCAGGAGAGTCCATTTCAACTCTCCCCTCTGGGTAGCTCACCCAGGAGCCCGCAGATTGAGCCTGCCTTGTCCTGACTAAAGAGTGGGAGTATGAGGTGGCGTTCCCAGGCATCCATGCTTAGACACCTGCTCTCGAGTCTTTCCATATGGGGCCTTTTGGAACCATCCAATAGGACTCGACTGTCGTGCAGAAGGTAACCTTCAGTTTTGGAGCAGTTCACAAATCCCATCGTAGGCAAAACTTTCTGGCCTCATGAAGCCCCCACACCCTTCAGGAAGAGGCCATGCTGGACAAGAACTCTAGCCTGAGGCACGTCTCATAGTTGACATGACCTCAGTGCAGGAGATCCCGATTCAGCCTCTGCAGAGTGGGCATGCCGTGACCTCGGTCCCAAACCTCACGCTAGCTTGTGTTTTCAGACTTCCTTCCTCACACTCCTGGCAAACAAGCCCTCCGGACTAGGAACTCCAGAACCAAAACCCAGCCCAGTGTCTGCCCAACGGCAAGAAAAACGTTTCCCTGTGGGGCTCTCCAGAAAACCCAGATGAGGATCAACCTGCTCGGGCCTCGACGGTACCCGAACTGGATAGGCTGCTCTGGGCACTCATGCTCTGCCTGACACAGTCTGAAGCCAGACGTCCAGACAGACAAGGAGACAGCTGGCCGCACACCCAGCACTTCGGACACGCCATGGTCTTATGCCGTCACCTCATCCTAACCTTGGTTTTCAGATATCTGAACCTAGACATTATATCAATTCTCCACACAGCTGGGTATAGCAAGCACAAAACAGAACTCCTCCTTCCCCATGGCTGTCAAGCTTGCTCTTGGCATGGAGTCACACCTTCAGGGTGGGAGAAACCTTCATGGCCCCTGATGCCACGCCCAAACTTGAGTGCTGCTTGGGCACAAATTCACACTGTGATCCTCAGCATGAGCCCCATGTCAAAGAAAGGCCTGTCAGGGCCTGGACCAAGAGCCCACATATGGGGCTTGCCAAGCCCCTATGCACCCAATCCTCACCACGGTTTTAATTTTCCAGTCGCCCCGCCCGTACCTGGAGCTCTGCTCTGGAATCCCTTTCTTGGAGAGACCCATGAGCCAGACAACACGACTCCACCCTTCCCACAAAATGACCCCAAACTCTTGGGAGCTGGGACAAATCCCCAGAGAGGGATACTCGTCCACAGTACCTGAGGCCACCGCTCCAATCCACGGCTATCCCGGACACAACATCCAGAGACAAAAGCCTGAAGGAACGCCTCCCACTCGCCCTTGTTTCAGAGGCCCAGGAGCTCCCTCTCGGGCTGTACATCCGGCCTGCCATACCCTAGGCACCACTCATAAGCTGAGTTTGTGTATTCAGACTTCTGTGCCCACAGCCTGGACCCACACACCTCCAGGCTAGGGCCTCTAGGGCCACAGCGAAAGATTGTGCCTGCCCTCTCCAAGGAAAGTGTGCCCAGTCCATTGACCACAACACTACAGGTTAGGGAAAAGCTCCAAGGCCCCTGAGGCCATCAATAGTGTAGGCCCCCCTGGACTAAGAGGGGCTCTCTGACACCAGCGGAGCAACTATCTCCACTTAGACTCTCAGACAGTGTCCCCAGAGACAGAAGGTTGAAATGGACAGGCCCCAGGCCCTAATCTGAACCTTAGCTTTGGTTTCCATGTTTCCGTTCTCAGAGGACTGTTTTCGTAGACCAGCACATGGGGCTTTTCTGAGGCACCAAACCAAACATCTCTCATCTCCACATGGGCAGCTTTCTTACTGGGATGTATCAAACACTTCAGGTAGGAGAGTTCCGCAGGGCCACTGAACAACCAGCACATTCCAAGGTCTCCATGGACCCAAACGCACATTATGACGCATCCTCAGGAGAGGCCATTTCAACTCAGCCCCCTGGGTCGCGTGTTCCAGAGGCAGCAGATCAAACATATCTTGTCGCTAATAGCCAATGGGAATGCGAGGCATGCTGTACAGGGATCCATCCTTCGAACCCTGCTCTCCAGTCCTTCCGTATGGTATGTCCTGGAGCCATGCAACAGGACTCGAATGTCCCGCAGAAGGAAACCTTGTGGTTTGGGGCAACCTCCAAACTCAGCGTGGGAAAACTTCCTTGGCCTCATGAGGCCCCCACTTCATGAAGGTGCCATCATGGACACATACTCCAGCCTCAGCCAACGTCTGATCCTCAGCCTGACTTCAGATGCAGGAGATTTTGATTCAGCCTCTGCAGAGTGGGCCTGCTCTGCCCTTGGTTCCAATCCTCACACTAGCTTGTGTTTTCAGACTTCCGTCCTCACACTCCTGGCCCACAAACCCTCCCTACTGGGAATTCTGGGGCCACAATGAAGCACTGTGCCTGCCTCCCAAGAGAAAAACATTGTCTATGGCGCTGCCCAGAAACCCCAAATGAGGATCAAACTGCTTGGCCCTCGGCAACACCCCAATTGCATAGGCTACCTTAAACAGTGATGCTCTGTCGCAAATAGCCTGAGCCCAGACCTTCCAACAGACACCGACACAGCTGGCTGCACACCCAGCACATTGGACCCGCCACTGCCTTAGGCCACCATCCATTCCCAACCTGGGTTTTCAGTCATCGGAACCTAGATCTTATCTCCAATCCCTGCACAGGGGGGAACCTGATGCACAAGTCAGAACCCCTCCTTCCCCCTGGCAAGAAACCTTGCTGCTGGCAGTGAGTCAAACCTTCAGTGTAGGAGAAAACGGCATGGCCCATGAGGCCACGCCCAAGCGTGAGGGCCGCCTTGGGCACAAACACACATTGTGACCCTCAGCGTGAGTACCTTATTCAAGTAACGCCTCTCAGTGACTGGACCAAGAGCCCGCATATGTGGCTTGCCATGCCCATAGGCACCCAGGACTAACTAGATGGTGTGTATTCCAGTTGAGGGAACCCACTGCTGTGCTCTAGAGTCCCTCTCCTGGGGGTTCCCCTGTGGCAGGAAACAGTACTCTTCATTCCCACAGAATGAACACAAACACTTGGGAGCTTGGACAATCCCCTGAGAGGAAGGCTCTTCCTCGGCTTCTGAGACAACCCCTACCCTGACCGGACACTGTAAACGCAACACCCAGAGACAAAATCCTGAGTGACTGCCTCCCACTTGCCCTACTTTGATTTCCAGAGGATCTCCCCTCACGGACTAGAGATCAGGCCTGCCATTACATTGGCCCCTAGCTGAGCCAAGTTTGCTTTTTCAGACATCTGTCCCCACAGCCCTGGCAAACAGAGCCTCTAGGCTGGGTCCTCTGGAGCCATACCACAGGACCGTGCCTGCTCTCTCCTGGGAAACTGTGTCCATTCCTTTGGCCACACACCTCCAGAATATGAGAAACCTCAAGGCCTCCGAGGACATCCCACTACTGGGAGCCTCACTGGACTCACAGGGGCATTTGGACACAAGCTGAGCAGCTACATCCATGAATGCATGCACACAGATGACAACAGAGATAGAAGGTTGAGCCGGACAGGCCTTTAGGCCGTAGTCTCAACTCTTACTTTGGTTTCCAGGTGTCACTCCTCAGAGGCTTTGGTTCGAAGAACAGGGTATGGGGCTTTCCTGAGGCACGGAACAGAACTCCTCTCGTCTCCACATGGGAAGTTTCCTTGTTGGAGCCGTGTCAAACACCTCATGTTGGAGAATCCTGCAGAGTCCCTGAGCCACCTCCACATTCCAAGGTCTCCCAGGCCACCAAGCCACAGTAGGACTCATCTTCAGGAGAGTCCATTTCAACTCTCCCCTCTGGGTAGCTCACCCAGGAGCCCGCAGATTGAGCCTGCCTTGTCCTGACTAAAGAGTGGGAATATGAGGTGGCGTTCCCAGGCATCCATGCTTAGACACCTGCTCTCGAGTCTTTCCATATGGGGCCTCTTGGAACCATCCAATAGGACTCGACTGTCGTGCAGAAGGTAACCTTCAGTTTTGGAGCAGTTCACAAATCCCATCGTAGGCAAAACTTTCTGGCCTCATGAAGCCCCCACACCCTTCAGGAAGAGGCCATGCTGGACAAGAACTCTAGCCTGAGGCACGTCTCATTGTTGACATGACCTCAGTGCAGGAGATCCCGATTCAGCCTCTGCAGAGTGGGCATGCCGTGACCTCGGTCCCAAACCTCACGCTAGCTTGTGTTTTCAGACTTCCTTCCTCACACTCCTGGCCAACAAACCCTCCGGACTAGGAACTCCGGAACCAAAACCCAGCCCAGTGTCTGCCCAACGGAAGAAAAACGTTTCCCTGTGGGGCTCTCCAGAAAACCCAGATGAGGATCAACCTGCTCGGGCCTCGACGGTACCCGAACTGGATAGGCTGCTCTGGGCACTCATGCTCTGCCTGACACAGCCTGAAGCCAGACGTCCAGACAGACAAGGAGACAGCTGGCCGCACACCCAGCACTTCGGACACGCCATGGTCTTATGCCGTCACCTCATCCTAACCTTGGTTTTCAGATATCTGAACCTAGACATTATATCAATTCTCCACACAGCTGGGTATAGCAAGCACAAAACAGAACTCCTCCTTCCCCATGGCTGTCAAGCTTGCTCTTGGCATGGAGTCACACCTTCAGGGTGGGAGAAACCTTCATGGCCCCTGATGCCACGCCCAAACTTGAGTGCTGCTTGGGCACAAATTCACACTGTGATCCTCAGCATGAGCCCCATGTCAAAGAAAGGCCTGTCAGGGCCTGGACCAAGAGCCCACATATGGGGCTTGCCAAGCCCCTATGCACCCAATCCTCACCACGGTTTGAATTTTCCAGTCGCCCCGCCCGTACCTGGAGCTCTGCTCTGGAATCCCTTTCTTGGAGAGACCCATGAGCCAGACAACACGACTCCACCCTTCCCACAAAATGACCCCAAACTCTTGGGAGCTGGGACAAATCCCCAGAGAGGGATACTCGTCCACAGTACCTGAGGCCACCGCTCCAATCCACGGCTATCCCGGACACAACATCCAGAGACAAAAGCCTGAAGGAACGCCTCCCACTCGCCCTTGTTTCAGAGGCCCAGGAGCTCCCTCTCGGGCTGTACATCCGGCCTGCCATACCCTAGGCGCCACTCATAAGCTGAGTTTGTGTATTCAGACTTCTGTGCCCACAGCCTGGACCCACACACCTCCAGGCTAGGGCCTCTAGGGCCACAGCGAAAGATTGTGCCTGCCCTCTCCAAGGAAAGTGTGCCCAGTCCATTGACCACAACAATACAGGTTAGGGAAAAGCTCCAAGGCCCCTGAGGCCATCAATAGTGTAGGCCCCCCTGGACTAAGAGGGGCTCTCTGACACCAGCGGAGCAACTATCTCCACTTAGACTCTCAGACAGTGTCCCCAGAGACAGAAGGTTGAAATGGACAGGCCCCCAGGCCCTAATCTGAACCTTAGCTTTGGTTTCCATGTTTCCGTTCTCAGAGGACTGTTTTCGAAGACCAGCACATGGGGCTTTTCTGAGGCACCAAACCAAACATCTCTCATCTCCACATGGGCAGCTTTCTTACTGGGATTTATCAAACACTTCAGGTAGGAGAGTTCCGCAGGGCCACTGAACAACCAGCACATTCCAAGGTCTCCATGGACCCAAACGCACATTATGACGCATCCTCAGGAGAGGCCATTTCAACTCAGCCCCCTGGGTCGCGTGTTCCAGAGGCAGCAGATCAAACATATCTTGTCGCTAATAGCCAATGGGAATGCGAGGCATGCTGTACAGGGATCCATCCTTCGAACCCTGCTCTCCAGTCCTTCCGTATGGTATGTCCTGGAGCCATGCAACAGGACTCGAATGTCCCGCAGAAGGAAACCTTGTGGTTTGGGGCAACCTCCAAACTCAGCGTGGGAAAACTTCCTTGGCCTCATGAGGCCCCCACTTCATGAAGGTGCCATCATGGACACATACTCCAGCCTCAGCCAACGTCTGATCCTCAGCCTGACTTCAGATGCAGGAGATTTTGATTCAGCCTCTGCAGAGTGGGCCTGCTCTGCCCTTGGTTCCAATCCTCACAATAGCTTGTGTTTTCAGACTTCCGTCCTCACACTCCTGGCCCACAAACCCTCCCTACTGGGAATTCTGGGGCCACAATGAAGCACTGTGCCTGCCTCCCAAGAGAAAAACATTGTCTATGGCGCTGCCCAGAAACCCCAAATGAGGATCAAACTGCTTGGCCCTCGGCAACACCCCAATTGCATAGGCTACCTTAAACAGTGATGCTCTGTCGCAAATAGCCTGAGCCCAGACCTTCCAACAGACACCGACACAGCTGGCTGCACACCCAGCACATTGGACCCGCCACTGCCTTAGGCCACCATCCATTCCCAACCTGGGTTTTCAGTCATCGGAACCTAGACCTTATCTCCAATCCCTGCACAGGGGGGAACCTGATGCACAAGTCAGAACCCCTCCTTCCCCCTGGCAAGAAACCTTGCTGCTGGCAGTGAGTCAAACCTTCAGTGTAGGAGAAAACGGCATGGCCCATGAGGCCACGCCCAAGCGTGAGGGCCGCCTTGGGCACAAACACACATTGTGACCCTCAGCGTGAGTACCTTATTCAAGTAACGCCTCTCAGTGACTGGACCAAGAGCCCGCATATGTGGCTTGCCATGCCCATAGGCACCCAGGACTAACTAGATGGTGTGTATTCCAGTTGAGGGAACCCACTGCTGTGCTCTAGAGTCCCTCTCCGGGGGGTCCCCTGTGGCAGAAAACAGTACTCTTCATTCCCACAGAATGAACACAAACACTTGGGAGCTTGGACAATCCCCTGAGAGGAAGGCTCTTCCTCGGCCTCTGAGACAACCCCTACCCTGACCGGACACTGTAAACGCAACACCCAGAGACAAAATCCTGAGTGACTGCCTCCCACTTGCCCTACTTTGATTTCCAGAGGATCTCCCCTCACGGACTAGAGATCAGGCCTGCCATTACATTGGCCCCTAGCTGAGCCAAGTTTGCTTTTTCAGACATCTGTCCCCACAGCCCTGGCAAACAGAGCCTCTAGGCTGGGTCCTCTGGAGCCATACCACAGGACCGTGCCTGCTCTCTCCTGGGAAACTGTGTCCATTCCTTTGGCCACACACCTCCAGAATATGAGAAACCTCAAGGCCTCCGAGGACATCCCACTACTGGGAGCCTCACTGGACTCACAGGGGCATTCGGACACAAGCTGAGCAGCTACATCCATGAATGCATGCACACAGATGACAACAGAGATAGAAGGTTGAGCCGGACAGGCCTTTAGGCCGTAGTCTCAACTCTTACTTTGGTTTCCAGGTGTCACTCCTCAGAGGCTTTGGTTCGAAGAACAGGGTATGGGGCTTTCCTGAGGCACGGAACAGAACTCCTCTCGTCTCCACATGGGAAGTTTCCTTGTTGGAGCCGTGTCAAACACCTCATGTGGAGAATCCTGCAGAGTCCCTGAGCCACCTCCACATTCCAAGGTCTCCCAGGCCACCAAGCCACAGTAGGACTCATCTTCAGGAGAGTCCATTTCAACTCTCCCCTCTGGGTAGCTCACCCCGGAGCCCGCAGATTGAGCCTGCCTTGTCCTGACTAAAGAGTGGGAATATGAGGTGGCGTTCCCAGGCATCCATGCTTAGACACCTGCTCTCGAGTCTTTCCGTATGGGGCCTCTTGGAACCATCCAATAGGACTCGACTGTCGTGCAGAAGGTAACCTTCAGTTTTGGAGCAGTTCACAAATCCCATCGTAGGCAAAACTTTCTGGCCTCATGAAGCCCCCACACCCTTCAGGAAGAGGCCATGCTGGACAAGAACTCTAGCCTGAGGCACGTCTCATAGTTGACATGACCTCAGTGCAGGAGATCCCGATTCAGCCTCTGCAGAGTGGGCATGCCGTGACCTCGGTCCCAAACCTCACGCTAGCTTGTGTTTTCAGACTTCCTTCCTCACACTCCTGGCAAACAAGCCCTCCGGACTAGGAACTCCGGAACCAAAACCCAGCCCAGTGTCTGCCCAACGGAAGAAAAACGTTTCCCTGTGGGGCTCTCCAGAAAACCCAGATGAGGATCAACCTGCTCGGGCCTCGACGGTACCCGAACTGGATAGGCTGCTCTGGGCACTCATGCTCTGCCTGACACAGCCTGAAGCCAGACGTCCAGACAGACAAGGAGACAGCTGGCCGCACACCCAGCACTTCGGACACGCCATGGTCTTATGCCGTCACCTCATCCTAACCTTGGTTTTCAGATATCTGAACCTAGACATTATATCAATTCTCCACACAGCTGGGTATAGCAAGCACAAAACAGAACTCCTCCTTCCCCATGGCTGTCAAGCTTGCTCTTGGCATGGAGTCACACCTTCAGGGTGGGAGAAACCTTCATGGCCCCTGATGCCACGCCCAAACTTGAGTGCTGCTTGGGCACAAATTCACACTGTGATCCTCAGCATGAGCCCCATGTCAAAGAAAGGCCTGTCAGGGCCTGGACCAAGAGCCCACATATGGGGCTTGCCAAGCCCCTATGCACCCAATCCTCACCACGGTTTGAATTTTCCAGTCGCCCCGCCCGTACCTGGAGCTCTGCTCTGGAATCCCTTTCTTGGAGAGACCCATGAGCCAGACAACACGACTCCACCCTTCCCACAAAATGACCCCAAACTCTTGGGAGCTGGGACAAATCCCCAGAGAGGGATACTCGTCCACAGAACCTGAGGCCACCGCTCCAATCCACGGCTATCCCGGACACAACATCCAGAGACAAAAGCCTGAAGGAACGCCTCCCACTCGCCCTTGTTTCAGAGGCCCAGGAGCTCCCTCTCGGGCTGTACATCCGGCCTGCCATACCCTAGGCGCCACTCATAAGCTGAGTTTGTGTATTCAGACTTCTGTGCCCACAGCCTGGACCCACACACCTCCAGGCTAGGGCCTCTAGGGCCACAGCGAAAGATTGTGCCTGCCCTCTCCAAGGAAAGTGTGCCCAGTCCATTGACCACAACAATACAGGTTAGGGAAAAGCTCCAAGGCCCCTGAGGCCATCAATAGTGTAGGCCCCCCTGGACTAAGAGGGGCTCTCTGACACCAGCGGAGCAACTATCTCCACTTAGACTCTCAGACAGTGTCCCCAGAGACAGAAGGTTGAAATGGACAGGCCCCCAGGCCCTAATCTGAACCTTAGCTTTGGTTTCCATGTTTCCGTTCTCAGAGGACTGTTTTCGAAGACCAGCACATGGGGCTTTTCTGAGGCACCAAACCAAACCTCTCTCATCTCCACATGGGCAGCTTTCTTACTGGGATTTATCAAACACTTCAGGTAGGAGAGTTCCGCATGGCCACTGAACAACCAGCACATTCCAAGGTCTCCATGGACCCAAACGCACATTATGACGCATCCTCAGGAGAGGCCATTTCAACTCAGCCCCCTGGGTCGCGTGTTCCAGAGGCAGCAGATCAAACATATCTTGTCGCTAATAGCCAATGGGAATGCGAGGCATGCTGTACAGGGATCCATCCTTCGAACCCTGCTCTCCAGTCCTTCCGTATGGTATGTCCTGGAGCCATGCAACAGGACTCGAATGTCCCGCAGAAGGAAACCTTGTGGTTTGGGGCAACCTCCAAACTCAGCGTGGGAAAACTTCCTTGGCCTCATGAGGCCCCCACTTCATGAAGGTGCCATCATGGACACATACTCCAGCCTCAGCCAACGTCTGATCCTCAGCCTGACTTCAGATGCAGGAGATTTTGATTCAGCCTCTGCAGAGTGGGCCTGCTCTGCCCTTGGTTCCAATCCTCACAATAGCTTGTGTTTTCAGACTTCCGTCCTCACACTCCTGGCCCACAAACCCTCCCTACTGGGAATTCTGGGGCCACAATGAAGCACTGTGCCTGCCTCCCAAGAGAAAAACATTGTCTATGGCGCTGCCCAGAAACCCCAAATGAGGATCAAACTGCTTGGCCCTCGGCAACACCCCAATTGCATAGGCTACCTTAAACAGTGATGCTCTGTCGCAAATAGCCTGAGCCCAGACCTTCCAACAGACACCGACACAGCTGGCTGCACACCCAGCACATTGGACCCGCCACTGCCTTAGGCCACCATCCATTCCCAACCTGGGTTTTCAGTCATCGGAACCTAGACCTTATCTCCAATCCCTGCACAGGGGGGAACCTGATGCACAAGTCAGAACCCCTCCTTCCCCCTGGCAAGAAACCTTGCTGCTGGCAGTGAGTCAAACCTTCAGTGTAGGAGAAAACGGCATGGCCCATGAGGCCACGCCCAAGCGTGAGGGCCGCCTTGGGCACAAACACACATTGTGACCCTCAGCGTGAGTACCTTATTCAAGTAACGCCTCTCAGTGACTGGACCAAGAGCCCGCATATGTGGCTTGCCATGCCCATAGGCACCCAGGACTAACTAGATGGTGTGTATTCCAGTTGAGGGAACCCACTGCTGTGCTCTAGAGTCCCTCTCCTGGGGGTTCCCCTGTGGCAGAAAACAGTACTCTTCATTCCCACAGAATGAACACAAACACTTGGGAGCTTGGACAATCCCCTGAGAGGAAGGCTCTTCCTCGGCCTCTGAGACAACCCCTACCCTGACCGGACACTGTAAACGCAACACCCAGAGACAAAATCCTGAGTGACTGCCTCCCACTTGCCCTACTTTGATTTCCAGAGGATCTCCCCTCACGGACTAGAGATCAGGCCTGCCATTACATTGGCCCCTAGCTGAGCCAAGTTTGCTTTTTCAGACATCTGTCCCCACAGCCCTGGCAAACAGAGCCTCTAGGCTGGGTCCTCTGGAGCCATACCACAGGACCGTGCCTGCTCTCTCCTGGGAAACTGTGTCCATTCCTTTGGCCACACACCTCCAGAATATGAGAAACCTCAAGGCCTCCGAGGACATCCCACTACTGGGAGCCTCACTGGACTCACAGGGGCATTCGGACACAAGCTGAGCAGCTACATCCATGAATGCATGCACACAGATGACAACAGAGATAGAAGGTTGAGCCGGACAGGCCTTTAGGCCGTAGTCTCAACTCTTACTTTGGTTTCCAGGTGTCACTCCTCAGAGGCTTTGGTTCGAAGAACAGGGTATGGGGCTTTCCTGAGGCACGGAACAGAACTCCTCTCGTCTCCACATGGGAAGTTTCCTTGTTGGAGCCGTGTCAAACACCTCATGTGGAGAATCCTGCAGAGTCCCTGAGCCACCTCCACATTCCAAGGTCTCCCAGGCCACCAAGCCACAGTAGGACTCATCTTCAGGAGAGTCCATTTCAACTCTCCCCTCTGGGTAGCTCACCCCGGAGCCCGCAGATTGAGCCTGCCTTGTCCTGACTAAAGAGTGGGAATATGAGGTGGCGTTCCCAGGCATCCATGCTTAGACACCTGCTCTCGAGTCTTTCCGTATGGGGCCTCTTGGAACCATCCAATAGGACTCGACTGTCGTGCAGAAGGTAACCTTCAGTTTTGGAGCAGTTCACAAATCCCATCGTAGGCAAAACTTTCTGGCCTCATGAAGCCCCCACACCCTTCAGGAAGAGGCCATGCTGGACAAGAACTCTAGCCTGAGGCACGTCTCATAGTTGACATGACCTCAGTGCAGGAGATCCCGATTCAGCCTCTGCAGAGTGGGCATGCCGTGACCTCGGTCCCAAACCTCACGCTAGCTTGTGTTTTCAGACTTCCTTCCTCACACTCCTGGCCAACAAGCCCTCCGGACTAGGAACTCCGGAACCAAAACCCAGCCCAGTGTCTGCCCAACGGAAGAAAAACGTTTCCCTGTGGGGCTCTCCAGAAAACCCAGATGAGGATCAACCTGCTCGGGCCTCGACGGTACCCGAACTGGATAGGCTGCTCTGGGCACTCATGCTCTGCCTGACACAGCCTGAAGCCAGACGTCCAGACAGACAAGGAGACAGCTGGCCGCACACCCAGCACTTCGGACACGCCATGGTCTTATGCCGTCACCTCATCCTAACCTTGGTTTTCAGATATCTGAACCTAGACATTATATCAATTCTCCACACAGCTGGGTATAGCAAGCACAAAACAGAACTCCTCCTTCCCCATGGCTGTCAAGCTTGCTCTTGGCATGGAGTCACACCTTCAGGGTGGGAGAAACCTTCATGGCCCCTGATGCCACGCCCAAACTTGAGTGCTGCTTGGGCACAAATTCACACTGTGATCCTCAGCATGAGCCCCATGTCAAAGAAAGGCCTGTCAGGGCCTGGACCAAGAGCCCACATATGGGGCTTGCCAAGCCCCTATGCACCCAATCCTCACCACGGTTTGAATTTTCCAGTCGCCCCGCCCGTACCTGGAGCTCTGCTCTGGAATCCCTTTCTTGGAGAGACCCATGAGCCAGACAACACGACTCCACCCTTCCCACAAAATGACCCCAAACTCTTGGGAGCTGGGACAAATCCCCAGAGAGGGATACTCGTCCACAGAACCTGAGGCCACCGCTCCAATCCACGGCTATCCCGGACACAACATCCAGAGACAAAAGCCTGAAGGAACGCCTCCCACTCGCCCTTGTTTCAGAGGCCCAGGAGCTCCCTCTCGGGCTGTACATCCGGCCTGCCATACCCTAGGCGCCACTCATAAGCTGAGTTTGTGTATTCAGACTTCTGTGCCCACAGCCTGGACCCACACACCTCCAGGCTAGGGCCTCTAGGGCCACAGCGAAAGATTGTGCCTGCCCTCTCCAAGGAAAGTGTGCCCAGTCCATTGACCACAACACTACAGGTTAGGGAAAAGCTCCAAGGCCCCTGGGGCCATCAATAGTGTAGGCCCCCCTGGACTAAGAGGGGCTCTCTGACACCAGCGGAGCAACTATCTCCACTTAGACTCTCAGACAGTGTCCCCAGAGACAGAAGGTTGAAATGGACAGGCCCCCAGGCCCTAATCTGAACCTTAGCTTTGGTTTCCATGTTTCCGTTCTCAGAGGACTGTTTTCGTAGACCAGCACATGGGGCTTTTCTGAGGCACCAAACCAAACCTCTCTCATCTCCACATGGGCAGCTTTCTTACTGGGATGTATCAAACACTTCAGGTAGGAGAGTTCCGCAGGGCCACTGAACAACCAGCACATTCCAAGGTCTCCATGGACCCAAACGCACATTATGACGCATCCTCAGGAGAGGCCATTTCAACTCAGCCCCCTGGGTCGCGTGTTCCAGAGGCAGCAGATCAAACATATCTTGTCGCTAATAGCCAATGGGAATGCGAGGCATGCTGTACAGGGATCCATCCTTCGAACCCTGCTCTCCAGTCCTTCCGTATGGTATGTCCTGGAGCCATGCAACAGGACTCGAATGTCCCGCAGAAGGAAACCTTGTGGTTTGGGGCAACCTCCAAACTCAGCGTGGGAAAACTTCCTTGGCCTCATGAGGCCCCCACTTCATGAAGGTGCCATCATGGACACATACTCCAGCCTCAGCCAACGTCTGATCCTCAGCCTGACTTCAGATGCAGGAGATTTTGATTCAGCCTCTGCAGAGTGGGCCTGCTCTGCCCTTGGTTCCAATCCTCACACTAGCTTGTGTTTTCAGACTTCCGTCCTCACACTCCTGGCCCACAAACCCTCCCTACTGGGAATTCTGGGGCCACAATGAAGCACTGTGCCTGCCTCCCAAGAGAAAAACATTGTCTATGGCGCTGCCCAGAAACCCCAAATGAGGATCAAACTGCTTGGCCCTCGGCAACACCCCAATTGCATAGGCTACCTTAAACAGTGATGCTCTGTCGCAAATAGCCTGAGCCCAGACCTTCCAACAGACACCGACACAGCTGGCTGCACACCCAGCACATTGGACCCGCCACTGCCTTAGGCCACCATCCATTCCCAACCTGGGTTTTCAGTCATCGGAACCTAGACCTTATCTCCAATCCCTGCACAGGGGGGAACCTGATGCACAAGTCAGAACCCCTCCTTCCCCCTGGCAAGAAACCTTGCTGCTGGCAGTGAGTCAAACCTTCAGTGTAGGAGAAAACGGCATGGCCCATGAGGCCACGCCCAAGCGTGAGGGCCGCCTTGGGCACAAACACACATTGTGACCCTCAGCGTGAGTACCTTATTCAAGTAACGCCTCTCAGTGACTGGACCAAGAGCCCGCATATGTGGCTTGCCATGCCCATAGGCACCCAGGACTAACTAGATGGTGTGTATTCCAGTTGAGGGAACCCACTGCTGTGCTCTAGAGTCCCTCTCCTGGGGGTTCCCCTGTGGCAGGAAACAGTACTCTTCATTCCCACAGAATGAACACAAACACTTGGGAGCTTGGACAATCCCCTGAGAGGAAGGCTCTTCCTCGGCCTCTGAGACAACCCCTACCCTGACCGGACACTGTAAACGCAACACCCAGAGACAAAATCCTGAGTGACTGCCTCCCACTTGCCCTACTTTGATTTCCAGAGGATCTCCCCTCACGGACTAGAGATCAGGCCTGCCATTACATTGGCCCCTAGCTGAGCCAAGTTTGCTTTTTCAGACATCTGTCCCCACAGCCCTGGCAAACAGAGCCTCTAGGCTGGGTCCTCTGGAGCCATACCACAGGACCGTGCCTGCTCTCTCCTGGGAAACTGTGTCCATTCCTTTGGCCACACACCTCCAGAATATGAGAAACCTCAAGGCCTCCGAGGACATCCCACTACTGGGAGCCTCACTGGACTCACAGGGGCATTCGGACACAAGCTGAGCAGCTACATCCATGAATGCATGCACACAGATGACAACAGAGATAGAAGGTTGAGCCGGACAGGCCTTTAGGCCGTAGTCTCAACTCTTACTTTGGTTTCCAGGTGTCACTCCTCAGAGGCTTTGGTTCGAAGAACAGGGTATGGGGCTTTCCTGAGGCACAGAACAGAACTCCTCTCGTCTCCACATGGGAAGTTTCCTTGTTGGAGCCGTGTCAAACACCTCATGTTGGAGAATCCTGCAGAGTCCCTGAGCCACCTCCACATTCCAAGGTCTCCCAGGCCACCAAGCCACAGTAGGACTCATCTTCAGGAGAGTCCATTTCAACTCTCCCCTCTGGGTAGCTCACCCAGGAGCCCGCAGATTGAGCCTGCCTTGTCCTGACTAAAGAGTGGGAGTATGAGGTGGCGTTCCCAGGCATCCATGCTTAGACACCTGCTCTCGAGTCTTTCCATATGGGGCCTCTTGGAACCATCCAATAGGACTCGACTGTCGTGCAGAAGGTAACCTTCAGTTTTGGAGCAGTTCACAAATCCCATCGTAGGCAAAACTTTCTGGCCTCATGAAGCCCCCACACCCTTCAGGAAGAGGCCATGCTGGACAAGAACTCTAGCCTGAGGCACGTCTCATAGTTGACATGACCTCAGTGCAGGAGATCCCGATTCAGCCTCTGCAGAGTGGGCATGCCGTGACCTCGGTCCCAAACCTCACGCTAGCTTGTGTTTTCAGACTTCCTTCCTCACACTCCTGGCAAACAAGCCCTCCGGACTAGGAACTCCGGAACGAAAACCCAGCCCAGTGTCTGCCCAACGGAAGAAAAACGTTTCCCTGTGGGGCTCTCCAGAAAACCCAGATGAGGATCAACCTGCTCGGGCCTCGACGGTACCCGAACTGGATAGGCTGCTCTGGGCACTCATGCTCTGCCTGACACAGCCTGAAGCCAGACGTCCAGACAGACAAGGAGACAGCTGGCCGCACACCCAGCACTTCGGACACGCCATGGTCTTATGCCGTCACCTCATCCTAACCTTGGTTTTCAGATATCTGAACCTAGACATTATATCAATTCTCCACACAGCTGGGTATAGCAAGCACAAAACAGAACTCCCCCTTCCCCATGGCTGTCAAGCTTGCTCTTGGCATGGAGTCACACCTTCAGGGTGGGAGAAACCTTCATGGCCCCTGATGCCACGCCCAAACTTGAGTGCTGCTTGGGCACAAATTCACACTGTGATCCTCAGCATGAGCCCCATGTCAAAGAAAGGCCTGTCAGGGCCTGGACCAAGAGCCCACATATGGGGCTTGCCAAGCCCCTATGCACCCAATCCTCACCACGGTTTGAATTTTCCAGTCGCCCCGCCCGTACCTGGAGCTCTGCTCTGGAATCCCTTTCTTGGAGAGACCCATGAGCCAGACAACACGACTCCACCCTTCCCACAAAATGACCCCAAACTCTTGGGAGCTGGGACAAATCCCCAGAGAGGGATACTCGTCCACAGTACCTGAGGCCACCGCTCCAATCCACGGCTATCCCGGACACAACATCCAGAGACAAAAGCCTGAAGGAACGCCTCCCACTCGCCCTTGTTTCAGAGGCCCAGGAGCTCCCTCTCGGGCTGTACATCCGGCCTGCCATACCCTAGGCGCCACTCATAAGCTGAGTTTGTGTATTCAGACTTCTGTGCCCACAGCCTGGACCCACACACCTCCAGGCTAGGGCCTCTAGGGCCACAGCGAAAGATTGTGCCTGCCCTCTCCAAGGAAAGTGTGCCCAGTCCATTGACCACAACACTACAGGTTAGGGAAAAGCTCCAAGGCCCCTGAGGCCATCAATAGTGTAGGCCCCCCTGGACTAAGAGGGGCTCTCTGACACCAGCGGAGCAACTATCTCCACTTAGACTCTCAGACAGTGTCCCCAGAGACAGAAGGTTGAAATGGACAGGCCCCCAGGCCCTAATCTGAACCTTAGCTTTGGTTTCCATGTTTCCGTTCTCAGAGGACTGTTTTCGTAGACCAGCACATGGGGCTTTTCTGAGGCACCAAACCAAACATCTCTCATCTCCACATGGGCAGCTTTCTTACTGGGATGTATCAAACACTTCAGGTAGGAGAGTTCCGCAGGGCCACTGAACAACCAGCACATTCCAAGGTCTCCATGGACCCAAACGCACATTATGACGCATCCTCAGGAGAGGCCATTTCAACTCAGCCCCCTGGGTCGCGTGTTCCAGAGGCAGCAGATCAAACATATCTTGTCGCTAATAGCCAATGGGAATGCGAGGCATGCTGTACAGGGATCCATCCTTCGAACCCTGCTCTCCAGTCCTTCCGTATGGTATGTCCTGGAGCCATGCAACAGGACTCGAATGTCCCGCAGAAGGAAACCTTGTGGTTTGGGGCAACCTCCAAACTCAGCGTGGGAAAACTTCCTTGGCCTCATGAGGCCCCCACTTCATGAAGGTGCCATCATGGACACATACTCCAGCCTCAGCCAACGTCTGATCCTCAGCCTGACTTCAGATGCAGGAGATTTTGATTCAGCCTCTGCAGAGTGGGCCTGCTCGGCCCTTGGTTCCAATCCTCACACTAGCTTGTGTTTTCAGACTTCCGTCCTCACACTCCTGGCCCACAAACCCTCCCTACTGGGAATTCTGGGGCCACAATGAAGCACTGTGCCTGCCTCCCAAGAGAAAAACATTGTCTATGGCGCTGCCCAGAAACCCCAAATGAGGATCAAACTGCTTGGCCCTCGGCAACACCCCAATTGCATAGGCTACCTTAAACAGTGATGCTCTGTCGCAAATAGCCTGAGCCCAGACCTTCCAACAGACACCGACACAGCTGGCTGCACACCCAGCACATTGGACCCGCCACTGCCTTAGGCCACCATCCATTCCCAACCTGGGTTTTCAGTCATCGGAACCTAGACCTTATCTCCAATCCCTGCACAGGGGGGAACCTGATGCACAAGTCAGAACCCCTCCTTCCCCCTGGCAAGAAACCTTGCTGCTGGAAGTGAGTCAAACCTTCAGTGTAGGAGAAAACGGCATGGCCCATGAGGCCACGCCCAAGCATGAGGGCCGCCTTGGGCACAAACACACATTGTGACCCTCAGCGTGAGTACCTTATTCAAGTAACGCCTCTCAGTGACTGGACCAAGAGCCCGCATATGTGGCTTGCCATGCCCATAGGCACCCAGGACTAACTAGATGGTGTGTATTCCAGTTGAGGGAACCCACTGCTGTGCTCTAGAGTCCCTCTCCTGGGGGTTCCCCTGTGGCAGGAAACAGTACTCTTCATTCCCACAGAATGAACACAAACACTTGGGAGCTTGGACAATCCCCTGAGAGGAAGGCTCTTCCTCGGCCTCTGAGACAACCCCTACCCTGACTGGACACTGTAAACGCAACACCCAGAGACAAAATCCTGAGTGACTGCCTCCCACTTGCCCTACTTTGATTTCCAGAGGATCTCCCCTCACGGACTAGAGATCAGGCCTGCCATTACATTGGCCCCTAGCTGAGCCAAGTTTGCTTTTTCAGACATCTGTCCCCACAGCCCTGGCAAACAGAGCCTCTAGGCTGGGTTCTCTGGAGCCATACCACAGGACCGTGCCTGCTCTCTCCTGGGAAACTGTGTCCATTCCTTTGGCCACACACCTCCAGAATATGAGAAACCTCAAGGCCTCCGAGGACATCCCACTACTGGGAGCCTCACTGGACTCACAGGGGCATTCGGACACAAGCTGAGCAGCTACATCCATGAATGCATGCACACAGATGACAACAGAGATAGAAGGTTGAGCCGGACAGGCCTTTAGGCCGTAGTCTCAACTCTTACTTTGGTTTCCAGGTGTCACTCCTCAGAGGCTTTGGTTCGAAGAACAGGGTATGGGGCTTTCCTGAGTCACGGAACAGAACTCCTCTCGTCTCCACATGGGAAGTTTCCTTGTTGGAGCCGTGTCAAACACCTCATGTTGGAGAATCCTGCAGAGTGCCTGAGCCACCTCCACATTCCAAGGTCTCCCAGGCCACCAAGCCACAGTAGGACTCATCTTCAGGAGAGTCCATTTCAACTCTCCCCTCTGGGTAGCTCACCCAGGAGCCCGCAGATTGAGCCTGCCTTGTCCTGACTAAAGACTGGGAATATGAGGTGGCGTTCCCAGGCATCCATGCTTAGACACCTGCTCTCGAGTCTTTCCATATGGGGACTCTTGGAACCATCCAATAGGACTCGACTATCGTGCAGAAGGTAACCTTCAGTTTTGGAGCAGTTCACAAATCCCATCGTAGGCAAAACTTTCTGGCCTCATGAAGCCCCCACACCCTTCAGGAAGAGGCCATGCTGGACAAGAACTCTAGCCTGAGGCACGTCTCATAGTTGACATGACCTCAGTGCAGGAGATCCCGATTCAGCCTCTGCAGAGTGGGCATGCCGTGACCTCGGTCCCAAACCTCACGCTAGCTTGTGTTTTCAGACTTCCTTCCTCACACTCCTGGCAAACAAGCCCTCCGGACTAGGAACTCCGGAACGAAAACCCAGCCCAGTGTCTGCCCAACGGAAGAAAAACGTTTCCCTGTGGGGCTCTCCAGAAAACCCAGATGAGGATCAACCTGCTCGGGCCTCGACGGTACCCGAACTGGATAGGCTGCTCTGGGCACTCATGCTCTGCCTGACACAGTCTGAAGCCAGACGTCCAGACAGACAAGGAGACAGCTGGCCGCACACCCAGCACTTCGGACACGCCATGGTCTTATGCCGTCACCTCATCCTAACCTTGGTTTTCAGATATCTGAACCTAGACATTATATCAATTCTCCACACAGCTGGGTATAGCAAGCACAAAACAGAACTCCTCCTTCCCCATGGCTGTCAAGCTTGCTCTTGGCATGGAGTCACACCTTCAGGGTGGGAGAAACCTTCATGGCCCCTGATGCCACGCCCAAACTTGAGTGCTGCTTGGGCACAAATTCACACTGTGATCCTCAGCATGAGCCCCATGTCAAAGAAAGGCCTGTCAGGGCCTGGACCAAGAGCCCACATATGGGGCTTGCCAAGCCCCTATGCACCCAATCCTCACCACGGTTTGAATTTTCCAGTCGCCCCGCCCGTACCTGGAGCTCTGCTCTGGAATCCCTTTCTTGGAGAGACCCATGAGCCAGACAACACGACTCCACCCTTCCCAAAAAATGACCCCAAACTCTTGGGAGCTGGGACAAATCCCCAGAGAGGGATACTCGTCCACAGAACCTGAGGCCACCGCTCCAATCCACGGCTATCCCGGACACAACATCCAGAGACAAAAGCCTGAAGGAACGCCTCCCACTCGCCCTTGTTTCAGAGGCCCAGGAGCTCCCTCTCGGGCTGTACATCCGGCCTGCCATACCCTAGGCGCCACTCATAAGCTGAGTTTGTGTATTCAGACTTCTGTGCCCACAGCCTGGACCCACACACCTCCAGGCTAGGGCCTCTAGGGCCACAGCGAAAGATTGTGCCTGCCCTCTCCAAGGAAAGTGTGCCCAGTCCATTGACCACAACACTACAGGTTAGGGAAAAGCTCCAAGGCCCCTGAGACCATCAATAGTATAGGCCCCCCTGGACTAAGTGGGGCTCTCTGACACCAGCGGAGCAACTATCTCCACTTAGACTCTCAGACAGTGTCCCCAGAGACAGAAGGTTGAAATGGACAGGCCCCCAGGCCCTAATCTGAACCTTAGCTTTGGTTTCCATGTTTCCGTTCTCAGAGGACTGTTTTCGTAGACCAGCACATGGGGCTTTTCTGAGGCACCAAACCAAACCTCTCTCATCTCCACATGGGCAGCTTTCTTACTGGGATGTATCAAACACTTCAGGTAGGAGAGTTCCGCAGGGCCACTGAACAACCAGCACATTCCAAGGTCTCCATGGACCCAAACGCACATTATGACGCATCCTCAGGAGAGGCCATTTCAACTCAGCCCCCTGGGTCGCGTGTTCCAGAGGCAGCAGATCAAACATATCTTGTCGCTAATAGCCAATGGGAATGCGAGGCATGCTGTACAGGGATCCATCCTTCGAACCCTGCTCTCCAGTCCTTCCGTATGGTATGTCCTGGAGCCATGCAACAGGACTCGAATGTCCCACAGAGTGGGAAAACTTCTTTGGCCTCATGAGGCCCCCACTTCATGAAGGTGCCATCATGGAAACATACTCCAGCCTCAGCCAACGTCTGATCCTCAGCCTGACTTCAGATGCAGGAGATTTTGATTCAGCCTCTGCAGAGTGGGCCTGCTCTGCCCTTGGTTCCAATCCTCACACTAGCTTGTGTTTTCAGACTTCCGTCCTCATACTCCTGGCCCACAAACCCTCCCTACTGGGAATTCTGGGGCCACAATGAAGCACTGTGCCTGCCTCCCAGGAGAAAAACCTTGTCTATGGCGCTGCCCAGAAACCCCAAATGAGGATCAAACTGCTTGGCCCTCGGCAACACCCCAATTGCATAGGCTACCTTAAACAGTGATGCTCTGTCGCAAATAGCCTGAGCCCAGACCTTCCAACAGACACCGACACAGCTGGCTGCACACCCAGCACATTGGACCCGCCACTGCCTTAGGCCACCATCCATTCCCAACCTGGGTTTTCAGTCATCGGAACCTAGACCTTATCTCCAATCCCTGCACAGGGGGGAACCTGATGCACAAGTCAGAACCCCTCCTTCCCCCTGGCAAGAAACCTTGCTGCTGGCAGTGAGTCAAACCTTCAGTGTAGGAGAAAACGGCATGGCCCATGAGGCCACGCCCAAGCGTGAGGGCCTCCTTGGGCACAAACTCACATTGTCACCCTCAGCGTGAGTACCTTATTCAAGTAACGCCTCTCAGTGACTGGACCAAGAGCCCGCATATGTGGCTTGCCATGCCCATAGGCACCCAGGACTAACTAGATGGTGTGTATTCCAGTTGAGGGAACCCACTGCTGTGCTCTAGAGTCCCTCTCCTGGGGGGTCCCCTGTGGCAGGAAACAGTACTCTTCATTCCCACAGAATGAACACAAACACTTGGGAGCTTGGACAATCCCCTGAGAGGAAGGCTCTTCCTCGGCCTCTGAGACAACCCCTACCCTGACCGGACACTGTAAACGCAACACCCAGAGACAAAATCCTGAGTGACTGCCTCCCACTTGCCCTACTTTGATTTCCAGAGGATCTCCCCTCACGGACTAGAGATCAGGCCTGCCATTACATTGGCCCCTAGCTGAGCCAAGTTTGCTTTTTCAGACATCTGTCCCCACAGCCCTGGCAAACAGAGCCTCTAGGCTGGGTCCTCTGGAGCCATACCACAGGACCGTGCCTGCTCTCTCCTGGGAAACTGTGTCCATTCCTTTGGCCACACACCTCCAGAATATGAGAAACCTCAAGGCCTCCGAGGACATCCCACTACTGGGAGCCTCACTGGACTCAGAGGGGCATTCGGACACAAGCTGAGCAGCTACATCCATGAATGCATGCACACAGATGACAACAGAGATAGAAGGTTGAGCCGGACAGGCCTTTAGGCCGTAGTCTCAACTCTTACTTTGGTTTCCAGGTGTCACTCCTCAGAGGCTTTGGTTCGAAGAACAGGGTATGGGGCTTTCCTGAGGCACAGAACAGAACTCCTCTCGTCTCCACATGGGAAGTTTCCTTGTTGGAGCCGTGTCAAACACCTCATGTTGGAGAATCCTGCAGAGTCCCTGAGCCACCTCCACATTCCAAGGTCTCCCAGGCCACCAAGCCACAGTAGGACTCATCTTCAGGAGAGTCCATTTCAACTCTCCCCTCTGGGTAGCTCACCCAGGAGCCCACAGATTGAGCCTGCCTTGTCCTGACTAAAGAGTGGGAGTATGAGGTGGCGTTCCCAGGCATCCATGCTTAGACACCTGCTCTCGAGTCTTTCCATATGGGGCCTCTTGGAACCATCCAATAGGACTCGACTGTCGTGCAGAAGGTAACCTTCAGTTTTGGAGCAGTTCACAAATCCCATCGTAGGCAAAACTTTCTGGCCTCATGAAGCCCCCACACCCTTCAGGAAGAGGCCATGCTGGACAAGAACTCTAGCCTGAGGCACGTCTCATAGTTGACATGACCTCAGTGCAGGAGATCCCGATTCAGCCTCTGCAGAGTGGGCATGCCGTGACCTCGGTCCCAAACCTCACGCTAGCTTGTGTTTTCAGACTTCCTTCCTCACACTCCTGGCAAACAAGCCCTCCGGACTAGGAACTCCAGAACCAAAACCCAGCCCAGTGTCTGCCCAACGGAAGAAAAACGTTTCCCTGTGGGGCTCTCCAGAAAACCCAGATGAGGATCAACCTGCTCGGGCCTCGACGGTACCCGAACTGGATAGGCTGCTCTGGGCACTCATGCTCTGCCTGACACAGCCTGAAGCCAGACGTCCAGACAGACAAGGAGACAGCTGGCCGCACACCCAGCACTTCGGACACGCCATGGTCTTATGCCGTCACCTCATCCTAACCTTGGTTTTCAGATATCTGAACCTAGACATTATATCAATTCTCCACACAGCTGGGTATAGCAAGCACAAAACAGAACTCCTCCTTCCCCATGGCTGTCAAGCTTGCTCTTGGCATGGAGTCACACCTTCAGGGTGGGAGAAACCTTCATGGCCCCTGATGCCACGCCCAAACTTGAGTGCTGCTTGGGCACAAATTCACACTGTGATCCTCAGCATGAGCCCCATGTCAAAGAAAGGCCTGTCAGGGCCTGGACCAAGAGCCCACATATGGGGCTTGCCAAGCCCCTATGCCCCCAATCCTCACCACGGTTTGAATTTTCCAGTCGCCCCGCCCGTACCTGGAGCTCTGCTCTGGAATCCCTTTCTTGGAGAGACCCATGAGCCAGACAACACGACTCCACCCTTCCCACAAAATGACCCCAAACTCTTGGGAGCTGGGACAAATCCCCAGAGAGGGATACTCGTCCACAGTACCTGAGGCCACCGCTCCAATCCACGGCTATCCCGGACACAACATCCAGAGACAAAAGCCTGAAGGAACGCCTCCCACTCGCCCTTGTTTCAGAGGCCCAGGAGCTCCCTCTCGGGCTGTACATCCGGCCTGCCATACCCTAGGCGCCACTCATAAGCTGAGTTTGTGTATTCAGACTTCTGTGCCCACAGCCTGGACCCACACACCTCCAGGCTAGGGCCTCTAGGGCCACAGCGAAAGATTGTGCCTGCCCTCTCCAAGGAAAGTGTGCCCAGTCCATTGACCACAACAATACAGGTTAGGGAAAAGCTCCAAGGCCCCTGAGGCCATCAATAGTGTAGGCCCCCCTGGACTAAGAGGGGCTCTCTGACACCAGCGGAGCAACTATCTCCACTTAGACTCTCAGACAGTGTCCCCAGAGACAGAAGGTTGAAATGGACAGGCCCCCAGGCCCTAATCTGAACCTTAGCTTTGGTTTCCATGTTTCCGTTCTCAGAGGACTGTTTTCGTAGACCAGCACATGGGGCTTTTCTGAGGCACCAAACCAAACATCTCTCATCTCCACATGGGCAGCTTTCTTACTGGGATGTATCAAACACTTCAGGTAGGAGAGTTCCGCAGGGCCACTGAACAACCAGCACATTCCAAGGTCTCCATGGACCCAAACGCACATTATGACGCATCCTCAGGAGAGGCCATTTCAACTCAGCCCCCTGGGTCGCGTGTTCCAGAGGCAGCAGATCAAACATATCTTGTCGCTAATAGCCAATGGGAATGCGAGGCATGCTGTACAGGGATCCATCCTTCGAACCCTGCTCTCCAGTCCTTCCGTATGGTATGTCCTGGAGCCATGCAACAGGACTCGAATGTCCCGCAGAAGGAAACCTTGTGGTTTGGGGCAACCTCCAAACTCAGCGTGGGAAAACTTCCTTGGCCTCATGAGGCCCCCACTTCATGAAGGTGCCATCATGGACACATACTCCAGCCTCAGCCAACGTCTGATCCTCAGCCTGACTTCAGATGCAGGAGATTTTGATTCAGCCTCTGCAGAGTGGGCCTGCTCTGCCCTTGGTTCCAATCCTCACACTAGCTTGTGTTTTCAGACTTCCGTCCTCACACTCCTGGCCCACAAACCCTCCCTACTGGGAATTCTGGGGCCACAATGAAGCACTGTGCCTGCCTCCCAGGAGAAAAACCTTGTCTATGGCGCTGCCCAGAAACCCCAAATGAGGATCAAACTGCTTGGCCCTGGCAACACCCCAATTGCATAGGCTACCTTAAACAGTGATGCTCTGTCGCAAATAGCCTGAGCCCAGACCTTCCAACAGACACCGACACAGCTGGCTGCACACCCAGCACATTGGACCCGCCACTGCCTTAGGCCACCATCCATTCCCAACCTGGGTTTTCAGTCATCGGAACCTAGACCTTATCTCCAATCCCTGCACAGGGGGGAACCTGATGCACAAGTCAGAACCCCTCCTTCCCCCTGGCAAGAAACCTTGCTGCTGGCAGTGAGTCAAACCTTCAGTGTAGGAGAAAACGGCATGGCCCATGAGGCCACGCCCAAGCGTGAGGGCCGCCTTGGGCACAAACACACATTGTGACCCTCAGCGTGAGTACCTTATTCAAGTAACGCCTCTCAGTGACTGGACCAAGAGCCCGCATATGTGGCTTGCCATGCCCATAGGCACCCAGGACTAACTAGATGGTGTGTATTCCAGTTGAGGGAACCCACTGCTGTGCTCTAGAGTCCCTCTCCTGGGGGTTCCCCTGTGGCAGGAAACATTACTCTTCATTCCCACAGAATGAACACAAACACTTGGGAGCTTGGACAATCCCCTGAGAGGAAGGCTCTTCCTCGGCCTCTGAGACAACCCCTACCCTGACCGGACAGTGTAAACGCAACACCCAGAGACAAAATCCTGAGTGACTGCCTCCCACTTGCCCTACTTTGATTTCCAGAGGATCTCCCCTCACGGACTAGAGATCAGGCCTGCCATTACATTGGCCCCTAGCTGAGCCAAGTTTGCTTTTTCAGACATCTGTCCCCACAGCCCTGGCAAACAGAGCCTCTAGGCTGGGTCCTCTGGAGCCATACCACAGGACCGTGCCTGCTCTCTCCTGGGAAACTGTGTCCATTCCTTTGGCCACACACCTCCAGAATATGAGAAACCTCAAGGCCTCGAGGACATCCCACTACTGGGAGCCTCACTGGACTCACAGGGGCATTCGGACACAAGCTGAGCAGCTACATCCATGAATGCATGCACACAGATGACAACAGAGATAGAAGGTTGAGCCGGACAGGCCTTTAGGCCGTAGTCTCAACTCTTACTTTGGTTTCCAGGTGTCACTCCTCAGAGGCTTTGGTTCGAAGAACAGGGTATGGGGCTTTCCTGAGGCACGGAACAGAACTCCTCTCGTCTCCACATGGGAAGTTTCCTTGTTGGAGCCGTGTCAAACACCTCATGTTGGAGAATCCTGCAGAGTCCCTGAGCCACCTCCACATTCCAAGGTCTCCCAGGCCACCAAGCCACAGTAGGACTCATCTTCAGGAGAGTCCATTTCAACTCTCCCCTCTGGGTAGCTCACCCAGGAGCCCGCAGATTGAGCCTGCCTTGTCCTGACTAAAGAGTGGGAGTATGAGGTGGCGTTCCCAGGCATCCATGCTTAGACACCTGCTCTCGAGTCTTTCCATATGGGGCCTTTTGGAACCATCCAATAGGACTCGACTGTCGTGCAGAAGGTAACCTTCAGTTTTGGAGCAGTTCACAAATCCCATCGTAGGCAAAACTTTCTGGCCTCATGAAGCCCCCACACCCTTCAGGAAGAGGCCATGCTGGACAAGAACTCTAGCCTGAGGCACGTCTCATAGTTGACATGACCTCAGTGCAGGAGATCCCGATTCAGCCTCTGCAGAGTGGGCATGCCGTGACCTCGGTCCCAAACCTCACGCTAGCTTGTGTTTTCAGACTTCCTTCCTCACACTCCTGGCAAACAAGCCCTCCGGACTAGGAACTCCAGAACCAAAACCCAGCCCAGTGTCTGCCCAACGGCAAGAAAAACGTTTCCCTGTGGGGCTCTCCAGAAAACCCAGATGAGGATCAACCTGCTCGGGCCTCGACGGTACCCGAACTGGATAGGCTGCTCTGGGCACTCATGCTCTGCCTGACACAGTCTGAAGCCAGACGTCCAGACAGACAAGGAGACAGCTGGCCGCACACCCAGCACTTCGGACACGCCATGGTCTTATGCCGTCACCTCATCCTAACCTTGGTTTTCAGATATCTGAACCTAGACATTATATCAATTCTCCACACAGCTGGGTATAGCAAGCACAAAACAGAACTCCTCCTTCCCCATGGCTGTCAAGCTTGCTCTTGGCATGGAGTCACACCTTCAGGGTGGGAGAAACCTTCATGGCCCCTGATGCCACGCCCAAACTTGAGTGCTGCTTGGGCACAAATTCACACTGTGATCCTCAGCATGAGCCCCATGTCAAAGAAAGGCCTGTCAGGGCCTGGACCAAGAGCCCACATATGGGGCTTGCCAAGCCCCTATGCACCCAATCCTCACCACGGTTTGAATTTTCCAGTCGCCCCGCCCGTACCTGGAGCTCTGCTCTGGAATCCCTTTCTTGGAGAGACCCATGAGCCAGACAACACGACTCCACCCTTCCCACAAAATGACCCCAAACTCTTGGGAGCTGGGACAAATCCCCAGAGAGGGATACTCGTCCACAGAACCTGAGGCCACCGCTCCAATCCACGGCTATCCCGGACACAACATCCAGAGACAAAAGCCTGAAGGAACGCCTCCCACTCGCCCTTGTTTCAGAGGCCCAGGAGCTCCCTCTCGGGCTGTACATCCGGCCTGCCATACCCTAGGCGCCACTCATAAGCTGAGTTTGTGTATTCAGACTTCTGTGCCCACAGCCTGGACCCACACACCTCCAGGCTAGGGCCTCTAGGGCCACAGCGAAAGATTGTGCCTGCCCTCTCCAAGGAAAGTGTGCCCAGTCCATTGACCACAACACTACAGGTTAGGGAAAAGCTCCAAGGCCCCTGAGACCATCAATAGTATAGGCCCCCCTGGACTAAGAGGGGCTCTCTGACACCAGCGGAGCAACTATCTCCACTTAGACTCTCAGACAGTGTCCCCAGAGACAGAAGGTTGAAATGGACAGACCCCCAGGCCCTAATCTGAACCTTAGCTTTGGTTTCCATGTTTCCGTTCTCAGAGGACTGTTTTCGTAGACCAGCACATGGGGCTTTTCTGAGGCACCAAACCAAACATCTCTCATCTCCACATGGGCAGCTTTCTTACTGGGATGTATCAAACACTTCAGGTAGGAGAGTTCCGCAGGGCCACTGAACAACCAGCACATTCCAAGGTCTCCATGGACCCAAACGCACATTATGACGCATCCTCAGGAGAGGCCATTTCAACTCAGCCCCCTGGGTCGCGTGTTCCAGAGGCAGCAGATCAAACATATCTTGTCGCTAATAGCCAATGGGAATGCGAGGCATGCTGTACAGGGATCCATCCTTCGAACCCTGCTCTCCAGTCCTTCCGTATGGTATGTCCTGGAGCCATGCAACAGGACTCGAATGTCCCACAGAAGGAAACCTTGTGGTTTGGGGCAACCTCCAAACTCAGCGTGGGAAAACTTCCTTGGCCTCATGAGGCCCCCACTTCATGAAGGTGCCATCATGGACACATACTCCAGCCTCAGCCAACGTCTGATCCTCAGCCTGACTTCAGATGCAGGAGATTTTGATTCAGCCTCTGCAGAGTGGGCCTGCTCTGCCCTTGGTTCCAATCCTCACACTAGCTTGTGTTTTCAGACTTCCGTCCTCATACTCCTGGCCCACAAACCCTCCCTACTGGGAATTCTGGGGCCACAATGAAGCACTGTGCCTGCCTCCCAGGAGAAAAACCTTGTCTATGGCGCTGCCCAGAAACCCCAAATGAGGATCAAACTGCTTGGCCCTCGGCAACACCCCAATTGCATAGGCTACCTTAAACAGTGATGCTCTGTCGCAAATAGCCTGAGCCCAGACCTTCCAACAGACACCGACACAGCTGGCTGCACACCCAGCACATTGGACCCGCCACTGCCTTAGGCCACCATCCATTCCCAACCTGGGTTTTCAGTCATCGGAACCTAGACCTTATCTCCAATCCCTGCACAGCGGGGAACCTGATGCACAAGTCAGAACCCCTCCTTCCCCCTGGCAAGAAACCTTGCTGCTGGCAGTGAGTCAAACCTTCAGTGTAGGAGAAAACGGCATGGCCCATGAGGCCACGCCCAAGCGTGAGGGCCTCCTTGGGCACAAACTCACATTGTCACCCTCAGCGTGAGTACCTTATTCAAGTAACGCCTCTCAGTGACTGGACCAAGAGCCCGCATATGTGGCTTGCCATGCCCATAGGCACCCAGGACTAACTAGATGGTGTGTATTCCAGTTGAGGGAACCCACTGCTGTGCTCTAGAGTCCCTCTCCTGGGGGTTCCCCTGTGGCAGGAAACAGTACTCTTCATTCCCACAGAATGAACACAAACACTTGGGAGATTGGACAATCCCCTGAGAGGAAGGCTCTTCCTCGGCCTCTGAGACAACCCCTACCCTGACCGGACACTGTAAACGCAACACCCAGAGACAAAATCCTGAGTGACTGCCTCCCACTTGCCCTACTTTGATTTCCAGAGGATCTCCCCTCACGGACTAGAGATCAGGCCTGCCATTACATTGGCCCCTAGCTGAGCCAAGTTTGCTTTTTCAGACATCTGTCCCCACAGCCCTGGCAAACAGAGCCTCTAGGCTGGGTCCTCTGGAGCCATACCACAGGACCGTGCCTGCTCTCTCCTGGGAAACTGTGTCCATTCCTTTGGCCACACACCTCCAGAATATGAGAAACCTCAAGGCCTCCGAGGACATCCCACTACTGGGAGCCTCACTGGACTCACAGGGGCATTCGGACACAAGCTGAGCAGCTACATCCATGAATGCATGCACACAGATGACAACAGAGATAGAAGGTTGAGCCGGACAGGCCTTTAGGCCGTAGTCTCAACTCTTACTTTGGTTTCCAGGTGTCACTCCTCAGAGGCTTTGGTTCGAAGAACAGGGTATGGGGCTTTCCTGAGGCACAGAACAGAACTCCTCTCGTCTCCACATGGGAAGTTTCCTTGTTGGAGCCGTGTCAAACACCTCATGTTGGAGAATCCTGCAGAGTCCCTGAGCCACCTCCACATTCCAAGGTCTCCCAGGCCACCAAGCCACAGTAGGACTCATCTTCAGGAGAGTCCATTTCAACTCTCCCCTCTGGGTAGCTCACCCAGGAGCCCGCAGATTGAGCCTGCCTTGTCCTGACTAAAGAGTGGGAATATGAGGTGGCGTTCCCAGGCATCCATGCTTAGACACCTGCTCTCGAGTCTTTCCATATGGGGCCTCTTGGAACCATCCAATAGGACTCGACTGTCGTGCAGAAGGTAACCTTCAGTTTTGGAGCAGTTCACAAATCCCATCGTAGGCAAAACTTTCTGGCCTCATGAAGCCCCCACACCCTTCAGGAAGAGGCCATGCTGGACAAGAACTCTAGCCTGAGGCACGTCTCATAGTTGACATGACCTCAGTGCAGGAGATCCCGATTCAGCCTCTGCAGAGTGGGCCTGCCGTGACCTCGGTCCCAAACCTCACGCTAGCTTGTGTTTTCAGACTTCCTTCCTCACACTCCTGGCAATAAGCCCTCCGGACTAGGAACTCCAGAACCAAAACCCAGCCCAGTGTCTGCCCAACGGAAGAAAAACGTTTCCCTGTGGGGCTCTCCAGAAAACCCAGATGAGGATCAACCTGCTCGGGCCTCGACGGTACCCGAACTGGATAGGCTGCTCTGGGCACTCATGCTCTGCCTGACACAGCCTGAAGCCAGACGTCCAGACAGACAAGGAGACAGCTGGCCGCACACCCAGCACTTCGGACACGCCATGGTCTTATGCCGTCACCTCATCCTAACCTTGGTTTTCAGATATCTGAACCTAGACATTATATCAATTCTCCACACAGCTGGGTATAGCAAGCACAAAACAGAACTCCTCCTTCCCCATGGCTGTCAAGCTTGCTCTTGGCATGGAGTCACACCTTCAGGGTGGGAGAAACCTTCATGGCCCCTGATGCCACGCCCAAACTTGAGTGCTGCTTGGGCACAAATTCACACTGTGATCCTCAGCATGAGCCCCATGTCAAAGAAAGGCCTGTCAGGGCCTGGACCAAGAGCCCACATATGGGGCTTGCCAAGCCCCTATGCCCCCAATCCTCACCACGGTTTGAATTTTCCAGTCGCCCCGCCCGTACCTGGAGCTCTGCTCTGGAATCCCTTTCTTGGAGAGACCCATGAGCCAGACAACACGACTCCACCCTTCCCACAAAATGACCCCAAACTCTTGGGAGCTGGGACAAATCCCCAGAGAGGGATACTCGTCCACAGTACCTGAGGCCACCGCTCCAATCCACGGCTATCCCGGACACAACATCCAGAGACAAAAGCCTGAAGGAACGCCTCCCACTCGCCCTTGTATCAGAGGCCCAGGAGCTCCCTCTCGGGCTGTACATCCGGCCTGCCATACCCTAGGCACCACTCATAAGCTGAGTTTGTGTATTCAGACTTCTGTGCCCACAGCCTGGACCCACACACCTCCAGGCTAGGGCCTCTAGGGCCACAGCGAAAGATTGTGCCTGCCCTCTCCAAGGAAAGTGTGCCCAGTCCATTGACCACAACACTACAGGTTAGGGAAAAGCTACAAGGCCCCTGAGGCCATCAATAGTGTAGGCCCCCCTGGACTAAGAGGGGCTCTCTGACACCAGCGGAGCAACTATCTCCACTTAGACTCTCAGACAGTGTCCCCAGAGACAGAAGGTTGAAATGGACAGGCCCCCAGGCCCTAATCTGAACCTTAGCTTTGGTTTCCATGTTTCCGTTCTCAGAGGACTGTTTTCGTAGACCAGCACATGGGGCTTTTCTGAGGCACCAAACCAAACATCTCTCATCTCCACATGGGCAGCTTTCTTACTGGGATGTATCAAACACTTCAGGTAGGAGAGTTCCGCAGGGCCACTGAACAACCAGCACATTCCAAGGTCTCCATGGACCCAAACGCACATTATGACGCATCCTCAGGAGAGGCCATTTCAACTCAGCCCCCTGGGTCGCGTGTTCCAGAGGCAGCAGATCAAACATATCTTGTCGCTAATAGCCAATGGGAATGCGAGGCATGCTGTACAGGGATCCATCCTTCGAACCCTGCTCTCCAGTCCTTCCGTATGGTATGTCCTGGAGCCATGCAACAGGACTCGAATGTCCCGCAGAAGGAAACCTTGTGGTTTGGGGCAACCTCCAAACTCAGCGTGGGAAAACTTCCTTGGCCTCATGAGGCCCCCACTTCATGAAGGTGCCATCATGGACACATACTCCAGCCTCAGCCAACGTCTGATCCTCAGCCTGACTTCAGATGCAGGAGATTTTGATTCAGCCTCTGCAGAGTGGGCCTGCTCTGCCCTTGGTTCCAATCCTCACACTAGCTTGTGTTTTCAGACTTCCGTCCTCACACTCCTGGCCCACAAACCCTCCCTACTGGGAATTCTGGGGCCACAATGAAGCACTGTGCCTGCCTCCCAGGAGAAAAACCTTGTCTATGGCGCTGCCCAGAAACCCCAAATGAGGATCAAACTGCTTGGCCCTCGGCAACACCCCAATTGCATAGGCTACCTTAAACAGTGATGCTCTGTCGCAAATAGCCTGAGCCCAGACCTTCCAACAGACACCGACACAGCTGGCTGCACACCCAGCACATTGGACCCGCCACTGCCTTAGGCCACCATCCATTCCCAACCTGGGTTTTCAGTCATCGGAACCTAGACCTTATCTCCAATCCCTGCACAGCGGGGAACCTGATGCACAAGTCAGAACCCCTCCTTCCCCCTGGCAAGAAACCTTGCTGCTGGCAGTGAGTCAAACCTTCAGTGTAGGAGAAAACGGCATGGCCCATGAGGCCACGCCCAAGCGTGAGGGCCTCCTTGGGCACAAACTCACATTGTCACCCTCAGCGTGAGTACCTTATTCAAGTAACGCCTCTCAGTGACTGGACCAAGAGCCCGCATATGTGGCTTGCCATGCCCATAGGCACCCAGGACTAACTAGATGGTGTGTATTCCAGTTGAGGGAACCCACTGCTGTGCTCTAGAGTCCCTCTCCTGGGGGGTCCCCTGTGGCAGGAAACAGTACTCTTCATTCCCACAGAATGAACACAAACACTTGGGAGCTTGGACAATCCCCTGAGAGGAAGGCTCTTCCTCGGCCTCTGAGACAACCCCTACCCTGACCGGACACTGTAAACGCAACACCCAGAGACAAAATCCTGAGTGACTGCCTCCCACTTGCCCTACTTTGATTTCCAGAGGATCTCCCCTCACGGACTAGAGATCAGGCCTGCCATTACATTGGCCCCTAGCTGAGCCAAGTTTGCTTTTTCAGACATCTGTCCCCACAGCCCTGGCAAACAGAGCCTCTAGGCTGGGTCCTCTGGAGCCATACCACAGGACCGTGCCTGCTCTCTCCTGGGAAACTGTGTCCATTCCTTTGGCCACACACCTCCAGAATATGAGAAACCTCAAGGCCTCCGAGGACATCCCACTACTGGGAGCCTCACTGGACTCAGAGGGGCATTCGGACACAAGCTGAGCAGCTACATCCATGAATGCATGCACACAGATGACAACAGAGATAGAAGGTTGAGCCGGACAGGCCTTTAGGCCGTAGTCTCAACTCTTACTTTGGTTTCCAGGTGTCACTCCTCAGAGGCTTTGGTTCGAAGAACAGGGTATGGGGCTTTCCTGAGGCACAGAACAGAACTCCTCTCGTCTCCACATGGGAAGTTTCCTTGTTGGAGCCGTGTCAAACACCTCATGTTGGAGAATCCTGCAGAGTCCCTGAGCCACCTCCACATTCCAAGGTCTCCCAGGCCACCAAGCCACAGTAGGACTCATCTTCAGGAGAGTCCATTTCAACTCTCCCCTCTGGGTAGCTCACCCAGGAGCCCACAGATTGAGCCTGCCTTGTCCTGACTAAAGAGTGGGAGTATGAGGTGGCGTTCCCAGGCATCCATGCTTAGACACCTGCTCTCGAGTCTTTCCATATGGGGCCTCTTGGAACCATCCAATAGGACTCGACTGTCGTGCAGAAGGTAACCTTCAGTTTTGGAGCAGTTCACAAATCCCATCGTAGGCAAAACTTTCTGGCCTCATGAAGCCCCCACACCCTTCAGGAAGAGGCCATGCTGGACAAGAACTCTAGCCTGAGGCACGTCTCATAGTTGACATGACCTCAGTGCAGGAGATCCCGATTCAGCCTCTGCAGAGTGGGCATGCCGTGACCTCGGTCCCAAACCTCACGCTAGCTTGTGTTTTCAGACTTCCTTCCTCACACTCCTGGCAAACAAGCCCTCCGGACTAGGAACTCCAGAACCAAAACCCAGCCCAGTGTCTGCCCAACGGAAGAAAAACGTTTCCCTGTGGGGCTCTCCAGAAAACCCAGATGAGGATCAACCTGCTCGGGCCTCGACGGTACCCGAACTGGATAGGCTGCTCTGGGCACTCATGCTCTGCCTGACACAGCCTGAAGCCAGACGTCCAGACAGACAAGGAGACAGCTGGCCGCACACCCAGCACTTCGGACACGCCATGGTCTTATGCCGTCACCTCATCCTAACCTTGGTTTTCAGATATCTGAACCTAGACATTATATCAATTCTCCACACAGCTGGGTATAGCAAGCACAAAACAGAACTCCTCCTTCCCCATGGCTGTCAAGCTTGCTCTTGGCATGGAGTCACACCTTCAGGGTGGGAGAAACCTTCATGGCCCCTGATGCCACGCCCAAACTTGAGTGCTGCTTGGGCACAAATTCACACTGTGATCCTCAGCATGAGCCCCATGTCAAAGAAAGGCCTGTCAGGGCCTGGACCAAGAGCCCACATATGGGGCTTGCCAAGCCCCTATGCCCCCAATCCTCACCACGGTTTGAATTTTCCAGTCGCCCCGCCCGTACCTGGAGCTCTGCTCTGGAATCCCTTTCTTGGAGAGACCCATGAGCCAGACAACACGACTCCACCCTTCCCACAAAATGACCCCAAACTCTTGGGAGCTGGGACAAATCCCCAGAGAGGGATACTCGTCCACAGTACCTGAGGCCACCGCTCCAATCCACGGCTATCCCGGACACAACATCCAGAGACAAAAGCCTGAAGGAACGCCTCCCACTCGCCCTTGTTTCAGAGGCCCAGGAGCTCCCTCTCGGGCTGTACATCCGGCCTGCCATACCCTAGGCGCCACTCATAAGCTGAGTTTGTGTATTCAGACTTCTGTGCCCACAGCCTGGACCCACACACCTCCAGGCTAGGGCCTCTAGGGCCACAGCGAAAGATTGTGCCTGCCCTCTCCAAGGAAAGTGTGCCCAGTCCATTGACCACAACAATACAGGTTAGGGAAAAGCTCCAAGGCCCCTGAGGCCATCAATAGTGTAGGCCCCCCTGGACTAAGAGGGGCTCTCTGACACCAGCGGAGCAACTATCTCCACTTAGACTCTCAGACAGTGTCCCCAGAGACAGAAGGTTGAAATGGACAGGCCCCCAGGCCCTAATCTGAACCTTAGCTTTGGTTTCCATGTTTCCGTTCTCAGAGGACTGTTTTCGTAGACCAGCACATGGGGCTTTTCTGAGGCACCAAACCAAACATCTCTCATCTCCACATGGGCAGCTTTCTTACTGGGATGTATCAAACACTTCAGGTAGGAGAGTTCCGCAGGGCCACTGAACAACCAGCACATTCCAAGGTCTCCATGGACCCAAACGCACATTATGACGCATCCTCAGGAGAGGCCATTTCAACTCAGCCCCCTGGGTCGCGTGTTCCAGAGGCAGCAGATCAAACATATCTTGTCGCTAATAGCCAATGGGAATGCGAGGCATGCTGTACAGGGATCCATCCTTCGAACCCTGCTCTCCAGTCCTTCCGTATGGTATGTCCTGGAGCCATGCAACAGGACTCGAATGTCCCGCAGAAGGAAACCTTGTGGTTTGGGGCAACCTCCAAACTCAGCGTGGGAAAACTTCCTTGGCCTCATGAGGCCCCCACTTCATGAAGGTGCCATCATGGACACATACTCCAGCCTCAGCCAACGTCTGATCCTCAGCCTGACTTCAGATGCAGGAGATTTTGATTCAGCCTCTGCAGAGTGGGCCTGCTCTGCCCTTGGTTCCAATCCTCACACTAGCTTGTGTTTTCAGACTTCCGTCCTCACACTCCTGGCCCACAAACCCTCCCTACTGGGAATTCTGGGGCCACAATGAAGCACTGTGCCTGCCTCCCAGGAGAAAAACCTTGTCTATGGCGCTGCCCAGAAACCCCAAATGAGGATCAAACTGCTTGGCCCTGGCAACACCCCAATTGCATAGGCTACCTTAAACAGTGATGCTCTGTCGCAAATAGCCTGAGCCCAGACCTTCCAACAGACACCGACACAGCTGGCTGCACACCCAGCACATTGGACCCGCCACTGCCTTAGGCCACCATCCATTCCCAACCTGGGTTTTCAGTCATCGGAACCTAGACCTTATCTCCAATCCCTGCACAGGGGGGAACCTGATGCACAAGTCAGAACCCCTCCTTCCCCCTGGCAAGAAACCTTGCTGCTGGCAGTGAGTCAAACCTTCAGTGTAGGAGAAAACGGCATGGCCCATGAGGCCACGCCCAAGCGTGAGGGCCGCCTTGGGCACAAACACACATTGTGACCCTCAGCGTGAGTACCTTATTCAAGTAACGCCTCTCAGTGACTGGACCAAGAGCCCGCATATGTGGCTTGCCATGCCCATAGGCACCCAGGACTAACTAGATGGTGTGTATTCCAGTTGAGGGAACCCACTGCTGTGCTCTAGAGTCCCTCTCCTGGGGGTTCCCCTGTGGCAGGAAACATTACTCTTCATTCCCACAGAATGAACACAAACACTTGGGAGCTTGGACAATCCCCTGAGAGGAAGGCTCTTCCTCGGCCTCTGAGACAACCCCTACCCTGACCGGACAGTGTAAACGCAACACCCAGAGACAAAATCCTGAGTGACTGCCTCCCACTTGCCCTACTTTGATTTCCAGAGGATCTCCCCTCACGGACTAGAGATCAGGCCTGCCATTACATTGGCCCCTAGCTGAGCCAAGTTTGCTTTTTCAGACATCTGTCCCCACAGCCCTGGCAAACAGAGCCTCTAGGCTGGGTCCTCTGGAGCCATACCACAGGACCGTGCCTGCTCTCTCCTGGGAAACTGTGTCCATTCCTTTGGCCACACACCTCCAGAATATGAGAAACCTCAAGGCCTCGAGGACATCCCACTACTGGGAGCCTCACTGGACTCACAGGGGCATTCGGACACAAGCTGAGCAGCTACATCCATGAATGCATGCACACAGATGACAACAGAGATAGAAGGTTGAGCCGGACAGGCCTTTAGGCCGTAGTCTCAACTCTTACTTTGGTTTCCAGGTGTCACTCCTCAGAGGCTTTGGTTCGAAGAACAGGGTATGGGGCTTTCCTGAGGCACGGAACAGAACTCCTCTCGTCTCCACATGGGAAGTTTCCTTGTTGGAGCCGTGTCAAACACCTCATGTTGGAGAATCCTGCAGAGTCCCTGAGCCACCTCCACATTCCAAGGTCTCCCAGGCCACCAAGCCACAGTAGGACTCATCTTCAGGAGAGTCCATTTCAACTCTCCCCTCTGGGTAGCTCACCCAGGAGCCCGCAGATTGAGCCTGCCTTGTCCTGACTAAAGAGTGGGAGTATGAGGTGGCGTTCCCAGGCATCCATGCTTAGACACCTGCTCTCGAGTCTTTCCATATGGGGCCTTTTGGAACCATCCAATAGGACTCGACTGTCGTGCAGAAGGTAACCTTCAGTTTTGGAGCAGTTCACAAATCCCATCGTAGGCAAAACTTTCTGGCCTCATGAAGCCCCCACACCCTTCAGGAAGAGGCCATGCTGGACAAGAACTCTAGCCTGAGGCACGTCTCATAGTTGACATGACCTCAGTGCAGGAGATCCCGATTCAGCCTCTGCAGAGTGGGCATGCCGTGACCTCGGTCCCAAACCTCACGCTAGCTTGTGTTTTCAGACTTCCTTCCTCACACTCCTGGCAAACAAGCCCTCCGGACTAGGAACTCCAGAACCAAAACCCAGCCCAGTGTCTGCCCAACGGCAAGAAAAACGTTTCCCTGTGGGGCTCTCCAGAAAACCCAGATGAGGATCAACCTGCTCGGGCCTCGACGGTACCCGAACTGGATAGGCTGCTCTGGGCACTCATGCTCTGCCTGACACAGTCTGAAGCCAGACGTCCAGACAGACAAGGAGACAGCTGGCCGCACACCCAGCACTTCGGACACGCCATGGTCTTATGCCGTCACCTCATCCTAACCTTGGTTTTCAGATATCTGAACCTAGACATTATATCAATTCTCCACACAGCTGGGTATAGCAAGCACAAAACAGAACTCCTCCTTCCCCATGGCTGTCAAGCTTGCTCTTGGCATGGAGTCACACCTTCAGGGTGGGAGAAACCTTCATGGCCCCTGATGCCACGCCCAAACTTGAGTGCTGCTTGGGCACAAATTCACACTGTGATCCTCAGCATGAGCCCCATGTCAAAGAAAGGCCTGTCAGGGCCTGGACCAAGAGCCCACATATGGGGCTTGCCAAGCCCCTATGCACCCAATCCTCACCACGGTTTGAATTTTCCAGTCGCCCCGCCCGTACCTGGAGCTCTGCTCTGGAATCCCTTTCTTGGAGAGACCCATGAGCCAGACAACACGACTCCACCCTTCCCACAAAATGACCCCAAACTCTTGGGAGCTGGGACAAATCCCCAGAGAGGGATACTCGTCCACAGAACCTGAGGCCACCGCTCCAATCCACGGCTATCCCGGACACAACATCCAGAGACAAAAGCCTGAAGGAACGCCTCCCACTCGCCCTTGTTTCAGAGGCCCAGGAGCTCCCTCTCGGGCTGTACATCCGGCCTGCCATACCCTAGGCGCCACTCATAAGCTGAGTTTGTGTATTCAGACTTCTGTGCCCACAGCCTGGACCCACACACCTCCAGGCTAGGGCCTCTAGGGCCACAGCGAAAGATTGTGCCTGCCCTCTCCAAGGAAAGTGTGCCCAGTCCATTGACCACAACACTACAGGTTAGGGAAAAGCTCCAAGGCCCCTGAGACCATCAATAGTATAGGCCCCCCTGGACTAAGAGGGGCTCTCTGACACCAGCGGAGCAACTATCTCCACTTAGACTCTCAGACAGTGTCCCCAGAGACAGAAGGTTGAAATGGACAGGCCCCCAGGCCCTAATCTGAACCTTAGCTTTGGTTTCCATGTTTCCGTTCTCAGAGGACTGTTTTCGTAGACCAGCACATGGGGCTTTTCTGAGGCACCAAACCAAACATCTCTCATCTCCACATGGGCAGCTTTCTTACTGGGATGTATCAAACACTTCAGGTAGGAGAGTTCCGCAGGGCCACTGAACAACCAGCACATTCCAAGGTCTCCATGGACCCAAACGCACATTATGACGCATCCTCAGGAGAGGCCATTTCAACTCAGCCCCCTGGGTCGCGTGTTCCAGAGGCAGCAGATCAAACATATCTTGTCGCTAATAGCCAATGGGAATGCGAGGCATGCTGTACAGGGATCCATCCTTCGAACCCTGCTCTCCAGTCCTTCCGTATGGTATGTCCTGGAGCCATGCAACAGGACTCGAATGTCCCACAGAAGGAAACCTTGTGGTTTGGGGCAACCTCCAAACTCAGCGTGGGAAAACTTCCTTGGCCTCATGAGGCCCCCACTTCATGAAGGTGCCATCATGGAAACATACTCCAGCCTCAGCCAACGTCTGATCCTCAGCCTGACTTCAGATGCAGGAGATTTTGATTCAGCCTCTGCAGAGTGGGCCTGCTCTGCCCTTGGTTCCAATCCTCACACTAGCTTGTGTTTTCAGACTTCCGTCCTCATACTCCTGGCCCACAAACCCTCCCTACTGGGAATTCTGGGGCCACAATGAAGCACTGTGCCTGCCTCCCAGGAGAAAAACCTTGTCTATGGCGCTGCCCAGAAACCCCAAATGAGGATCAAACTGCTTGGCCCTCGGCAACACCCCAATTGCATAGGCTACCTTAAACAGTGATGCTCTGTCGCAAATAGCCTGAGCCCAGACCTTCCAACAGACACCGACACAGCTGGCTGCACACCCAGCACATTGGACCCGCCACTGCCTTAGGCCACCATCCATTCCCAACCTGGGTTTTCAGTCATCGGAACCTAGACCTTATCTCCAATCCCTGCACAGCGGGGAACCTGATGCACAAGTCAGAACCCCTCCTTCCCCCTGGCAAGAAACCTTGCTGCTGGCAGTGAGTCAAACCTTCAGTGTAGGAGAAAACGGCATGGCCCATGAGGCCACGCCCAAGCGTGAGGGCCTCCTTGGGCACAAACTCACATTGTCACCCTCAGCGTGAGTACCTTATTCAAGTAACGCCTCTCAGTGACTGGACCAAGAGCCCGCATATGTGGCTTGCCATGCCCATAGGCACCCAGGACTAACTAGATGGTGTGTATTCCAGTTGAGGGAACCCACTGCTGTGCTCTAGAGTCCCTCTCCTGGGGGTTCCCCTGTGGCAGGAAACAGTACTCTTCATTCCCACAGAATGAACACAAACACTTGGGAGCTTGGACAATCCCCTGAGAGGAAGGCTCTTCCTCGGCCTCTGAGACAACCCCTACCCTGACCGGACACTGTAAACGCAACACCCAGAGACAAAATCCTGAGTGACTGCCTCCCACTTGCCCTACTTTGATTTCCAGAGGATCTCCCCTCACGGACTAGAGATCAGGCCTGCCATTACATTGGCCCCTAGCTGAGCCAAGTTTGCTTTTTCAGACATCTGTCCCCACAGCCCTGGCAAACAGAGCCTCTAGGCTGGGTCCTCTGGAGCCATACCACAGGACCGTGCCTGCTCTCTCCTGGGAAACTGTGTCCATTCCTTTGGCCACACACCTCCAGAATATGAGAAACCTCAAGGCCTCCGAGGACATCCCACTACTGGGAGCCTCACTGGACTCACAGGGGCATTCGGACACAAGCTGAGCAGCTACATCCATGAATGCATGCACACAGATGACAACAGAGATAGAAGGTTGAGCCGGACAGGCCTTTAGGCCGTAGTCTCAACTCTTACTTTGGTTTCCAGGTGTCACTCCTCAGAGGCTTTGGTTCGAAGAACAGGGTATGGGGCTTTCCTGAGGCACGGAACAGAACTCCTCTCGTCTCCACATGGGAAGTTTCCTTGTTGGAGCCGTGTCAAACACCTCATGTTGGAGAATCCTGCAGAGTCCCTGAGCCACCTCCACATTCCAAGGTCTCCCAGGCCACCAAGCCACAGTAGGACTCATCTTCAGGAGAGTCCATTTCAACTCTCCCCTCTGGGTAGCTCACCCAGGAGCCCGCAGATTGAGCCTGCCTTGTCCTGACTAAAGAGTGGGAATATGAGGTGGCGTTCCCAGGCATCCATGCTTAGACACCTGCTCTCGAGTCTTTCCATATGGGGCCTCTTGGAACCATCCAATAGGACTCGACTGTCGTGCAGAAGGTAACCTTCAGTTTTGGAGCAGTTCACAAATCCCATCGTAGGCAAAACTTTCTGGCCTCATGAAGCCCCCACACCCTTCAGGAAGAGGCCATGCTGGACAAGAACTCTAGCCTGAGGCACGTCTCATAGTTGACATGACCTCAGTGCAGGAGATCCCGATTCAGCCTCTGCAGAGTGGGCCTGCCGTGACCTCGGTCCCAAACCTCACGCTAGCTTGTGTTTTCAGACTTCCTTCCTCACACTCCTGGCAATAAGCCCTCCGGACTAGGAACTCCAGAACCAAAACCCAGCCCAGTGTCTGCCCAACGGAAGAAAAACGTTTCCCTGTGGGGCTCTCCAGAAAACCCAGATGAGGATCAACCTGCTCGGGCCTCGACGGTACCCGAACTGGATAGGCTGCTCTGGGCACTCATGCTCTGCCTGACACAGCCTGAAGCCAGACGTCCAGACAGACAAGGAGACAGCTGGCCGCACACCCAGCACTTCGGACACGCCATGGTCTTATGCCGTCACCTCATCCTAACCTTGGTTTTCAGATATCTGAACCTAGACATTATATCAATTCTCCACACAGCTGGGTATAGCAAGCACAAAACAGAACTCCTCCTTCCCCATGGCTGTCAAGCTTGCTCTTGGCATGGAGTCACACCTTCAGGGTGGGAGAAACCTTCATGGCCCCTGATGCCACGCCCAAACTTGAGTGCTGCTTGGGCACAAATTCACACTGTGATCCTCAGCATGAGCCCCATGTCAAAGAAAGGCCTGTCAGGGCCTGGACCAAGAGCCCACATATGGGGCTTGCCAAGCCCCTATGCCCCCAATCCTCACCACGGTTTGAATTTTCCAGTCGCCCCGCCCGTACCTGGAGCTCTGCTCTGGAATCCCTTTCTTGGAGAGACCCATGAGCCAGACAACACGACTCCACCCTTCCCACAAAATGACCCCAAACTCTTGGGAGCTGGGACAAATCCCCAGAGAGGGATACTCGTCCACAGTACCTGAGGCCACCGCTCCAATCCACGGCTATCCCGGACACAACATCCAGAGACAAAAGCCTGAAGGAACGCCTCCCACTCGCCCTTGTTTCAGAGGCCCAGGAGCTCCCTCTCGGGCTGTACATCCGGCCTGCCATACCCTAGGCACCACTCATAAGCTGAGTTTGTGTATTCAGACTTCTGTGCCCACAGCCTGGACCCACACACCTCCAGGCTAGGGCCTCTAGGGCCACAGCGAAAGATTGTGCCTGCCCTCTCCAAGGAAAGTGTGCCCAGTCCATTGACCACAACACTACAGGTTAGGGAAAAGCTCCAAGGCCCCTGAGGCCATCAATAGTGTAGGCCCCCCTGGACTAAGAGGGGCTCTCTGACACCAGCGGAGCAACTATCTCCACTTAGACTCTCAGACAGTGTCCCCAGAGACAGAAGGTTGAAATGGACAGGCCCCCAGGCCCTAATCTGAACCTTAGCTTTGGTTTCCATGTTTCCGTTCTCAGAGGACTGTTTTCGTAGACCAGCACATGGGGCTTTTCTGAGGCACCAAACCAAACATCTCTCATCTCCACATGGGCAGCTTTCTTACTGGGATGTATCAAACACTTCAGGTAGGAGAGTTCCGCAGGGCCACTGAACAACCAGCACATTCCAAGGTCTCCATGGACCCAAACGCACATTATGACGCATCCTCAGGAGAGGCCATTTCAACTCAGCCCCCTGGGTCGCGTGTTCCAGAGGCAGCAGATCAAACATATCTTGTCGCTAATAGCCAATGGGAATGCGAGGCATGCTGTACAGGGATCCATCCTTCGAACCCTGCTCTCCAGTCCTTCCGTATGGTATGTCCTGGAGCCATGCAACAGGACTCGAATGTCCCGCAGAAGGAAACCTTGTGGTTTGGGGCAACCTCCAAACTCAGCGTGGGAAAACTTCCTTGGCCTCATGAGGCCCCCACTTCATGAAGGTGCCATCATGGACACATACTCCAGCCTCAGCCAACGTCTGATCCTCAGCCTGACTTCAGATGCAGGAGATTTTGATTCAGCCTCTGCAGAGTGGGCCTGCTCGGCCCTTGGTTCCAATCCTCACACTAGCTTGTGTTTTCAGACTTCCGTCCTCACACTCCTGGCCCACAAACCCTCCCTACTGGGAATTCTGGGGCCACAATGAAGCACTGTGCCTGCCTCCCAAGAGAAAAACATTGTCTATGGCGCTGCCCAGAAACCCCAAATGAGGATCAAACTGCTTGGCCCTCGGCAACACCCCAATTGCATAGGCTACCTTAAACAGTGATGCTCTGTCGCAAATAGCCTGAGCCCAGACCTTCCAACAGACACCGACACAGCTGGCTGCACACCCAGCACATTGGACCCGCCACTGCCTTAGGCCACCATCCATTCCCAACCTGGGTTTTCAGTCATCGGAACCTAGACCTTATCTCCAATCCCTGCACAGGGGGGAACCTGATGCACAAGTCAGAACCCCTCCTTCCCCCTGGCAAGAAACCTTGCTGCTGGCAGTGAGTCAAACCTTCAGTGTAGGAGAAAACGGCATGGCCCATGAGGCCACGCCCAAGCGTGAGGGCCGCCTTGGGCACAAACACACATTGTGACCCTCAGCGTGAGTACCTTATTCAAGTAACGCCTCTCAGTGACTGGACCAAGAGCCCGCATATGTGGCTTGCCATGCCCATAGGCACCCAGGACTAACTAGATGGTGTGTATTCCAGTTGAGGGAACCCACTGCTGTGCTCTAGAGTCCCTCTCCTGGGGGTTCCCCTGTGGCAGAAAACAGTACTCTTCATTCCCACAGAATGAACACAAACACTTGGGAGCTTGGACAATCCCCTGAGAGGAAGGCTCTTCCTCGGCCTCTGAGACAACCCCTACCCTGACCGGACACTGTAAACGCAACACCCAGAGACAAAATCCTGAGTGACTGCCTCCCACTTGCCCTACTTTGATTTCCAGAGGATCTCCCCTCACGGACTAGAGATCAGGCCTGCCATTACATTGGCCCCTAGCTGAGCCAAGTTTGCTTTTTCAGACATCTGTCCCCACAGACCTGGCAAACAGAGCCTCTAGGCTGGGTCCTCTGGAGCCATACCACAGGACCGTGCCTGCTCTCTCCTGGGAAACTGTGTCCATTCCTTTGGCCACACACCTCCAGAATATGAGAAACCTCAAGGCCTCCGAGGACATCCCACTACTGGGAGCCTCACTGGACTCACAGGGGCATTCGGACACAAGCTGAGCAGCTACATCCATGAATGCATGCACACAGATGACAACAGAGATAGAAGGTTGAGCCGGACAGGCCTTTAGGCCGTAGTCTCAACTCTTACTTTGGTTTCCAGGTGTCACTCCTCAGAGGCTTTGGTTCGAAGAACAGGGTATGGGGCTTTCCTGAGGCACGGAACAGAACTCCTCTCGTCTCCACATGGGAAGTTTCCTTGTTGGAGCCGTATCAAACACCTCATGTTGGAGAATCCTGCAGAGTCCCTGAGCCACCTCCACATTCCAAGGTCTCCCAGGCCACCAAGCCACAGTAGGACTCATCTTCAGGAGAGTCCATTTCAACTCTCCCCTCTGGGTAGCTCACCCAGGAGCCCGCAGATTGAGCCTGCCTTGTACTGACTAAAGAGTGGGAATATGAGGTGGCGTTCCCAGGCATCCATGCTTAGACACCTGCTCTCGAGTCTTTCCATATGGGGCCTCTTGGAACCATCCAATAGGACTCGACTGTCGTGCAGAAGGTAACCTTCAGTTTTGGAGCAGTTCACAAATCCCATCGTAGGCAAAACTTTCTGGCCTCATGAAGCCCCCACACCCTTCAGGAAGAGGCCATGCTGGACAAGAACTCTAGCCTGAGGCACGTCTCATAGTTGACATGACCTCAGTGCAGGAGATCCCGATTCAGCCTCTGCAGAGTGGGCCTGCTGTGACCTCGGTCCCAAACCTCACGCTAGCTTGTGTTTTCAGACTTCCTTCCTCACACTCCTGGCAATAAGTCCTCCGGACTAGGAACTCCAGAACCAAAACCCAGCCCAGTGTCTGCCCAACGGAAGAAAAACGTTTCCCTGTGGGGCTCTCCAGAAAACCCAGATGAGGATCAACCTGCTCGGGCCTCGACGGTACCCGAACTGGATAGGCTGCTCTGGGCACTCATGCTCTGCCTGACACAGCCTGAAGCCAGACGTCCAGACAGACAAGGAGACAGCTGGCCGCACACCCAGCACTTCGGACACGCCATGGTCTTATGCCGTCACCTCATCCTAACCTTGGTTTTCAGATATCTGAACCTAGACATTATATCAATTCTCCACACAGCTGGGTATAGCAAGCACAAAAAAGAACTCCTCCTTCCCCATGGCTGTCAAGCTTGCTCTTGGCATGGAGTCACACCTTCAGGGTGGGAGAAACCTTCATGGCCCCTGATGCCACGCCCAAACTTGAGTGCTGCTTGGGCACAAATTCACACTGTGATCCTCAGCATGAGCCCCATGTCAAAGAAAGGCCTGTCAGGGCCTGGACCAAGAGCCCACATATGGGGCTTGCCAAGCCCCTATGCACCCAATCCTCACCACGGTTTGAATTTTCCAGTCGCCCCGCCCGTACCTGGAGCTCTGCTCTGGAATCCCTTTCTTGGAGAGACCCATGAGCCAGACAACACGACTCCACCCTTCCCACAAAATGACCCCAAACTCTTGGGAGCTGGGACAAATCCCCAGAGAGGGATACTCGTCCACAGAACCTGAGGCCACCGCTCCAATCCACGGCTATCCCGGACACAACATCCAGAGACAAAAGCCTGAAGGAACGCCTCCCACTCGCCCTTGTTTCAGAGGCCCAGGAGCTCCCTCTCGGGCTGTACATCCGGCCTGCCATAACCTAGGCGCCACTCATAAGCTGAGTTTGTGTATTCAGACTTCTGTGCCCACAGCCTGGACCCACACACCTCCAGGCTAGGGTCTCTAGGGCCACAGCGAAAGATTGTGCCTGCCCTCTCCAAGGAAAGTGTGCCCAGTCCATTGACCACAACACTACAGGTTAGGGAATAGCTCCAAGGCCCCTGAGGCCATCAATAGTGTAGGCCCCCCTGGACTAAGAGGGGCTCTCTGACACCAGCGGAGCAACTATCTCCACTTAGACTCTCAGACAGTTTCCCCAGAGACAGAAGGTTGAAATGGACAGGCCCCCAGGCCCTAATCTGAACCTTAGCTTTGGTTTCCATGTTTCCGTTCTCAGAGGACTGTTTTCGTAGACCAGCACATGGGGCTTTTCTGAGGCACCAAACCAGACCTCTCTCATCTCCACATGGGCAGCTTTCTTACTGGGATGTATCAAACACTTCAGGTAGGAGAGTTCCGCAGGGCCACTGAACAACCAGCACATTCCTAGGTCTCCATGGACCCAAACGCACATTATGACGCGTCCTCAGGAGAGGCCATTTCAACTCAGCCCCCTGGGTCGCGTGTTCCAGAGGCAGCAGATCAAACATATCTTGTCGCTAATAGCCAATGGGAATGCGAGGCATGCTGTACAGGGATCCATCCTTCGAACCCTGCTCTCCAGTCCTTCCGTATGGTATGTCCTGGAGCCATGCAACAGGACTCGAATGTCCCGCAGAAGGAAACCTTGTGGTTTGGGGCAACCTCCAAACTCAGCGTGGGAAAACTTCCTTGGCCTCATGAGGCCCCCACTTCATGAAGGTGCCATCATGGACACATACTCCAGCCTCAGCCAACGTCTGATCCTCAGCCTGACTTCAGATGCAGGAGATTTTGATTCAGCCTCTGCAGAGTGGGCCTGCTCTGCCCTTGGTTCCAATCCTCACACTAGCTTTGTTTTCAGACTTCCGTCCTCACACTCCTGGCCCACAAACCCTCCCTACTGGGAATTCTGGGGCCACAATGAAGCACTGTGCCTGCCTCCCAGGAGAAAAACATTGTCTTTGGCGCTGCCCTGAAACCCCAAATGAGGATCAAACAGCTTGGCCCTCGGCAACACCCCAATTGCATAGGCTACCTTAAACAGTGATGCTCTGTCGCAAATAGCCTGAGCCCAGACCTTCCTACAGACACCGACACAGCTGGCTGCACACCCAGCACATTGGACCCGCCACTGCCTTAGGCCACCATCCATTCCCAACCTGGGTTTTCAGTCATCGGAACCTAGACCTTATCTCCAATCCCTGCACAGGGGGGAACCTGATGCACAAGTCAGAACCCCTCCTTCCCCCTGGCAAGAAACCTTGCTGCTGGCAGTGAGTCAAACCTTCAGTGTAGGAGAAAACGGCATGGCCCATGAGGCCACGCCCAAGCGTGAGGGCCGCCTTGGGCACAAACACACATTGTGACCCTCAGCGTGAGTACCTTATTCAAGTAACGCCTCTCAGTGACTGGACCAAGAGCCCGCATATGTGGCTTGCCATGCCCATAGGCACCCAGGACTAACTAGATGGTGTGTATTCCAGTTGAGGGAACCCACTGCTGTGCTCTAGAGTCCCTCTCCTGGGGGTTCCCCTGTGGCAGAAAACAGTACTCTTCATTCCCACAGAATGAACACAAACACTTGGGAGCTTGGACAATCCCCTGAGAGGAAGGCTCTTCCTCGGCCTCTGAGACAACCCCTACCCTGACCGGACACTGTAAACGCAACACCCAGAGACAAAATCCTGAGTGACTGCCTCCCACTTGCCCTACTTTGATTTCCAGAGGATCTCCCCTCACGGACTAGAGATCAGGCCTGCCATTACATTGGCCCCTAGCTGAGCCAAGTTTGCTTTTTCAGACATCTGTCCCCACAGCCCTGGCAAACAGAGCCTCTAGGCTGGGTCCTCTGGAGCCATACCACAGGACCGTGCCTGCTCTCTCCTGGGAAACTGTGTCCATTCCTTTGGCCACACACCTCCAGAATATGAGAAACCTCAAGGCCTCCGAGGACATCCCATTACTGGGAGCCTCACTGGACTCACAGGGGCATTCGGACACAAGCTGAGCAGCTACATCCATGAATGCATGCACACAGATGACAACAGAGATAGAAGGTTGAGCCGGACAGGCCTTTAGGCCGTAGTCTCAACTCTTACTTTGGTTTCCAGGTGTCACTCCTCAGAGGCTTTGGTTCGAAGAACAGGGTATGGGGCTTTCCTGAGGCACGGAACAGAACTCCTCTCGTCTCCACATGGGAAGTTTCCTTGTTGGAGCCGTGTCAAACACCTCATGTTGGAGAATCCTGCAGAGTCCCTGAGCCACCTCCACATTCCAAGGTCTCCCAGGCCACCAAGCCACAGTAGGACTCATCTTCAGGAGAGTCCATTTCAACTCTCCCCTCTGGGTAGCTCACCCAGGAGCCCGCAGATTGAGCCTGCCTTGTCCTGACTAAAGAGTGGGAATATGAGGTGGCGTTCCCAGGCATCCATGCTTAGACACCTGCTCTCGAGTCTTTCCATATGGGGCCTCTTGGAACCATCCAATAGGACTCGACTGTCGTGCAGAAGGTAACCTTCAGTTTTGGAGCAGTTCACAAATCCCATCGTAGGCAAAACTTTCTGGCCTCATGAAGCCCCCACACCCTTCAGGAAGAGGCCATGCTGGACAAGAACTCTAGCCTGAGGCACGTCTCATAGTTGACATGACCTCAGTGCAGGAGATCCCGATTCAGCCTCTGCAGAGTGGGCCTGCCGTGACCTCGGTCCCAAACCTCACGCTAGCTTGTGTTTTCAGACTTCCTTCCTCACACTCCTGGCAATAAGCCCTCCGGACTAGGAACTCCAGAACCAAAACCCAGCCCAGTGTCTGCCCAACGGAAGAAAAACGTTTCCCTGTGGGGCTCTCCAGAAAACCCAGATGAGGATCAACCTGCTCGGGCCTCGACGGTACCCGAACTGGATAGGCTGCTCTGGGCACTCATGCTCTGCCTGACACAGCCTGAAGCCAGACGTCCAGACAGACAAGGAGACAGCTGGCCGCACACCCAGCACTTCGGACACGCCATGGTCTTATGCCGTCACCTCATCCTAACCTTGGTTTTCAGATATCTGAACCTAGACATTATATCAATTCTCCACACAGCTGGGTATAGCAAGCACAAAACAGAACTCCTCCTTCCCCATGGCTGTCAAGCTTGCTCTTGGCATGGAGTCACACCTTCAGGGTGGGAGAAACCTTCATGGCCCCTGATGCCACGCCCAAACTTGAGTGCTGCTTGGGCACAAATTCACACTGTGATCCTCAGCATGAGCCCCATGTCAAAGAAAGGCCTGTCAGGGCCTGGACCAAGAGCCCACATATGGGGCTTGCCAAGCCCCTATGCCCCCAATCCTCACCACGGTTTGAATTTTCCAGTCGCCCCGCCCGTACCTGGAGCTCTGCTCTGGAATCCCTTTCTTGGAGAGACCCATGAGCCAGACAACACGACTCCACCCTTCCCACAAAATGACCCCAAACTCTTGGGAGCTGGGACAAATCCCCAGAGAGGGATACTCGTCCACAGTACCTGAGGCCACCGCTCCAATCCACGGCTATCCCGGACACAACATCCAGAGACAAAAGCCTGAAGGAACGCCTCCCACTCGCCCTTGTTTCAGAGGCCCAGGAGCTCCCTCTCGGGCTGTACATCCGGCCTGCCATACCCTAGGCACCACTCATAAGCTGAGTTTGTGTATTCAGACTTCTGTGCCCACAGCCTGGACCCACACACCTCCAGGCTAGGGCCTCTAGGGCCACAGCGAAAGATTGTGCCTGCCCTCTCCAAGGAAAGTGTGCCCAGTCCATTGACCACAACACTACAGGTTAGGGAAAAGCTCCAAGGCCCCTGAGGCCATCAATAGTGTAGGCCCCCCTGGACTAAGAGGGGCTCTCTGACACCAGCGGAGCAACTATCTCCACTTAGACTCTCAGACAGTGTCCCCAGAGACAGAAGGTTGAAATGGACAGGCCCCCAGGCCCTAATCTGAACCTTAGCTTTGGTTTCCATGTTTCCGTTCTCAGAGGACTGTTTTCGTAGACCAGCACATGGGGCTTTTCTGAGGCACCAAACCAGACCTCTCTCATCTCCACATGGGCAGCTTTCTTACTGGGATGTATCAAACACTTCAGGTAGGAGAGTTCCGCAGGGCCACTGAACAACCAGCACTTTCCAAGGTCTCCATGGACCCAAACGCACATTATGACGCATCCTCAGGAGAGGCCATTTCAACTCAGCCCCCTGGGTCGCGTGTTCCAGAGGCAGCAGATCAAACATATCTTGTCGCTAATAGCCAATGGGAATGCGAGGCATGCTGTACAGGGATCCATCCTTCGAACCCTGCTCTCCAGTCCTTCCGTATGGTATGTCCTGGAGCCATGCAACAGGACTCGAATGTCCCGCAGAAGGAAACCTTGTGGTTTGGGGCAACCTCCAAACTCAGCGTGGGAAAACTTCCTTGGCCTCATGAGGCCCCCACTGCATGAAGGTGCCATCATGGACACATACTCCAGCCTCAGCCAACGTCTGATCCTCAGCCTGACTTCAGATGCAGGAGATTTTGATTCAGCCTCTGCAGAGTGGGCCTGCTCTGCCCTTGGTTCCAATCCTCACACTAGCTTTGTTTTCAGACTTCCGTCCTCACACTCCTGGCCCACAAACCCTCCCTACTGGGAATTCTGGGGCCACAATGAAGCACTGTGCCTGCCTCCCAGGAGAAAAACATTGTCTATGGCGCTGCCCTGAAACCCCAAATGAGGATCAAACAGCTTGGCCCTCGGCAACACCCCAATTGCATAGGCTACCTTAAACAGTGATGCTCTGTCGCAAATAGCCTGAGCCCAGACCTTCCAACAGACACCGACACAGCTGGCTGCACACCCAGCACATTGGACCCGCCACTGCCTTAGGCCACCATCCATTCCCAACCTGGGTTTTCAGTCATCGGAACCTAGACCTTATCTCCAATCCCTGCACAGGGGGGAACCTGATGCACAAGTCAGAACCCCTCCTTCCCCCTGGCAAGAAACCTTGCTGCTGGCAGTGAGTCAAACCTTCAGTGTAGGAGAAAACGGCATGGCCCATGAGGCCACGCCCAAGCGTGAGGGCCGCCTTGGGCACAAACACACATTGTGACCCTCAGCGTGAGTACCTTATTCAAGTAACGCCTCTCAGTGACAGGACCAAAAGCCCGCATATGTGGCTTGCCATGCCCATAGGCACCCAGGACTAACTAGATGGTGTGTATTCCAGTTGAGGGAATCCACTGCTGTGCTCTAGAGTCCCTCTCCTGGGGGGTCCCCTGTGGCAGAAAACAGTACTCTTCATTCCCACTCCCTCGGCCTCTAAGAAAACCCCTACCCTGACCGGACACTGTAAACGCAACACACAGAGACAAAATCCTGAGTGACTGCCTCCCACTTGCCCTACTTTGATTTCCAGAGGATCTCCCTTCACGGACTAGAGATCAGGCCTGCCATTATATTGGCCCCTAGCTGAGCCAAGTTTGCTTTTTCAGACATCTGTCCCCACAGCCCTGGCAAACACAGCCTCTAGGCTGTGTCCTATGGAGCCATACCACAGGACCGTGCCTTCTCTCTCCTGGGAAACTGTGTCCATTCCTTTGGCCACACACCTCCAGAATATGAGTAACCTCAAGGCCTCCGAGGACATCCCACTACGGGAGCCTCACTGGACTCACAGGGGCATTCGGACACAAGCTGAGCAGCTACATCCATGAATGCATGCACACAGATATCATCAGAGATAGAAGGTTGAGCCGGACAGGCCTTTAGGCCGTAGTCTCAACTCTTGCTTTGGTTTCCAGGTGTCACTCCTCAGAGGCTTTGGTTCGAAGAACAGGGTATGGGGCTTTCCTGAGGCACGGAACAGAACTCCTCTCGTCTCCACATGGGAAGTTTCCTTGTTGGAGCCGTGTCAAACACCTCATGTTGGAGAATCCTGCAGAGTCCCTGAGCCACCTCCACATTCCAACGTCTCCCAGGGCACCAAGCCACAGTTGGGCTCATCTTCAGGAGAGTCCATTTCAACTCTCCCCTCTGGGTAGCTCACCCAGGAGCCCGCAGATTGAGCCTGCCTTGTCCTGACTAAAGAGTGGGAATATGAGGTGGCGTTCCCAGGCATCCATGCTTAGACACCTGCTCTCGAGTCTTTCCATATGGGGCCTCTTGGAACCATCCAATAGGACTCGACTGTCGTGCAGAAGGTAACCTTCAGTTTTGGAGCAGTTCACAAATCCCATCGTAGGCAAAACTTTCTGGCCTCATGAAGCCCCCACACCCTTCAGGAAGAGGCCATGCTGGACAAGAACTCTAGCCTGAGGCACGTCTCATAGTTGACATGACCTCAGTGCAGGACATCTCGATTCAGCCTCTGCAGAGTGGGCATGCCGTGACCTCGGTCCCAAACCTCACGCTAGCTTGTGTTTTCCGACTTCCTTCCTCACACTCCTGGCAAACAAGCCCTCCGGACTAGGAACTCCGGAACCAAAACCCAGCCCAGTGTCTGCCCAACGGAAGAAAAACGTTTCCCTGTGGGGCTCTCCAGAAAACCCAGATGAGGATCAACCTGCTCGGGCCTCGACGGTACCCGAACTGGATAGGCTGCTCTGGGCACTCATGCTCTGCCTGACACAGCCTGAAGCCAGACGTCCAGACAGACAAGGAGACAGCTGGCCGCACACCCAGCACTTCGGACACGCCATGGTCTTATGCCGTCACCTCATCCTAACCTTGGTTTTCAGATATCTGAACCTAGACATTATATCAATTCTCCACACAGCTGGGTATAGCAAGCACAAAACAGAACTCCTCCTTCCCCATGGCTGTCAAGCTTGCTCTTGACTTGGAGTCACACCTTCATGGTGGGAGAATCCTTCATGGCCCCTGATGCCACGCCCAAACTTGAGTGATGCTTGGGCACAAATTCACACTGTGACCCTCAGCATGAGCCCCATGTCAAAGAAAGGCCTGTCAGGGCCTGGACCAAGAGCCCACATATGGGGCTTGCCAAGCCCCTATGCACCCAATCCTAACCACGGTTTGAATTTTCCAGTCGCCCCGCCCGTACCTGGAGCTCTGCTCTGGAATCCCTTTCTTGGAGAGACCCATGAGCCAGACAACACGACTCCAACCTTCCCACAATATGACCCCAAACTCTTGGGAGCTGGGACAAATTCCCAGAGAGGGATACTCGTCCACAGTACCTGAGGCCACCGCTCCAATCCACGGCTATCCCGGACACAACATCCAGAGACAAAAGCCTGAAGGAACGCCTCCCACTCGCCCTTGTTTCAGAGGCCCAGGAGCTCCCTCTCGGGCTGTACATCAGGCCTGCCATACCCTAGGCGCCACTCATAAGCTGAGTTTGTGTATTCCGACTTCTGTGCCCACAGCCTGGACCCACACAACATCCAGGCTAGGGCCTCTGGACTAAACAGCGAAAGATTGTGCCTGCCCTCTCCAAGGAAAGTGTGCCCAATCCATTGACCACAACCCTACAGGTTAGGGAAAAGCTCCAAGGTCCCTGAGGCCATCAATAGTATAGGCCACCCTGGACTAAGAGGGGCTCTCTGACACCAGCGGAGCAACTATCTGCACTTAGACTCTCAGAGAGTGTCCCCAGAGACCGAAGGTTGAAATGGACAGGCCCCCAGGCCCTAATCTGAACCTTAGCTTTGGTTTCCATGTGTCCGTCCTCAGAGGACTGTTTTCGTAGACCGGCACACGGGGCTTTTCTGAGGCATCAAACCAAACCTCTCTCGTCTCCATATGGGGAGATTTCTAACTGGGGATGTATCAAACCCTTCAGGTAGGAGAGTTCCGCAGGGCCACTGAACAACCAGAACATTCCAAGGTCTCCATGGACCCAAACGCACATTATGACGCATCCTCTGGAGAGGCCATTTCAACTCAGCCCCCTGGGTAGCGTGCCCCAGAGGCAGCAGATCAAACATATTTTGTTGCTTATGGCCAAGGGGAATGCGAGGCATGCTGTACAGGGATCCATCCTTCGAACCCTGCTCTCCAGTCCTTCCGTATGGTATGTCCTGGAGCCATGCAACAGGACTCGAATGTCCCGCAGAAGGAAACCTTGTGGTTTGGGGCATCCTCCAAACTCAGCGTGGGAACACTTCCTTGGCCTCATGATAACCCCGCTTCATGAAGGTGCCATCATGGACACATACTCCAGTCTCAGCCAACGTCTGATCCACAGCCTGACTTCAGATGCAGGAGATTTTGATTTAGCCTCTGCAGATTGGGCCTGCTCTGCCCTTGGCTCCAATCCTCACCCTAGCTTGTGTTTTCAGACTTCCGTCCTCACATTCCTGGCCCACAAACCCTCCCTACTGGGAATTCTGGGGCCTCACTGAAGCACTTTTCCTGCCTCCCAGGAGAAAAACATTGTCTATGGTGCTGCACAGAAACCCCAAATGAGGATCAAACTGCTTTGCCCTCCGCAACACCCCAATTGCATAGGCTACCTTAAACACTGATGCTCTGTCGCAAAAGCCTGAGCCCAGACCTTCCAACAGACACCAACACAGCTGGCTGCACACCCAGCACATTGGACCCGCCACTGCCTTAGGCCACCATCCATTCCCAACCTGGGTTTTCAGTCATCGGAACCTAGACCTTATCTCCAATCCCTGCACAGGGGGAACCTGATGCACAAGTCAGAACCCCTCATTCCCCATGGCAAGAAACCTTGCTGCTGGCAGTGAGTCAAACCTTCAGTGTAGGAGAAAAGGGCATGGCCCATGAGGCCACGCCCAAGCGTGAGGGCCGCCTTGGGCACAAACACACATTGTGAACCTCAGCGTGAGTACCTTATTCAAGTAACGCCTCTCAGTGACTGGACCGAAAGCCCGCTTATGTGGCTTGCCTTGCCCATAGGCACCCAGGACTAACTAGATGGTTTGTATTCCAGTTGAGGGAACCCACTGCTGAGCTCTAGAGTCCCTCTCCTGAGGGGTCCCCTGTGGCAGAAAACAGTACTCTTCCCTTCCCACAGAATGAATCCAAACACTTGGGAGCTTGGACAATTCCCCGAGAGGAAGGCTGTTCCTCGGCCCCTGAAGCAACCCCAACCATGAACGGCCACTGTGAACGCAACACCCAGATACAAAAGCCTGAGCGACTGCCTCTCACAGGGGCATTCGGACACAAGCTGAGCAGCTACCTCCATGAAGGCATGCACACAGATGTCAACAGAGATAGAAGGTTGAGCAGGACAGGCCCTTAGGCCCTAATCTCAACTCTTGCGTGGTTACCAGGTGTCACTCCTCAGAGGCTTTGGTTCGAAGAACAGGGTATGGGGCTTTCCTGAGTCACTGAATAGAACTCCTCTCGTCTCCACATGGGAAGTTTCCTTGTTGGAGCCGTGTCAAAAACCTCATGTTGGAGAATCCTGCAGAGTCCCTGAGCCACCTCCACATTCCAAGGTCTCCCAGGCCACCAAGCCACAGTAGGACTCATCTTCAGGAGAGTCCATTCCAACTTTCCCCTCTGGGTAGCTCACCCAGGAGCCCGCAGATTGAGCCTGCCTTGTCCTGACTAAAGAGTGGGAATATCAGGTGGCGTTCCCAGGCATCCATGCTTAGACACCTGCTCTCGAGTCTTTCCGTATGGGGCCTCTTGGAACCATCCAATAGGACTCGACTGTCGTGCAGAAGGAAAAACCTTGAGGTTTGGAGCAGTTCACAAATCCCATAGTAGGCAAACCTCCCTGGCCTCATGTAGCCCCCACACCCTTCAGGAAGAGGCCATGCTGGACAAAAACTCTAGCCTGAGGCACGTCTCATGGTTGACATGACCTCAGTGCAGGAGAACTCGATTCAGCCTCTGCAGAGTGGCCCTGCCGTGCCCTTGGTCCCAAACCTCATGGTAGCTTGTGTTTTCAGACTTCCTTCCTCACACTCCTGGCAAACAAGCCCTCCGGACTAGGAACTCCAGAACCAAAACCCAGCCCAGTGTCTGCCCAACAGAAGAAAAACATTTCCCTGTGGGGCTCTCCAGAAAACCCTGATGAGGATCAACCTGCTCGAGCCTCGATGGTACCCAATCTGGATAGGCTGCTCAGGGCACTCATGCTCTGCCTGACACAGCCTGAAGCCAGACGTCCAGACAGACAAGGAGACAGCTGGCCGCACACCCAGCACTTCGGACACGCCATGGCCTTATGCCGTCACCTCATCCTAACCTTGGTTTTCAGATATCTGAACCTAGACATTATATCAATTCTCCACACAGCTGGGTATCGCAAGCACAAAACAGAACTCCTCCTTCCCCATGGCTGTAAAGCTTGCTCTTGGCATGGAGTCACACCTTCAGCGTGGGAGAAACCTTCATGGCCCCTGATGCCACGCCCAAACTTGAGTGCTGCTTGTGCTCAAATTCACACTGTGACCCTCAGCATGAGCCCCATGTCAAAGAAAGGCCTGTGAGGGCCTAGAGCAAGAGCCCCCATATGGGGCTTGCCAAACCCCTATGCACCCAATACTCAACAGGGTTTGAGTTTTCCAGTCGCCCCACCTGTACCTGGGGCTCTGCCCTTGAATCCCTTTCTTGGAGAGACCCATGAGCCAGACTACACGACTCCACCCTTCCCACAAAATGACCCCAAACTCGTGGGAGCTGGGACAAATCCCAAGAGAGGGATACCCCTCCACAGTCCCTAAGGCCACCCCTCCAATCCACGGCTATCCCGGACACAACATCCAGAGACAAAAGCCTGAAGGAATGCCTCCCACTCGCCCTTGTTTCAGAGGCCCAGGAGCTCCCTCTCGGGCTTACATCAGGCCTGCCATACCCTAGCCACCACTCTTAAGCTGAGTTTGTGTATTCAGACTTCTGTGCCCACAGCCTGGACACACACAACATCCAGGCTAGGGCCTGTGGAGCCACAGCGAAAAATTGTGCCTGTCCTCTCCAAGGAAAGTGTGCCCAATCCATTGACCACAACCCTACTGGTTAGGGAAAAGCTCCAAGCCCCTGAGGCCATCAATAGTGGAGGCCACCCTGGACTAAGAGGGGCTCTCTGACACCAGCGGAGCAACTATCTCCACTTAGACTCTCAGACAGTGTCCCCAGAGACAGAAGGTTGAAATGGACAGGCCCCCAGGCCCTAAACTGAACCTTAGCTTTGGTTTCCATGTGTCCGTCCTCAGAGGACTGTTTTCGTAGACCAGCACACGGGGCTTTTCTGAGGCACCAAACCAAACCTCTCTCGTCTCCACATGGGGAGCTTTCTTAATGGGGATGTATCAAACCCTTCAGGTAGGAGAGTTCCGCAGGGCCACTGAACAACCAGCACATTCCAAGGTCTCCATGGACCCCAAACGCACATTATGACGCATCCTCAGGAGAGGCTTTTTCAACACAGCCCCCTGGGTAGCGTGCCCCAGAGGCAGCAGATCAAACAAATCTTGTTGCTTATGGCCAAGGGGAATGCGAGGCATGCTGTACAGGGATCCATCCTTCGAACCCTGCTCTCCAGTCCTTCCGTATGGTATGTCCTGGAGCCATGCAACAGGACTCGAATGTCCCGCAGAAGGAAACCTTGTGGTTTGGGGCATCCTCCAAACTCAGCGTGGGAACACTTCCTTGGCCTCATGATACCCCCGCTTCATGAAGGTGCCATCATGGACACATACTCCAGTCTCAGCCAACGTCTGATCCTCAGCCTGACTTCAGATGCAGGAGATTTTGATTCAGCCTCTGCAGAGTGGGCCTGCTCTGCCCTTGGCTCCAATCCTCACACTAGCTTGTGTTTTCAGACTTCTGTCCTCACACTCCTGTCCCACAAACCCTCCCTACTGGGAATTCTGGGGCCACAATGAAGCACTCTGCCTCCCTCCCAGGAGAAAAACATTGTCTATGGTGCTGCACAGAAACCCCAAATGAGGATCAAACTGCTTTGCCCTCGGCAACACCCCAATTGCATAGGCTACCTTAAACACTGATGCTCTTTCACAAAAGCCTGAGCCCAGACCTTCCAACAGACACCGACACAGCTGGCTGCACACCCAGCACATTGGACCCGCCACTGCCTTAGGCCACCATCCATTCCCAACCTGGGTTTTCAGTCATCGGAACCTAGACCTTATCTCCAATCCCTGCACAGGGGGGAACCTGATGCATAAGTCAGAACCCCTCCTTCCCCATGGCAAGAAACCTTGCTGCTGGCCGTGAGTCAAACCTTCAGTGTAGGAGAAATCGGCAAACCTGCCGGGCCTCATGAAGCCCCTATATCCTTCAGGGAGAGGCCATCATGGTCAAAAACTCTAGCTTGAAGCACGTCTCATAGTAGACATGACCGCAATGCAGGAGATCTTGATTCAGCCTCTGCAGAGTTGCCTGCCGTGCCCTCGGTCCCAAACCTCACGCTAGCTTGTGTTTTCAGACTTCCTTCCTCACACACCTGGCAAACAATCCCTCCAGAGTAGGAATTGCAGAACCACAAGCCTGCAAAGTTACTGCACACCGGTAGAAAACGTTTCCTTGAGGGCTTTCCATAAAACCCAGATGAGGACCAACCTGCTCTTGCCTCGACGGCACTCAGATTTAATAGGCTGCTCTGGGCACTAATGCTCTGCCTTTCACAGCCTGATGCCAGAGGTCCAGACAGGCAAGGAGACAGCTGGCCACACACCTAGCACTTCTGACATGCCATGGTCTTATGCCGTTATCTCTTCCTAACCTTGGTTTTCCGATATCTAAACCCAGATATTATATCAATTCCCCACACACTGGGCATCTGAAGCACAAATCAGAACTCCTTCTTCCCCATGGCTGTAAGGCTTGCTCTTGGCATGGAGTCACACCTTCAGGGTGGGAGAAACCTTCATTTCCCCTTAAACCACGCCCAAACTTGAGTGCTGCCTTGGGCACAAATTCACTCTGTGACCCTCAGCATGAGCCCAATATCAAAGAAAGGCCTGTCAGGGCCTTGACCAAGAGCCCTCATATGGGGCGTGCCAAGCCCCTATACACCCAATCCTCACCAGTGTTTGAGTTTTCCAGTCTCCCCCCTGTTCCTGGGGCTCTGCTCTGGAATCACTTTCTTGGAGAGACACATGAGCCAGACAACAGGACTCCACCCTTCCCACAAAATGACCCCAAACTCCTGTTAGCTGGGACAAATCCCCAGAGAGGTTACTCGTCCACAGTCACTGAGGCCACCCCCTACAATCCACGGCTATCCTGGACGCATCCAGAGACAAAAGCCTGAAGGAATCTCGCCCTTGATTCACAAGCCAAGGAGCTCACTCTTTATCTGTACATCCGGCTTGCCATACCCTCGGCGCCACTCATAAGCTGAGTTTTTGTTTTCAGACTTATGTGCCCACAGCCTGGACCCACACACCCTCCAGGCTAGGGCATCTGGAGCCACAGTGAAAGATTGTGCCTGCCATCTCCAAGGAAAGTGTGCCCAATCCATTGACCACAACCCTACAGGTTAGGGAAAAGTTCCAAGGCCCCTGAGGCCATCCTGATAGTGTAGGCTGCCCTGGACTATAAGGGGCACTCTGACACCAGCTGAGCCATTATCACCACTTAGACTTTCAGACAGTATCCCCAGAGACAGAAGATTGAAATGGACAGGCCCTTAGGCTTTAATATGAACCTTAGCTTTAGTTTTCAAGTGTCTGTCCTCAGAGGACTGGTTTCGTATACCAGCATATTAGGTTTTTCTGAGGCTCCAAACCAAACCTCTCTCGTCTCCACATGGAGTGCTTTCTTACTGGATCTGTATCAAACCCTTCTGGTCGGAGAATTCCGCAGGGCCACAGTACAACCATCACATTCCAAGGTCTCCATGGACAGAAACCCACATTATGACGCATCCTCAGGAGAGGCCATTTCAACTCAGCCCACTGGTTAGCTTGCCCCAGAGCCAGCAGAACAAACATATCTTGTCGTTAATGGCCAAAGAGAATGCGAGGCATGTTGTTCAGGGATCCATCCTTTGAACCCTCATCTTCAGTCCTTCCGTATGGTATGTACTGGAGCCATTCAACAGGACTCGACTGTCTCGCAGAAGGAAACATTGTGGTTTGTGGCAACCTCCAAACTCAGTGTGGGAAAACTTCGTTGGCCTCATGAGGCACCTGCTTCATGAAGGTGCCATCAAGGGCACAATCCAACCTCAGCCAATGTCTGATCCTCAGCCTGACTTCAGATGCATGAGATATCCTTTCAGCCTTTGCAGAGTGGGCCTGCTCCCCACCTCACCCTATGTTTTGTTTTCAGACTCTACCCTAGCACTCCTGGCCCAAAAGCCCTCATGATTGGGAATTCTGGTTCCAGAACGAAGCACTCTGCCTGCCCCCCAAAGAAAAACATTGTCTATGGCATTTCTCAGAAACCCCAAATGAAAATCAACCTGCTCAGCCCTCGGCAACACCCCAATTGCATAGGCTACCCTAAACACTATGCTCTGTCTTACATAGCCTGAGCCCAGACCTTGTGAGAGACATTGAGACAGTTGGCTTCACACCCAGCACATCGAACCTGCCATGGGTTAGGCCATTTCATCCCTTCCCATTGACCTGGGTGTCTTCCTGGAGGTATATTCTGAGGCTGTGTCAGACTATGCATTTTTTCTGGAGCTTCCTATGGAATTGGGGTGGTATTAGGGGCCTTGAAATTTTCTCTTAATCTGGTGGGTTGGGAAACTGAGACAGGCTGACATTCCTTGGGAGAGCTGGCCCAGTGCTGTTGTGTGTTCCTGGAGGCCCCATCCTGGAGGGCATATGGGTCAGGACTCTGGGTCCAAAGTCTTCAGACACAAACTCGGGTAAGAGTTAAGCTCGAGGTGATGGCAGACCCAATCTGCAGACCCTGAGCGAAGCATCTCCAGATATGAAATTCGGACGGCTGTGAGGCAGGAGCACAGTCTTTTCTGTCTGACTTGTTTGTCTATGATGGCCACGAAATGGAGGGGTGGCCTCATGGGTCCATGTGAGATTCTACCTCTCTGGGAATTCTGCTCGGCACCCAAGAGTTTGGTGTATTTCTGGGGGATGGGAGGAGCGCAGTTTTATGAGTCAGGGATCCCGTCCAAACAGCCATTCCAGAGATGGGTCCTGGATTCTGGAGCCTGGATCACCGCAACAAGGCTTAGGATTTGGGCCTAGGGTCCTGCTCTATGTTTTCCTGGTACAGCTCCCGAGTGTTCTTGTTGGAAATGGGTCTCATTCTGAGGGTCACAATGCCTGTTTTTGCCCAGATGCCCATGCTGAGTGGGTGTGACCTCATGGGCTATGCACTTGGCTCCCACTCTGAGGGTTGGACTGCCATCTCAACATTCAGTTTTCCTGCCATGGGGAAGGAGGTGTACTTTTTTATGCTTCAGGTTCCCCCACGGGCAGGAATTTGAGCTAAGTTCTGGGACAGGTGCCTGAATACCCAGTTCACTTTGAGATGAGGTCCTCGGGCCAAGGCAGGACCCACCTGCAGAAAATGAGGCCTGCTTTCTGGGTGGCTGTCAGGAGCTCGGGCTCGAGCTGTGTCAGACAGAACATTCGTGGAGAGTTCGGCCTATGATATTGGGGTGCTTTTGAGAGCTGTGCAACTGGATCCTCATGGGGGATTTTTGCACAGACCCTTTCTTCACTTCTTCTATCTGGTGAGCAGGCAGATGGCTGCATTACGGCTCCAGAATATCCAAGTTGGAGGGTTTGCAGGCGAGGAGTGTGAGGACAGAAGTATGAAAACATAAGCTACGGTTACGCTCAGTGCCGAGCACATGTCTATTCCAATGTACAGCAGTTGTTTCGAGATCTTCAGCACCTGGGCGAGGGGAAGATGTCTGCTCACGCTGGAGTTTGTATCCATGATGGCCAACAAATGGTGGGGAGGCCTCAAGAATTCTTGGAGGTTTTTCCAAGCTGGAGCTTGTGAGCTGCTCCAAACATCAAGGTGTCCTACTAAGGGACAGCAGAAGTCTTCTTACAGGGCTCCAGGGTCCCCCATATGGAAGATTCGATAGCAATGCTCTCTGAATGGAGGCCTGGGAAGCCAATCTCTTGTTACCATTGCAGTGAGGAACAGGGTAAGCTTGAATCAATGACACTGATTCCAAGTTCCAAGTGATTTGCGTTGATGGAAGTTCTCAGTCTAACAGGTCCCAATGCTGCTTGGTGTCCAGGGAGACCTTAGAATGTGGTGGCGGCTCTCTGACCATTGAGGATTCTCTATCCTTAGGATTAGACCCAGTACCCAGGAGCCAGGTTTCCTTCTTGGGACAGGAGGTGTGCTCTTGTATGGCTCACGGACCACAGGTTGGACCATATGCTTGAATTTCCAGAACAGCCCTCTAGGGAGAGAGACCTCAAAACATAAGCTAGGGTTCTGATGAGGTTTTAGGGCCATGGAAGTTTCAATCTTCGGACTAAGTGCCATTGGCCTGCATGTCATCCTGGAGGTAGGTGCTGAGGCTGTGTCAGGCTGTGCACTTTTTCCAGAGTGGCCTATGATATTGGGGTGCAGTCAGGGGCCTTGCAGTTTTCTCCTAATCTGGACATTTTGGGAAACTGAGATGGGCAGGGTTTCCTCAGGAGAGCAGGGCCAGTGATGTCATGTGTTTCTCGAGGCCCCATCCTGGAGGTCATGTGTGTCAGGACTTTGGGACCAAAGACTTTAGACACAACCTCGGATAAGAGATAGGAGTGAGGTGATGGCAGTCCGAATCTGAAGACCCTGAGGGAAGCTCCTCGGGATTTGAAATTCAGGTGGCTGGGAGGGAGGAGCACAGGCTTTTCTGTCTGGATTTTGTGTCTAGGATGGCCACTAAATGGAGGGGTGACCTCATGTGTCCATGGGATATTCTTCCACTCTGGTGATTCTGCTTGGCACCCAAGAGTTTGATTTCTTTCTGGGGAAGAGGAAAAGACTGTATTCCATCTCTGGGATCCTGTCCAAACAGGGATTCCAGAGATGGTTTCTGGGTCCAGACACTGGGAAAACTTAACCAAAGCTTCGATTTGGGTTCCTGGTCCAGATCCCAAGGGGGATCTTTGGAAAGGGGTCTCATTCTGAGGGTCACAATGCCTGTTTGTGCCCAGCTGCCCATCCTGTGTAGGCGTGGTCTCATGGACCATGCACCTGGTTCCCACTCAGGGTTGTACAGCCATCTCAACATTCAGTTTTCTGGCCATGGGGAAGGAGGAGCACTCTTTTGTGCTTCCGAGTCCCCTATGGGCAGGAATTTGAGCTAAGTCTGGGACAGGTACCTGAATATCCAGGTTGCTTCAAGATGATGGCCTCGGGCCAAGGTTGGACCCACCTGGAGGATATGGGGCCCACTATCTGGGTGGCTGACAGGAGGTCGGGGATCAGGCGATGTCAGACAGACAATTTATGCAGAGGTCGGTCTATTATATTGGGGTGCCATTGAGGGCCGTGCAGGAGGATCCTCATGTGGGTTTCTGCGAAGACCCATAGGGCACTTCTTCTTTCTGGTGGGCAGGCAGAAAGCTGCACTGTGGCTTCAGAATTCCCAATATGGAGGGCTTGTAGGCGAGGAGTGTGAAGACAGAAGTCTGAAAACACAAGCCAGGGATAAGCTCAGTGCCGACCACAGGACCATTCCATTGTGCAGTGGTTGTTTCGAGATTTCCAGCACCTGAGTATGGGCGAGGGTCAGATGTCTGCTCACGCTGGGTTTGCATCCATGATGGTCAACGAATTGTGGGGTGGCCTCAAGAATTCTTGGAGATTTTCCCAAGCAGGACCTTGTGAGCTGCTCCAAACAGCAAGGTGTCCTACTGTGGGACAGGGGAAGTCCGCTTACAAGGCTCCAGGGTCCCCCTTATAGACAGATTCGACAGCAGAGGTCTCTGAATGGGGGCCTGGGAAGTCTTCCTTGCATGACCATTGCAGCTGAGGAACATTGCAGGCTTGATCTGCTGGTTTTTGTTCAAATTTCCAAGTGATCTAAGTTGACGGATGTTCTCAGTCTAATGAGTCACAATGCTGCTTGGTGTCCAGGGAGACCTTAGAATGTGGTGGTGAGGGTGCCTGGGTGGCTCACTGGGCTAAGCCACTGCCTTCGGCTCAGGTCATGATCTCAGGGTCCTGGGATTGAGTCCCGCATCGGGCTCTCTGCTTCAGCAGGGAGCCTGCTTCTTCCTCTCTCTCTCTCTGCCTTCCTCTATGCCTACTTGTGATCTCTCTCTGTCAAATAAATAAATAAAATCTATATAAAAAAAAAGAATGTGGTTGTGGGTCTGTGGCCATGCAGGATTCTCCAAACTGAGGGTTAGACCCAGTTCCCAGGAGCCAGGTTCCCTTCTCGGGACAGGAGGGGTTCTCTTGTATGGCTCAGGGACCACATGTCGGATCATATGTTGGATTTCAAGACCAGGCCTCTGGGCACAGAGGCCTGAATATCTAGGCTAGGGTTCTTATGAGGTTGTAGGGGCATGTCATCCTCAACCTTCGGACTTAGGGAATTTGACCTGTGAGTCTTCCTGGAGGTAGATGCTCAGGCTGTGTCAGACTGTGCATTTTTTCCAGAGTGGCCTATGAAATTGGGGTGGGCTCAGGTGCCTTGCAGGCTTTTCCTAATCTGGAGGGTTTGTGCAACTGAGACGGCAGAATTTCATCCAGAGATCAGGCCCAGTGATGTAGTGTGGTTCTGTCAGCCCCATCCTGCAGGGAATGTGGTTAAGGGCTCTGGGACCAAAGTCTTCAGACACAAAATTGTGTATCAATTAGGAGGGAGGTGATGGCAGCCCCGATCTGCAGACGCTGAGGGCAGCTCCTCAGGATTTGAAATTCGTGTGGCTGGGAGGCAGGAGCAAAGGCTTTTCTGTCTGGATTGTGTCTAGGATGGCCTTGGAATGGTGGGGTGTCCTCATGTGTCCATGGAATATTCTACCTCTCTGGGGATTCTGCCCAGCACCCAAGAGTTTGGTGTCTCACTGGGAAGGAGAGAGCGTGGTTTACTGTTTCAGGGTTTCCGTCAACACAGGGATTCCAGAGATGGGTTATAGGTCCCTGTGCCTGGATAACCCTACAAAGGCTTAGTATTTGGGCCTAGAGGCTTGACTGCCTGGCTCTGTGGGGCTTTGGTTCAGCTCCCATGGAGACTTGTTGGAAATGGGTCTCAGGGTAAGGGTCACAATGCCTGTTTGTGCCCAGATGCCCATCCTGAGTGGGCATTGGCTCTTGTTCCATGCACCTGGATCCCAATATGAGGGTTGGACCACCATATCAACATTTAATTTTCCTTCTATGAGGAAGGAGGAGTACTCTTTTGTGCTTCAGATTCCCCCATGCACAGTAATTTGAGCTATGTTCTGGGACTGGTACGTGAATAACCAGGTTGGTTTGAGATGAAGGACTCAGGTCAAGGCAGGTCACACCGGCCAGATATGGGTCCCGCTATCTAGGTGGCTACCAGGAGGTCGGGGCTCGAGCTGTGTCAGACAAAGCATTAGTTCACAAGGTGGCCTATGGTATTGTGGTGCTATAGAGGGCTGTGCTGGTGGAACCTTATATGGAGTTTCACGCAGACCCATAGGGCACCTCTTTTTTCTGGTGGGCAGGCAGAAGACTGCATTGTGGCTCCCAAATTCCCAATATGGAGGACTTGAAGGCGAGGAGTGTGAGAACAGAAGGCAAAAAACACAATCTATGCTTAATCTCAGTGCCGAGAACATGGCCGTTCCAATGTGCAGTGGTTTTTTTCGAGATCTCCAGCATCTGAGTACAGGCGAGGGTCAGATGTCTGCTCATGATAGAGTTTGTATCTATCGTGGCCAACAAATGAAATATCCAGCACCTGAGTAAAGGTGGATTTCAGATGTTTACGCACACTGGAGTTTGTGTCTCTGATGACCGAATGGAGGAGTGGCATCAAGAGGCTGATGCATGTGAGATGCTCCAAACAGCAAGGTTGTTTTTAATACTGGACAGTTAGAGTCTGGTATGTTTTCTGCAGGGCCCCCCATGTGAAAAGTATGGGTAGCAGAGCCCTTCCACATGGATGCCTGGAAAGCACACCTCCATTGACCAATGCAGCTGAGGAACATGCAGGTTCTTTACGGTGCTTCTGGGGCGAAGCACCAAGGTCTTGAGTTGACATGGAATCTCTTGAAGATGGGTTACAATGCTGGTTTTTTTTTTACCAGGTAGATCTTAGAATGTGTTGGTGGCTAAGGTGCCTGCAGGATTCTCCTACCCTGAGGGTTTAACACAGGTCGAAGAGCACGGTTACCTTCTGGGGACAGGAGATGTAGTGTTTTGTGGCTCAGGGACCACATGCCGTATCATAAGTTCCTATTCAAGAACAGGCCTCTGAAGACAGATGCCCGACAACCTAATCTAGGGTTCCAATGAGTCCCAGGGGCATGAGAGGTTCAATCTTCAGACTTAGGACAGTTGACTTGGGTGTCTGCCAGGATGTAGGTGATCAGGGAGTTTCAGACTGTGCACTTATGTCCAGAGTAACCTCCAATATTGGGGTGGCCACAGGGGCCTTGAATGTTTCAACCAACTCTGGAGGGTTTGGTTAACTGACATGCACAATTTCCATGGGGATGGCAAGCACAGTCCTGTGGTGTGGCTCCAGAGACTCCACCCTGGAGGGCATGTGAGCCATGGTTCTGGGAGGGAAGTCTGCAAACACAAACTTGGGTTAGGTTTAGTGGCTAGGTTATCGCAGGGCAATGTGTAGACCTGGAAGGCTACTCGTCAGGAACAGTAACTGGAATGACCCGAAGGCGGAAGCACAGGCTTTTATATCTGGATTGTGTGTCTAGGGTGACGTCAGAATGTAGCTGTGGCCTCATGGGTCCATGGGAGATTTTTCCTCTAAGGATACAGGCGGCTCCCAATATTTTGATGACTTTTTGGTATGGGAAGACTGCTATTTTCGATCTTAGGTGTGCCCCAAAACAGAGATTCCAGAGATGGGCTCTGGGTCTAGGCGCCTGGAAAATCCCACCAAGGGTTGGGATTTGGGCTTATGGGCAGACCAGGCCTGCAATGCAGGATCTTGGTGGTGCAACTGAGAGGGCTTGTTTGGAAACATGCTCAGGCTGAGCATTACAATGCCTGTTTGTGCCCAGGGTGGCCCTCAGGAGTGGGCGTGGTCCCATTGTCCATTTTCTGGCTCCCACACTGAGGGATGGACACACATTCCAATGGCCAGGTTTCCAGCCATGGGGAAGGAGGAAATATCTATTGTGCTTCATGTTCCCCCATAGGCAGGGATTACAGCAAAGGTCTGGGGACAGATGCCTGAATACCAAGGATGCATAGAGATGACAGATTTGGGCCATGGCCGTTCTCACATGCTGGATATGGGCCCCGCTCTCTGGGTGGCTGACACGAGGTCTGGGCTCAGGCTGTGTCAGACACAGCACTAGTGGCCAGAGAAGTCTATATATTGGGGTTCTCTCCAGGGCCGAGTAAATTGATCCTCATGTAGGGTTTCTGGCGAGACTCACGAAGCACTTCTTTCTGTGGGGCAGGCAGAATGCTGCCTTATGGATCTAGAATTCCCTATCAAGAGGGTTTGGGGACAAATAGGGTGAGAATGCAATTGTATACACCAGCTATGCTTAAATTGAGTGCCAAGCGGAAGTCAGTTTCAATGTGCAGCAGCTTATACGAGATATCCAGCACCTGAGTAAGGGCAGATGTCAGATATTTGCTCACACTGGAGTTTGTGTCTAGGATGACGACTAATGGAGGGGTGGCTTCAGGAGGCAATGGAGGATTACCCACGCTTAAGATTGTGAGATGCTCCAAACAACAAGGTTTCCTTCTAATGGACAGGAGGCGTCTGTTTTTTTTTCCTCCAGGGTCCCTCAAGTGGAAGTTTGCGTAGCAGAGCCCTCCCGCATGGATGACTGGAAAGCACACGTCCAATGACCATTGCAGCTGAGGAACATGACAGGTTCGTTTTGGTGGTTCTGGTGCCAAGTACCAAGGCCTTGAGTTGACTTGGAATCTCTTACAGATGTGTCCCAAAACTGGTTTGTTACAAGGGAGGTCTTAGAATGTATTGGTGGCTATGGGCCACGTTGAGGGTTTGGCACAGGTCGATGTGCACAGTTTCCATCTTGGGAGAGGAGATGTTCTGTTTTGTGGCTCAGGGTACATATGTTGTATCCTGACTTGGTATTCAAGAACAGGCCTCTGAGGATTGATGCTGGCAACCTAATCTAGAGATCCAATGATGTCCTTGGTGCCCATCAGGTTCAATTTTCTTACTAAGGACCATTGATATGGTTGTCTGACTGGATGTAGGTGATCAGGGTGTTTCAGACTGTGCATTTGCATCCAGAGCCACTTCCACTATTGGGGTGGGCTCAGGGGCCTTGCAGGTTTCTCCTAACTTGGAGGCTTTGGGGAACTGTGATGGGCACAGTTTCCTTGGGGATGGCAGGCCCAGTCCTGTGGTAAGGCTTCAGAGACCACCTCCTTGAGGATATGAGAGCCATGGTTTTGGGAGGGAAGTCTGCAAACAAAATTTGGGTAAGGGATAGTGGCAAGGTGATCGCAGGTCCAATGCATAGACCTAGAAGGCATCACGTCAGGAACTGTAATTAGGGTGACTGAAAGCTGGTAGCACAGGCTTTTCTATCTGGATTGTGTGTCCAGGATGGGCTCTGAATGTAGACGTGGTCTCATGGTTCAATGGGAGACTTTTCCTCTCTAAGGATCCTGGTGGATCTCCATAGATTGGTGGTTTTTCAGAGAAGAAAAGAGTGCTCTTTTCCATCTTAGGGGTGCTCCAAAACAGGGAAGAATGCTGTTTTCCAACTTAGGCTTATGCCAAAACAGGGATTCCAGAGACGGGCTCTGGGTCTGGGTGCCCGGATATCCCACCAAGTGTTAGGATTTGGGCCTAGGGGCATTCCAGGCCTGCAATGCAGGATCCTAATGGTGTAACAGAGAGGGCTTGTTTGAAAGCATGCTCAGGCTGAGGGTCATCATGCCTCTTTGTGCCCAGGGGGGCCCTCAGGAGAGGGCGTAGTCTCATTGGCCATATAGCTGGATCCCACTTTGAGGGTTGGACACCCATTGCAACAGCCAGGCTTCCTGCAATGGAAAGAGGAGTTCTCTATTGTGCTTCAGGTTCCCCCATTGTCAGGGTTACAGGAAAGGTCTGTGGAAAGTTGCCTTAATACCAAGGATGTGTACAGATGACAGGCTAAGAATTCCCAGGTAACAAAACAGCATTGTTACCCATATTCATGACATTCCATGTAAAAATAAGCCCTTAGTACTTCGCCCCAGAGCCACCAGAATGAACTTGCCATGTTCCTAAGCTGCAATGGTCAGTGGAGGTGTGGTTTCCAGGCAACCATACGGGGGTGCTCTGCTACACAAACTTTGCAATTGGCGGGGACCCTTGAGACAAAAAAACAGAATGCCCCTGTCCGGTAGAAGGAAACCTTCTGTTTGGAGCATCTCACAAGCCCCAGCGTGGGAAATCCTCCATTTCCTCTTGAAGCCACCACTCCATTTGTCAGTCATCATAGACACAAACTCCAGCATGAGCAAACATCTGACATCCGCCCTTACTCAGGTGCTGGATTTCAATTCGATCGCTGCACACTGGAACTGCCTTTAGTTTGACTGAATTAAGCCATAGCTTGGGTTTACAATTCCATCCTCAGCCTACTGGTCCACAAGCCCTATTGTGAGGGAATTCTGGAGCTACAACACAATATTCTGCCTTCTCCATAGAAAGAAAAAGGGCCTGGAGAGTCTGCCCAGAAACTCCATATGATGGTCAATCTCGGTGCTAGACGGAACCCTGATTCATAGGCTGCCCTGGGCACTAGTGCTGTGTCTGACATAGCCGGAGCCAGGACCTAGTGTCAGCCACTGAGAGATCAGGGCCCATATACAGCATGTGAGACCAGCTATGGCCCAAGTCTGTCTTCTCTTCTATTCTTGGTATTCAGGCATCTGTACCCACACCTTTGCTGAAATCCTTGCCATTGGGGGAACCTGAAGCACAATAGAGAACTCCTCCTTCCCCATGGAAGGTATTCTGACAGTTGGGATAGTTGCTCAACCCTCAAAGTGGAAGGCAGCTCCATGGCCAAGGAGACCATGTGCACTCATGATGGCTTCCCCGGGCACAAGCAGGCATTGTGACCTCAGCCTGAGCATGCTTTCAACTAAACGCTCTCAATTGCATCTCTGGGACCCCGAATTGCAGGCCTAGTACACACCTAGGCCCAAATCCTAACCCTGGTGGGATTTTACAGGGGCCCAGACACAGAGCCCATCTCTGGAATCCCTATTTTGGGGGACCCTTAAGATGGAAAACAGCACTCTTCCCTTCCCCGAGATAGTCACCAAACTCATGGTAGCCACCAGGATCCTTGAGTGGAAAAATCTGCCATAGACCCATGAGAACACACCTGCATTCCGAGGCCATCCTGGACATACAATCCAGATACATATCATGTGCTATCACCTTTGAGTCATCGGATTTACAGTTCCTGATGAGCTGCCTTCCAGGTCTATGCATTGGGCCTGCAATCACCTTGCCATTATCCTAAACTGAGTTTGTGTTTGCAGACTTCCTTCCTAAAACCATGGCTCACATGACCTCCAGGTTCTGGCATCTGAAGCCACACCACAAGACTGTGCATGAGATCCTCAAGGAATCTGTGCCCATCACTTTTGCCCGATACCTTTAGATTAGGAGAAACCTACAAGGCCCCTGAGCGCAGCCAAATAATGGAGGCCGCTCTGGGCACAAATGCACAGTCTGAGACACCCTGATCACCTCCATACAGGCAGACACCCAAGTCAATGCTCCTGAGTCAGAAGATTGAACCTGACATGCCCCGAGGACTTCATTGGCACACTAGATTAGGTTTACAGGTATCTGTCATCAGAGGCCTGCTCTGGAATATCAACTTATGATAAAATATATAGTCCCTGAGCCACAGAACAGAATATGTCCTCCCCAAAAAGGAAGCCATGCTCCTGGAATTGTGTCATACCCTTAGGGTATTTGGATCCTGAATGGCCCCTTAGCAACCAGCACATTCTATGATATTCCTGGTAACAAACCATCATTGTGCCCCATCTTCATGAGACTCCATGTCAACTTAAGGTCTCGATATATTGCCCCAGAGCCACCAGAATGCACCTGCCATGTTCCTCAGGTGCAATGGTCAATTGAGGGGTGATTTCCAGGCATCCCTGTGGGGTTCTCTGCTACAAAACTTTCCACATGGAGAAACCAGAGAAAACAAACCAGACTTCTCCTGTCCGGTAGAAAGAAACTTTGCTATTTGGAGCATCTCACAAGCCCCAGCATGGGAAATCCTCCATGGCCTCTTGACGCCACCCTTCCATTTGTGGGTAATCACAGACACAAACTCCAGTGTGAGCAAACATCTGACATCCACCCTTACTCAGGTGCTGGATATTCGAAACGGCAGCTGCACACTGGAACTGCCTTTTGCTTTTCACTGAACTTAACCATAGCTTTGTATTACTATTCTATCCTCACCACACTGGTCCACAATATCTCTTGATAGGGAATTCTGAGCCACAACGCAGTATTCTGCCTTCCACATAGAAAGAAGAAGGACCTGTTGAGTCTGCCCAGAAACCTCACATGAGGATCAATCTACTCAGACCACGAGGCAACCCTGATTAATAGATTTCCCTGACCACTAGTGCTGTGTCTGACAGAGTCTAAGCCCCGACCTCGTGTCAGCCACCCAGAGTTGAGGGCCCATATTTAGCATGAGAGATCGGCCATGGCCCTGGGCGATCATCTGTACCCATCCTTGGTATCCAGTCATCTGTCCCCCAAACTTTGCTGGAATTCCTGCCAATGGCGAACCTGAAACACAATAGAGAACACCTCCTTCCCCATGGCAGGAATATTGGTTGTCCAACCCTCAGCGTGGGAGCCAGCTGCATGGCCAAGGAGACCATGCCCACTCCTGAGGGCCGACATGGGCACAGGCAGGCATGGTGATCCTCAGCCTGAGCATGTTTTCAAACAAACACTCTCAGTTGCTCCTCCAGTACCAGCATTGCAGGCCTGGTATGCCCCTAGGCCCAAATCCTAACCCTTGGTGGGATTTTCCAGGTGCCCAGACCCAGAGTCCGTCTCAGAATCCCTGTTTGGGGCACCATTAAGTTGGAAAACAGCACTCTTCTCTTCCCTGAGAAAGGCACCAAACTATTGGGAGCCGCCAGGATCCTTAGAGAGAAAAAATCTCAAATGGACCCATGAAAACAAACCTGCATTCCGAGGCCATCCTGTCCACACAATCCAGAGAGAAAAGTCTTTGCTACCGCCTTCGAGTCATCCTATTTACATTTCCTGACGAGCTGCCCTCCATGTCTATGCATTGGGCCTGTGATCATCTCGACACTAACCCTAACCCCAGTTTGTGTTTGCCGACTTCTCTCCCAAAACCATGGCTTACATGCCCACCAAGATGTGGTCCCTCAAGCCACATCACAGGAAAGTTCCTGCCATCCCCAAGAAAACTGTGCCCATCAGGTTGTCCAAACCCTCCAGATTAGGAGAAACCTGCCAGGCCCCTGAACCCACCCCAATATTGGAGGTTGCTCTGGATGCAAACGTGCAGTCTGAAACACCCTGAGCACCTCCATCGAGGCAGAAAGCCAAGTCAATGGTTCTGAGTCAGATGATTGAACCTGACATGCCCCTAGGACTTCACTGGAACCCTAGATTGGGTCTTCAGACATCTGTTCTCAGAGTCCTGTTCTGGAATACCAAGTTATGATACAACATGTGGTCCCTGATTCCCACAACAGAACATCTCCTGTCTCCAGAAGGAAAATGTGCTCTTGGATCTATGTCCAACTTTCAGGGTAGATGGATCCTGCATGACCCATTAGCCCCAGCACCTTCTATGATCTCCCTGGTAACAAACCAGCATTGTGACCCAACTTCCTGAGACTTGATGCCACTCAAGGTGTTGGTACTTTGCCCAAGAGCCATGAAACGAATCTGCCATGTTCCTCAGGTACAAAGGTCAATGGACGTGTGCTTTCTAGGCATCCAAGAGGTAGTTCTCTGCTACACAAAAATTCCACATAGGGAACGCTAGAGCAAACAAATAAGACTGCTCCTGTCAGGTTGAAGGAAACCTTGGTTGTTTGGAGCATCTCACAAGCCCCAGCCTGGGAAGTCCTCCACATTCTCTTGATGCCAACCCTCCATTTGTTAGTCATCATAGACACAAATTCCAGCATGAGCAAACATCTGACATCTGCTCTTACTCAGGTGCTGGATATTCGAATCAGTCACGCACACTGGAAATACCTTTCACTTGACACTGTATTCTTGCATAGTTTGGGTTTACAATTCCATCCTCACCCTACTGGACCGCAAGTCCTCTTGAGAGGGAATTAGGGAGACAAAACGCAACATTCTGCCTTCCCCATAGAAAGAAGGGCCTGGTGAGTCTGCCCAGAAACTCCCCATGAAGATCAATCTACTTGGCCCTCGAGGGAACCCTGATTTATACTTTGTGCTGGCCACTAGCGCTGTGTCTGAGAGAGCCTGAGCCCCAACCTCGTGTCAGCCACCCAGAGTGTGGGGCCCTTATCCAGCATGTGGGACTGGCCATGGCCCAGTCATCTCTACCCATCCTTGGTATTCCGGCAACTATCCCAGACCTTTGCTGGAATCCCTACCAGTGGGGGAATCTGAAGCACAATTGAGAACTCCTCCTTCCCCATGGCAGGAAGCCTGGCTGTTGCTATGGGTGCCCAACCCTCAGAATTAGAACCAGGTGCATGGCCAATGAGACAACGCCCAATCATAAGGGCCGCCTGGGCCAAAGCAGGCATTGTGTCCCTCAACCTTAGCATGCATTCAAACAAATGCTCTCAGTTGTTTCTGCAGGGTCCCGCATCGCAGGCCTGGTATGCCCTTAGGACCAAATCCTAACACTTCGTGGGATTTTCCATGCCAACATAACCAGAGCCCGTCTCTGGAATCTCTGTTTTGAAGCACCCCTATGATGGAAAACAGCAATCTTCCCTCCCCTGAGAAAACTATTAGGAGCTGCCAGGATGCGTAGAGAGGAAAAATCTCCCAGGGCTCCATAAGACCACACCTTCATTCCGAGGCCATCCTGGACACACAATCCAGATACAAGAGACTGTGCTACCACCTTCGAATCACCTGGTTTACAGTTCCAGACGAGCTGCCCTACAGACCTATGCATTGGGCCTCTGATCACCTCGCCATTAACCCTACCCCAAGTTTGTGTTTGCAGACTTCTTTCCCAAAACCATGGCTCACATGCCCTCTATGATGGGTCTCTGTAGCCACACCACAGGAAAGATCCTGCTATCCCCAATGAAACTGTGTCAATCACAGTTGCCCAAACCCTCCAGATTAGGAGAGACCTGCAAGTCCCCTGAGCCCAGTCCAATACTGGAGGCCACTCTGGACACAAATGCACAGTGTGCAACACCCTGATCACCTCCATCCAGGAAGACACCCAAGTCAATGGTCCTGAGTCAGAAGATTGGTCCCTGAACCCCACAATAGAATATCTCCTGTCCCCAGATGGAATTCGTGCTCTTCAACTTGTGTCAAGGGTCGGGGTATATGAATTATGCACAGCCCCTTAGCCCCCAGCACATTCTAAGATCTCTCTGGTAACAAACAAACAGCATTGTGATCAATCTTCATGAGATTCCATGTCACTTCAAGTCCTTGGTAATTCGCCCCAGAGCCACCAGAATGAACCTGCCATGTTCCTCACCTGATATGGTCAGTGGAGGTGTGCTTTCCAGGCATCCATGTGGGAGTGCTCTTCTACTTATTCTTTCCACATGTGGGACCCTGGAGCAAACAAACCAGACTGCCACTGACCAGTAGAAGGGAACCCTCTGTTTGGAGCATCTCAGAAGCACCAGCAGGAGAAATCCTCCATGGCCCTTGACACAACCCCTCCATTTGTCAGTCATCATAGACAAAAACTCCAGCATGAGAAAACATCTGAAATCTGCCGTTATTTAGATTCTGCATTTTCTTTTCCACCACTGCACACTGGAACTGCGTTTCACTTGACACTGAATTTATCCATAGCTTGGGTTTAGAATTCCATCCTCAGCCTCCTGGTCTGCAAGCCCTCTAGAGAGGGAATTTGGAGCCACAAGGCAACATTCTGCATTCCCACTAGAAAGAAATAGGGCCTGGTGAATCTTCCCAGAAACTCCACATGAGGTTCAATCTACTTGGCACTCGATGGAACCTTGATTTATAGGCTGTCCTGGGCACTAGTACTAGTATTAGTACTAGTACTGTGTCTGACAGAGCCTGAGCCAAGACCTAGTTTCAGGCACCCAGAGATATGAGCCCATATCCAGCATGTGAGATTGGCCAGGGCCCAAGTCCATCATCTCTACCCATCCTTGGTATTCAGGCACCTGTCCCCAGACCTTTTATGTAATCCCTACCAATGGGGTAACCTAAAGCACAATAGAGAACTCCTCCTTCCCCATGGTAGGAATCCTGGCTGTTGATATGAGTGTCCAAACCTCAAAGTGGGAGCCAGCTGCATGGCCAAGGAGACAATGCCCACTCATGAGGGCTGCCCTGGGCACAAGTAGCCATTGTAACCCTCAGCTTGATCAAGCCTTCAAAAAAATGCTCTTAGTTGCACCTCCAGGATCCTGCATTGCAGGCCTGATATGCCCTTAAGCCCAAATCCTAACACATCGTGGGATGTTCCATGTGCACATACCCTGAGCCGTCACTGGAATCCCTGTTTTGAGGCATCCCTAAGATGGAAAACAGCACTCTTCACTTCCCTGAGAAAGCCACCAAACTAATGGGATCCCCCAGGATCCTTGAGAAGAAGAATCTCCCATGGTCCCATGAGTCCACACCTGTATTCCGAGGCCAGCGTGGATATGCTATCCAGATACAAGAGACTGTGCTACTGGCTTCGAGTCACCTGATTTACAGTTCCTGACGTGCTGCCCTCCAGATCTTTGGATTGGGACTGTGAACACCTCTCCATTAACCTTATCCCGAGTTTGTGTTTGCAGATCTCTCTCTAAAAACAATAGCTCACATGTCCTCCAGGATGGGGCCCCTAGAGTCACACCACAAGACTGTGCTTGCCATCCCCAAGGAAACTGGGCCCATCACAGTTGCCCAAACCCTCCTGATTAGGAGAAACCCGGAAGGCTCCTGAGCCCATCCCAATATTGGAGGCTGCTCTGGATGCAAATGCACAGTCTGAAACACCCTGATCACCTCCATCCAGGCAGACACCCAAATCAATGGTCCTGAGTCAGATAATTGAACCTGACATGGCCCTAGGACCTCATTGGAAGAGGGATTAACTTTTCAGGCACCTGTCCTCAGAGGCCTCTTCTGGAATACCAACTTATGATACAAATTATGGCCCCTGAGCCCCAGGGTGGGAAACCGCCATGGCCTCTTGACGCCACCTCTCCATTTGTTGGTCATCATAGACACAAACTCCAGCCTGAGCAAACATCTGACATCCGCCCATATTCAGGCGCTGATATTGGAATCAGCTGCTGCACACTGGAACTGCCTTTCGCTTTGCAATGAATTTAAGCTTAGCTTCAGACTACAATTTCATCCTCACCCTACTGGTCTGCCATATCTCTTGATAGGGAATTCTGGAGCCACAACGCAACATTCTGCCTTCTTCATAGATAGAAGGACCTGGTGAGTCTGCCCATAAACTGCACATGAAGATCAATATACTCATCCCAGGAGGGAACCCCTATTTATAGTTTGCCCTAGCCACTAGTGCTGTGTCTGACAGAGCCTGAGCCCCTACCTCGTGTCAGCAACCCAGAGGGTGGGGCCCACATTAACCATGTGAGACCGGCCATGGCCCAGGGCTGTCATTACTACCCATCCTTGGTATTCAGGCATCTGTCCCCTAGATCTTAGCTGGAATCCCTACCAATGGGGGGACCTGAAGCACAATAGAGAATTCATCCTTCGCCATGGCAGGAATCCTGGCTTTTGGATGGGTGTCCAACACTAGGAATGGGAACTGGCTGCATGGCTGAGTAGACATCGCCCAATCCTGATGGCCTCCGGGGCACAAGCAGGCATTGGGACCCTCAGCTTGACCATACTTTCAAACAAACGCTCTCAGTTGCACCTCCAGGATCCCGCATTTCAGGCCTGGTATGGCCCTAGGCCTAAATATTAACCCTTGGTGGGATTTTCCAAGCACTTAGACCCAGAGCTCATCTCTGGAATGCCTGTTTTGGGGCACGCCTAAGCTGGAAAACAGTACTCATCCCTTCCCGGAGAAATCCAACAAACTATTGAGAACCGCCAGGATCCTTGAGAGGAGAAATCTCCCATGGACCCTTGAGACAACACCTGCAATAAAGGCCATTCTGGAAATTAAATCCAGATACAATTACCTGTGCTACCACCTTTGAGTTACGTGATTTACAGTTCCAGACTTGCTGCCCTCCTGGTCTATGGATTGGGACTATGATCACCTTGCCACTAACCCTAACCTAAGTTTGTGTTTGCAGACTTCTCTCTCAAAATCATGGCGCACATGTCCTCCAGGATGGGGTCTCTGGAGTCACACCACAGGACAGTTCCTGCAATCCCCAAGGAAACTGCCCATCACAGTTGTCCAAAAACCCCATATAAGGAGAAACCTGCAAGGAACCTGAGCCAACCCTAGTATTTGATGCCACTCTGGACACAAATGCACAGTCTGAAACACCCTCATCACCTGCATCCAGTCAGACACCAGAGTCAATGATCCTGAGTCAGAAGATTGAATGACATTCCCCTAGGGCCTCATTCAAACCCTTTATTAGGTTTTCAGGCTTCTGTCCTCAGAGACCTGTTCTGGATTACCAATTTATGATACAACATATGGCCGCTGAGCCCCACAACAGAATATCTCCTGCCCCCAGAAGCAATCCGGGCTCTTGGGCCTGTGTCAAATCCTCAGGCTAGATGAATCCTGCATGGCCCATTAACCACCAGCACATTCTAAGATCTCCCTGGTAACAAACCAACATTTTGACCCATCTTCATGAGGTTCCATGTCCAATCCAGTCTTTATTTCTTCGCCTCAAAGCCACCAGATGCCATGTTCCTTCACTGTCATGGTCAATGAAGGTGTGCTTTCCAGTCACCCATGTGGGAGATCTATGTTATCCGATCTTTCAACATGGGGAACCATGGAGGAAACAAATCAGACTGCCCCTGTCTGGTAGAAGGAAACCTTGCTGTTTGGAGCATCTCAAAAACACCAGATTGGGAAATCCTCCATAACCTCTTGACGCCACCCCTCCATTTTTGTGTCATCATAGACACAAACTCCAGCATGAGCAAATATCTGACATCCACCCTCACTCAAGTGCTGAATATTGGATTCAAACATTGCACACTGGAAATTCCTTTTGCTTGATACAGAATGTAACCATAGCTTAGGTTTACAATTCCATCCTCAGCCTCCTGGTCCACAAGCCCTCTTGATAGTGAATTCTAGAGCCACAAAGCAGCATTCTGCCTTCCCCTTACAAACAAGAAGGGCCTGGTGAGTCTGCCCAGAAACCATACATGAGGATCAATCTGCTCGGCACTTGAGGGAACCCCAATTTATAGGCTGCCCTGGGCACTAGTGCTGTGTCTGACAGAGCCTGAGCCAAGACCTAGTGTCAGCCACCCAGTGATCGGGGCCAATATCCACGATTTGATACTGGCCATGGCCCATGTCCATTATCTTTACCCATCCTTGGTATTCAGGCCTCTGTCCCCAGACCTTTGCTGGAATCCCCGCTAATGGGGGAACCTGAAGCACTATAGAGAACTCCTCTTTCCCCATGGCAGGATTCTGGCTGTTGGGATGGTTTTCCAACCCTCAAAGTGGGAGCCAGCTGCATGGCCAATGTGACCACGCCCACTCATGAGGGCCACCTGGGCATAAGCAAGTATTGTGACCCTCAGCCTGAGAATGATTTCAAACAAGCCCTCTCAGTTGCACCTCCAGGATCCTGCATGCAGGCCTGGTAAGCCACTAGGCCCAAATCCTAACACTTGGTGGGATTTTCCAGGGGACCAAACCCAGAGTCCGTCTCTGGAATCCATATTTTGGGGCACCCCTAACATGAAAAACAGCACTCTTCCCTTCCCCGAAAAAGCCACCAACTATTGGGAGCCACCAGGATCCTTAGAGAGGAAAAATCTCCCATGGACCCATGAGGCCACAACTGCATTCTGAGGCCATCCTGCACACAATACAGAGAAAAAAGCCTGTGATTCTGCCTTTGAGTCACCCGATTAACAGTTCCTGAAGAGCTGCCATCCATGTCTATGCATTGGGCCTGTGATAACCTTGCCACTAACCCTAACCCAAGTTTGTGTTTTCAGACTTCCCTCCCAAAACCATGGCTCACATGCCCTCCAGTTTGTGATAACTGGAGCCACACCACGGAATTGTACCTGTCTTCCCAAAGGAAACTGTGATTGTCACTATTAAACAAACCCTCTAGATTAGGAGAAACCTGCAAGGCCCCTAAGCCCAGCCCAATATTGGAGGCCACTCTGGACGCAAATGCACAGTCTGACACACCATATCACCTACATCCAGGCTGATATCCAAGTCAATGGTCCTCAGACAGAAGATTGAACCTGACATGCTCCTAGGATTCACTGGAACACTAGAATAGGATTTCAGGTATCTGTACTCAGAAGGCTGTTCTGAATATCAATGTATGATACAATATGTTCACTGAGCCACACAAAAGAACATCTCCTGTCCTTAGAAGAAAGCTGTGCTCTGGACCTGTGTCAAACACTCTGGGTAGATGAATCCTTCAAGGCCCCCTGGCAACCAGCACATTCTATGATCTCCCTGACAACATACCAGCATTGTGACCCATCTTCATGAGACTCCATGACAACTCCAGCCCTTGGTACTTCGGCCCAGACCCACCAGAATGAAACTGCCTTGTTCCTCTGCTGCCATGGTCAATGTAGGTGTACTTTCCAGGCATCCAGTGGGAGTGCTCTGATACCAACTTTCCACATGGGGAACCCTGGAGGAAACAAACCAGACTCCCCTGTACGGTAAAAGGAATCTTTGCTGTATGGAGTATCTCAAGCCTGAGTGTGGGTAATCCTCCATGGCCTCTTGAGGCCACCCATCCATTTGTTGGTCATCATAGACACTAACTCCAGCGTGAGCAATCAACTGACATCTGCACTTACTCAAGTGCTGGATATTTGAATCAGCTGCTACACACTGGAATTGCCTTATGCTTGGCACTGAATTTAAAAGTAGCTTGGCGGGACGCCTGGGTGGCTCAGTTGGTTAAACAGCTGCCTTCGCCTCAGGTCATGATCCCAGCGTCCTGGGATCGAGTCCCACATCAGGCTCCTTGCTCCGCAGGGAGCCTGCTTCTCCGTCTGACTCTGCCTTCCACTCTGTCTGCCTGTGCTTGCTCTCGCTCGCTCTCTGACAAATAAATAAAATCTTGAAAAAAAAAAAAAGTAGCTTGGGTTTGCAATTCCATCCTCACCCTGGTGTTCAGTAAGCTCTCTTGATAGGGAATTCTGAAGCCACAACACAGCATTCTGCCTTCCCCATAGCAAGAAAAAACAGCCTGGAGAGACTGCCCAGAAACCCTACATGAGGATAAATCTACTCGACCCTCGAGTGAACCCCATTTATAGGTTTACCTGGCCACTAGCGCTGAGTCTGACAGAACCTCGTCTCTGACCTCGTGTCAGGACCCAGAGACTGGGCTCCAACTCCAGAATGTGAGACCAGCCATGTCCCAGGGCTGTCATCTCTACCCATTCTTGATTCAGGCATCTGTCCCCAGACATTTGCTGAAATCCCTGCCAATGGGGGAACCAGAAGCACAATAGGGAAATCCTCCTTCCCCATGGCAGGAATGATGGCTCTTGGGATGGGTTTCCAGACCTCAGAGTGGTAGCCAGCTGAATGGCCAATGATAACCCGCCCACTCATGAGGGCCGCCCTGGACACAAGCAGGCATTGTGACCCCCAACATGAGCATGCTTTCAAACAAACACTCTCAGTTGCATTCCAGAATCCAAATTTGCAGGCCTGATATTCCCCTAAGCACAAATCCTAACACCTGGTGGGATTTTTCAGGGGACCAGAAACACAGCCTGTCTCTGGAATCCCTGTTTTGGGACACCCCTAAGATGGAAAATAGCACTCTCCCCTTCGCCAAGAAAGCCACCATAGTATAGGGAGCCGCTAGGATCCTTGAGAGGAAAAATCTCCCATGGATCCATGAGACCACACCTGTATTCCGAGGACATCCTGGACACAAAAGCCAGATACACAAGCCTGTGCTACCACCTTCAAGGCAACTAATTTATAGTTCCAGACGAGCTGCCCTCCAGGTCTATGCATTGGGCCTGCGATCACCTCACCGCTAACCTTAACCCGAGTTTGTGCTTACAGACTTCTATCCCGAAACCATGGCTCATATTTCCTCCAGGATGGGGTCTCTGGAGCCACACCAAAGGACTGTGCCTGCCATCCCCAAGGAAAATGTGTCCGTCACATTTGCCTAAAACTTCGAGATAAGGAGAAACCTGCAAGGCCCCTGAGCCCACCCCAATACTGGAGGCCCCTCTGGACACAAATGTGCATTCTGAAATACGCTGATCACCTGAATCCAGGCAGATACCCAAGTCAGTGTTTCTCAGTCAGAAGATTGAACCTGACATGCTCCTATGACCTCATTGTAACCCCTGATTAGGTTTTCAGGCATCTGTAATCAGAGACCTGTTCTGGAGTACCAACTTAAGATACAACATATGGTCCCTGATCCCCACAACAGAACATCTCCTTTCTCTAGATGGAAGCCGTGCTCTTGGAACTGTGTCAAACCCTCAGGGTAGATGAATCCTACTTGGCCCGTAGCCACCAGCAGATTCTAAGATCTCACTGGTAACAAGCCAGCATTGTGAGCCATCTTCATGAGATTCCATGTCAACTACAGGCCTTTGTACTTCACCCCAGAGCCTTCAGAAAGAACCTGCCATGTTCCTCAGCTGCAATGTTCAGTGGAAGTGTGCTTTCCAGGCATCCATGTGGGAGTGCTCTGCTACCCAAACTTTCCACATGGGGGACTCTCGAGCAAACAAATCTGACTGCCCTGTCCTGTAGAAGGAAACCTGGCTGTTTGGAGCATCTCACAAGCTCAAGTGTGGGAAATTCTCTATGACCTCTTTTCAACTCCTCTCCATTTGTCGGTCATTATAGACACAAACTCCAGCTTGAGCAAACATCTGACGTCTGCGCTTACTCAGGTGCTGGATATTTGAATCAGCCGCTGCACACTGGAAATGCCATTCGCTTGTCACTGAATTTATTCATAGCTTGGGTTTACAATTCCATCCTCACCCTACTGGTCCACAAGCCCTCATGATAGGGAATTCTGCAGCCACAACACAGCATTCTGCCTTCCCAATAGAAAGAAGAAGGGCCTGGTGAGTCTGCCCAGAAACTCCACATTATGATCAATCTACTTGTCCCTTGAGGGAACCCTGAATTATAGACAGCCCTGGCCCCTAGTGTTGTGTCTGACAGAGCCTAAGCCCCGACCTCGTGTCAGCCACCTAGAAGGCGGGGCCCATATCCCGCATGTTAGACTGGCCACGGAACAGAGCCGTCATCTTTACCCATCCTTGGTATTCAGGCATGTGTCCCCAGACCTTTCCTGGAATCCCTACCAATGAGGGAACCTGAATCACAATAGAGAAATCCTCATTCCCCATGGCAGGATTCCTGTAAGTTCGGAAGGGTGTCCAACACTCAGAGTGTTAGCCTACTGAATGGCCATTGAGACCACCCCCATTCCTGAGGGCCACCCTATGCAAAAGCTTGCATAGTGACCCTCAGCCTGAGCATGCTTTCAAACAAACGCTCTCAGTTGTATCTCCAGGACTTGCATTGGAGGCCTGGTAAGCCCCTATGCCCAAATCATAACCCTTGGTGGGTATTTCCAGGTGCCCAGAGCCAGAGCACTTCTCTGCAATCCCTGTTATGGGACACCCTTAATATGGAAAACAGAACTCTTTCCTCTCTGAGAAAGCCACCACATTATAAGGAGCCGCCAGGATACTTGAGAGGAAATATCACCCATGGACACCTGAGACCACACCTGCATTCTTAGTCCATCGTGGATACACAATCCAGATAAAAAAGCCTGTGCTACCTCCTTTGAGGCATGCGATTTACATTTCACACGGAGCTTCCCTCCAGGAGTATGCATTGGGCCTACAATCACTTCGCCACTAAACCTAACCCGCATTTGTGTTTGCAGACTTCCCTCCGAAAACCATGGCTCTCATGCCCTCCAGCATGGGGTCTTTGGAGCCACACCACAGGACTGTGCCCACCATTGCCAAGGAAACTGTGCCCATCAAATTGCCCTATCTTTCCAGATTAGGAGAAACCTGCAAGGCCCCTGAGCCCACCCCAATACTGGTTGCCACTCTGTACACAAATGCACAGTCTGGAACACCCTGATCACCTACATCTAGGCAGACTTTGAAGTCAATGATACTGAGTCAGAGGATTGAACCTGACATTCCGTTAGGATTTTATTGGAACCCTAGATTAAATTTTCAGGCATCTATCCTCAGAGGCCTGTTTTGCAATACCAAATTATGATACATTTGGTCCGTTAGCCCCACATCAGAACATCTCTTGTCCGAGAAGGAAACCGTGCCCTTTGACCAGTGTCAAACCCTCAGGGTAGATGAATCCTACATGGTCCCTTAGCCACCAGCACACTGTAAGGTCTCCATGGTAACAAACCTGCATTATGACCCATCTTCATGAGACTTCATGTCAACTCCAGGCCTTGGTAATTCGCCCAAGAGCCACCAGAACGAATTGGCCATGTTTCTCAGCTGCAATTTTAATGGAGGTGTGCTTTTCAGGCATCCACGTGGGAGTGCTCTGCTACCCAAACTTTCCACATGGGGGACCCTGGAGCAAATAAACCAGACTCCCCCTGTCTGGTAGAAGGAAACTTTGCTGTTAGAAGCATCTCACAAGCCCCAGCATGTGAAATCCTCCATGGCCTCTTGACGCCACCCCTCCATTCATCGGTCATCATAGACATAAACTCCAGCATGAGGAAATGTCTGACTTTCACCTTTACTCAGGTGCTGGATATCTGGAATCAGACACTGCACAATGGAACTGCCTTTTGCTTGGCACTGAATTGAACCTTAGCTTGAGTTTACAATTCCATCCTCACCCTACTGGTCCCCAAGCCCGCTTGATAGGGAATTCTGGGGCCACAACGCAGCTTTTTGCCTTCCCCTTAGAAAGAAGAAGGGCATGGTGATTCTGCCCAGAAACTCTGCATGAGGATCAATCTGCTCAGCCCTTGAGGGATCCCTGATTCATACTCAGCCCTGACCACTAGTTCTGTTTCTGACAGAGCCTGAGTGCTCAATTCATGTCAGCTACTCAGAGAGTCAGGCATGTGAGACTGGCCATGTCTCAGGTCCCTCATCTCTACCCATCCTTGGTATTCAGGCATCTGTCCCCAGACATTTGCTAGAATACCTGCTAATGGGGGAACCTGAGGCACAATAGAGAATTCTTCCTTTTCCATGGCAGGAATCCTGGTAGTTGGGATGGGTGTCCTACATTAAAGTGGTAGCCAGCTGCATGGCCAAGGAGACAACTCCCACTCATAAGGGCTGCCCTAATCACATCAGGCATTGTGACACTCAGACTAGCATGCTTTCAAACAAACGCTCTCAGTTGTACCTCCAAGTCACACATTGTAGGCCTGGTACTCCCCTAGGCCCAAATCCTAATCCTGGTGGGATTTTCCAAGCACCCAGACTCACAGCCCTTCTCTGGAATCCCTTTTTGGGGAACATCTAAGATTGAAAACAGCACTCTTCCATTCAAATGAGAAAGCCACCATACTATTGGGAGCTTCCAGGATCCGTAGAGAGGAAAATACTCTCATGGAAACATTAGAACACACCTGCATTCCAAGGCTATCATGGACACACAATCCAGATACAAAAGCCAGTGCTAGTGCCTTCGAGGTACGTGATTTACAGTTCCTGACGATCTGCCCTCCAGGTCTATGCATTGGGCCTACGATCACCTCGCAACTCAACCTAATCCGAGTTTGTGATTGCAGACTTCTCTCCCAAAACCATGGCTTACATGCCCTCCACGATGGAGTCTCTGGAGCCACACCACAGGACTGTGCCTGCCACCCCCAAGGAAACCGTGCCCACAAATTTGCCTAAACCTTCAAGATTAGGAGAAACCTGCAAGGCCCCAGAGCCCACCCCAATATTGGAGGCCACTCTGTACACAAAGGCACAGTCAGAAACACCCTGGTTGCCTACATATAAGCAGACACCGAAGTCAATGGTCCTGAGTCTGATGATTCAACCTGAAATTCCCCTTGGACTTCATTGGAACCCTAGATGAAGTTTTTAGGCATCTGTCCTCAGAGGCCTGTTTTGGAATACCAACTTATGATACAACATTTGGTCCGTGAGCCCCACAACAGAACATCTCCGATACCCAGAAAGAAACCGTGTTCTTCGACCGGTGTCAAACCATCAGGATAGACTACTCATACATGGCCCCTTAGTCACCAGCACATAGTAAGATTTCCGTGGTAAGAAAACTGCATTGTGACCCAACTTCATTAGAATACAGGCCTTGGTACTTTGCCCTAGAGCAACCAGGAAGAACCTGCCATGTTCCTTAGGTGCAATGGTCAATGTAGGTGTGCTTTCCAGTATCCACGTGCGAGTACTATGCTACCCAAACTTTGCACATGGGGGAACCTGGTGTAAACAAACCAGACCTCCCCTGTCCAGTAGAAGGAAACCTTATGTTTGGATCAACTCACAGGCCTCAGCGTGTAAACTGCTCCATGGCCTCTTGATGCCACCACTCCATTGGTTGGTCATCATAGACACAAACTCCAGTCTAAGCAAACATCTGACATGCACCCTTATCCCAGTGCTGGATGTCTTGAATAAACCACTGCACATTGGAACTGCCTTCCACTTGGCACTGAATTGAACCATAGCTTGTGTTTACAATTCCATCCTCACCTGACTGGTCCCTAAGCCCTCTTGATAGGGAAATCTGGGGCCACAACGCAGCATTCTGCCTTCCCCATCGAATGAAGAAATGCCTGGTGAGTCTGCCCTGAAAACCCACATGAGGATCAATCAGGTCGGCCCTCGAGTCAACACCGATTTATAGGCTGCCATGGCCACTAGTGCCGTGTCTGACAGAGCCTGAGCTCGACTGAGTTTCAGCCACTAAAGAGCAGGCCCCATATCTAGCATTTGGGATTGCCATGGCCCAAGTATGTCATCTCTACCCATCCTTGATATTCAGGCACCTGTCCCCAGACCTTGGCAGGGATCCCTGCCAATTAGGGAACTTGAAGCACAATAGAGAAATCTTCTTTCCCCATGGCAATAAACCTGGCTTTTGGGATGGGTGTTCTACCCTCAAAGGGGGAGCCAGTTACAACATCAATGACACCACACACACTCCTGAGGACTACCCTTGGCACAAACAGGCATTGTGACCCTCACCCTGAGCATGCTTTCAAAAAATCCCTCTCAGATTCACCACAATGATCCCTCATTTCAGGCCTGGTATGCCTGTAGGTTCAAATCATAACACTTGGTGGGATTTTCGAGGTGCCCAGACCCAGAGACCATCTCTGGAATTTTTGTTTTGGTGCACCCTTCAGATGGAAAACAGCACTCATCCCTTCCCCAAAAATGTCACCAAATTATGAGGAGCCACCAGGATCCATAGAGAGGCAATGTCTCCCATGGACCCATGAGAACACACCTGCATTCCGAGGCCATCCTGGACACACAATCCGGAGAGAAAAGCCTGTGCTACTGCCTTCCATTCACCCTAATTACAGTTCCAGATGAGCTGCTCTCAAGGTATATGCATTGGGCCTGTGATCACCTCGCCACTCACCCTAATTCGAATTTGTGTTTGCAGACTTATCTACCAAAACCATGGCACACATGCCCTCCAGGATGGGGTCTCTGGATCCACACTGCAGGACTGTCCCTGCCATCCACAAGGAAACTGTTCCCATCACAGTTGCCCAAACTGTCTAGATTAGGAGAAACCTACAAGGCCTCTGGGCCTACCCCAATTTCGGCGGCCGCTCTGAACACAAATGCACAGTCTGAAATACCCTGATCTCCTACATCCAGGAACACAGCCAAGTCAATGGTCCTGAGTCAGAATAATGAACCTAACATGCCCCTAGGACGTCATTGGAACCATTGATTCGGTTTTCAGACATGTGTCCTCAGAGGCCTGTTTTAGAATGCGAACTTATGATACAACATGTGGTGGCTGGGCCACACAACAGAACATCTCCTGTCCCCAGAAGGAAACCGTGCCCTACAATCTGTGCAAAATCCCAGAGTAGTAGATTCCTGCACAACTACTAAGCCACCAGCACATTCTAAGATCTACCTGGTAACAAACCAGCTGTGTGGCCCATCTGCAAGAGATTCCATGTCAAATCAAGGACTTGGTACTTTGCTACAGAGACACCAGAATAAAGCTGCCATGTTCTTCAGTTGCAATGGTCAATGAAGTTGAACATTCCAGGCATCCATGCGGTAGAGCTCTGCTACCCAAACTTTCCACATGGGGGACCCTGGAGCAAATAAACCACACTCCACCTGTCCAGTAGAACGAAACCTTGCTATTTGGAGCAGCTCATGAGTCTCAACGTGAAAATCCCTCCATGGCTTCTTGACGCCACCCCTCCATTTGTCAGTCATCATAGACACAAACTCTAGTGTGAGCAAATATCCGACGTCCTCCCTTACTAAGGTGCTGGATATCTCGAAAAAGCTGCTGGACACAGGAACTGCCTTCCGCTTGGCAGTGAATTGAACTGTAGCTTGTGTTTACAATTCCTTCCTCACCCGACTGGTCCCCAAGCCTTCTTGATAGCGAATTATGGAGACACAACACAGCATTCTGCCTTCCCGATAGAAACAAGTGCCTGGTGAGTCTGGCCAGAAACCCCACATGAGGATCAATCTGCTCGGCCCTATATCGGAGGGACGCTGATTTATAGGTTGCCCTGGCCACTAGTGCTGTGTCTGACAGAGCCTGAGCCCAGACCTAGTGTCAGTCACCAGAGTTTGAGCCCCACATCTAGTATTTGGAAATGCCATGGCTCAAGTATTTCATCTCTACCCATCCTTGGTATTCAGGCACCTGTCCCCAGACCTTTGCTGGAATCCCTGATAATGGGGCATCCTGAAGCACAATAGAGAACTCCTCCTTCTTCATATCAGGAAACTTGGCTGTTAAAAAGGGTGTTCAACCCTGAAAGGGGGAGTCATTTACAAGTCCAGTGAGACCACACAAACTCCTCAGGGATGCCCTGGAGGCAAACAGGCCTTGTGACCCTCAGCCTGAGCATGCTTTCAAACAATCCTTCTCTGTTGCACCACCATGAACCCGCATTGCAGGCCTAATATGCCCTAAGCCCAAATCCTAGCACTTGTTGTGATGTCCCAGATGCCCTGAACCAGAGCCCGTCTCTGGAATCCCTGTTTTGGGGCACCCATAAGGTGGAAAACATCACTCTCCCCTTCCCGAAAAAGCCACCAAACTATGGAGAGCCACCAGGATCCATAGAGAGGAAAAGACTTCCATGGACCCATGAGACCACACCTGCATTCCAAGGCCATCCTGGACACACAATCCAGAGAGAAAAGCCTGTGCTACTGCCTTCCAGTCTCCCTAATTATAGTTCATGACGAGCTTCCCTCCAGGTCTACGCATTGGGCCTGTGATCACCTCGCCACTCACCCTAATTTGTATTTGTGTTTGCAGACTTCTCTCCCAAAACCATGGCTCACATGCCCACCAGAATGTGATCTCTGGAGCCACACCACAGAACTCTGGCTGCCAACCCCAAGGACACTGTGCATATCAGATTTGCCCAAACCTTCCAGATTAGGAGAAACCTGTGTGGCCCCTGAGCCCACACCAATATTGCCGGCCACTCGGGATGGAAATGCGCAGTCTGAAACACCCTTATCACCTACATCCAGGGAAATAGCCAAGTCAATGATCGTGAGATAGACGATTGAACCTAAAATGCCAGTAGGCTCTCAATGGAACCCCATTAGGTTTTTAGGCATCTGTCCTCAGGGGCCTGTTCTGAAATACCAATCTATGACACATCATGTGGTCTCTGAGCCACACGACAGAACATCCCCTGTCCCCAGAAGAATACCATGCTCTTCGACCTGTGCCAAACCCTCAGGGTAGGAGAATCCTGCATGGCACCTTAGCAACTAGCACATTCTAAGTTCTCCCTGGTAACAAACAAGCATTGTGACCCATCTGCAAGAGATCCCATGTCAACTCAAGGCCTTGGCACTTTGTCCCAGAGCCACCAGAACGAATCTGCCATGTTCCTCAGCTGCAATTGTCAATGGAGGTGTGCTTTCCTGGCATCCATGCCGGAGAGCTCTTCTTCACAAACTTTCCACATGGGGAAACCTAGAGTAAACAAACCAGACTTCACCTACTCTGTACAAAGAAATGTTACTTTTTGCAGCAGTTCACAGGCCTCAGCATGTGAACTCCTCCATGGCCTCTTTATACCACCCCTCCACTTGTCGGTCATCATAGACAAAAACTCTAGTGTGAGCAAGCATCTGACATCCACCCTTATTCCAGTGCTGGATGTCTCGAGTAAACTGCTACAAATTGGAACTGCCTTCTGCTTGGCACTGAATTGAACCATAGCTTTTGTTTACAATTCCACCCAAAACTGACTGGTCCCCAAGCTCTCGGGATTGGGAAATCTGGAGCCACAACACAGCATTCTGCCTTCCCTATTGAATGAACAAATGCCTGGGAATCTTCCCAAGAAACTCCACATGAGGATCAATCTGCTCCGCCCTCGAATCTACTCTGATATAAAGGCTGCCATGGCCACTAGCGCTGTGTCTGACAGAGCCTGAGCCCCGACCGAGTTTTAGGCCTCATATCTAGCATTTGGGATTGCTATGGCCCAAGTACGTCATCTTCACCCATCCTTGGTATTCAGGCACCTATCTCGAAACCTTGCTGGAAACCCTGCCAATGGGGCAACCTGAAGCACAGAGGAACCTGACGGAAGAGAACTCATCCTTCCTCATGGCAGGACATTTGGCTGTTGGGTTGGGTGTCCAACTCTCTAAGAGGGAGCCAGATATATGACCAATGAGACCACTCCCACTCCTGAGGGCCGCCATGGGAGCAAACAGGCATTGTGAGACTCAGCCTGAGCAAGCTTTCAAACAATCCCTCTCAGTTGCACCATCATGATCCCGCATTGCAGGCCTCATACACCCCAAGGTGCAAATCCTAACCCTTGGTGGGAAGTCCCAGATGCCCAGAAAAAGAGCCTGTATCTGGAATCCCTGTTTTGGGGCACCCATAAGATGGAAAACAACACTCTTCCCTTCCCCAAAAAAGCCACCAAACTATGAGCTGCACAGATCCATAGAGAGGAAAAGTTTCCCATGGACCCATGAGACTATACCTGCATTCCGAGGCCATCCTGGACACACAATATAGAGAGAAAAGCCTGTGCTACTGCCTTCCAGTCACCCTAATTACAACTCCTGACAAGCTGCACTCCAGGTCTACTCATTGGGCCTGTGATCACCTTTCCACTAACCATAACCCACATTTGTGTTTGCAGACTTCTCTCCCAAAACCATGGCTCATATGCCCTCCAGGACAGGGTCTCTGGATCCACAACACATGACTAGGCCTGCCATCCCCAAGGAAACTGTGCCCGTCAAACCTGCCCAAACCTTCCAGTTTAGGAGAAACACGCAAGAGCCCTGAGCCCAACCCAATATTGTCGGCAGCACTGGACACAAATGCCAGTCTGAAACGCCCTGATCACCTACATCCAAGCAGACAGCCATTTCAATGTTCCTGGGTCAGAAGATTGTACCTGACATGCTCCTAGGACGTCATTGGAACACTAGATTAGGTTTTCAGGCATCTGTCCTCAGGGTCCTGTTCTGAAATACCAACTTAGGATACAACATGTGGTCCCTGAGCCACACAATAGAATATCTCCTGTCCCCAGTAGGAAACCATGCCCTTCGACCTGTGCCAAACCCTCAAGATTGGAGAATCCTGCACAGCACCTTAGACACCAGCACAAACTCTAGTTTGTGCGTTGACCCATACCACAAGCTTTCCATCTGCTGGACAGTCGAGTCCTGTTGAATGGCTCCAGGATGTCCCATACGGAAAGACTGGAGAGCAGGATTCGAAGGATGGATGCCTGTACAGCATACCTCACATTCCCATTGGCTCTTTGTGACAAGACATGTTTGAACTACTGGCTCTGGGGCGAGCTAACTAGGGGGCTGAATTGAAATGGACTCTCCTGCGGATGGGTCATAATGTGGGTTTGTGTGCATGGAGACCTTGGAATATGTTGGCAGCTCAGGGGCCATGAAGTATTCGCCTAACTGAAGGGTGTAATATTGCTCCAATTAAAAAGAGATCCCTATGTGGAGATGAGACAGGTTCTCTTTGGTGCCTCAGAAAATCCCCAGATACTGGTCTTCAAACCAGTTATCTGAGTAGAGACACCTGGAAACCAAAGCTAGGGTTCAGATTAGAGCCTAGATGCCTGTCCGTTTCAATCTTCTGTCTCTGGGGACACTGTCTGAGTATCTAAGTGGAGATAGTTGCTCAGCTGGTGTCAGAGTGCCCCTCTTAGTCCATGGCCGAGGCATGGCCTTGGAGACCTTATTGGATTTTCCTAATCTCTAGGGTTGTGGCCAATGGATTGGGTACAGTTTTCTTGGAGAGGACTGGCACAGTCCTTCAGTGTGTCTCCATAGGCCCTAGCCTGGAGGGTGTGTGGGTCCGGGCTGTGGGCACAGAATTCTGAAAACACAAACTCGGCTTGGGTTCGGAGCCGAGAGCATGGCAGGATGGACCCACAGACCGTGAGAGGAGATCCTCAGCTTATGAAAGAAGGGCAAATGGGAGGCAGTCACGCAAGCTTTTGTCTTTGGATGTTTTGTCTCCCATAGCCGTGGAATGTAGGGGTGACCTCAGGGGCTATGGAAGAGTCTCCCTCTCTGAGGAGTTGGTCCAGCTCTTAAGATTTTGGGGACATTTTGTGGGAAGGGTGGAGTCCTGCTGTCTGGCTCAGGTGTTCTTCCAGGAGAGGGACTCCAGATCACAGTCCTGGGTTCGAGCAAATGGAATACTCGAGCTCTTGTGAAGATTGGAATCATAGGGGCTTGGCAAGCCCCATATGCGGGCTCTTAGTCCAGGCCCTGAGAGACCTTACTTCGACATGGGGCCCATGCTGATGGTCCCAATGCGAGTTTGTACCCAAGGAGGCACTCAAGTTTAGGCTTGGCCTCAGGGGCCATGAAGGTTTCTCCTACACTGAAGGTATGACTCCATGCCAACAGCAAGCTTTCCAGCCATGGGGAAGGAGAAGATCTGATTTGTGCTTCAGTTACCCACGTTTGCCAGGATTTGATATAATATCTAGGGTCAGATGTCTGAAAACCCAGGTTGGGAAGAGATGACAGCATAAGGCCATGGCCTGTCTGATGTGCTTAGTGTGCAGCCAGCTGTTTCCTTGTCTGTCGGGACGTCAGGCTGTGTCAGACAGAGCATTACTGACCAGGGTAGCTTTTCCAGTTAGGGTGCATTCGAGGCCAGAGCAGGTTGGTTCTCATTTGTGGTTTCTGGAGAGCCCCATAGGGCAACGTTTTTCTTCTGGTGGGCAGGAAGAAAACTGTGTTGTGGTTCTGGAATTCCCAGTCTGGAGGGCTTGTTTGCCAGGAGTGTGAAGAGGGAAGTCTGAAAACACAAGCTAGCGTTAGGTTTGGGGCCGAGGGCATGGCAGGCCCACTCTGCAGAGACTGAATCAAGATCTCGTGCATCTGAGGTCAGGGCGAGTATCAGACGTTGCCTCAGGTTGGAGTTTTTGTCTATTATGGCCCCTTCCTGAAGGGGGTGGGGGCGTCATGAGGCCAGGGAGGTTTCCCAACGCTGGGAGTTATGAGCTGCCCCAAACATCAAGGTTTCCTCTGTAGGACAGTCGAGTACTATGAGATGGTTCTAGGATGACCCCTACAGAAAGACTCGAGAGAAGGGGTCTAAGCATGAATGTCTGCAAATGCCACCTCACATTCCCACTGGCTGCTTGGGGCAAGGCAGGCTCAATCTGCAGGCTCTTGGGCGGGTTTCTCAGAGGGCTGAGTTGAAATGGACTCTCCTGAGGATGAGTCATTCTGTGGGTTGGTGGCCATGGAGACCTTGGAATGTGGCGGTGGCTCAGGGACTCTGCAGGTTTCTCCAAACCGAAGGGTTTGACACAGCTCCAACAATGAAGCTTCCCATGTGTAGACGATAGTTGTTCTGTTTGGTGTCTCAGGAAAGCCCCAGATGCTGGTCTTCAAACCCAGGCCTCTGAGGAGTGACACCTGGAAACCAAAGCAAGAGTTCAGATTAGGGCCCAGGGGCCTGTCTGGTTCAATCTACTGTCCCTGCCGACATCTGTCTGTGTTTCTGCATGGAGGTAGTTGCTCAGCTAGTGTCAGGATGCCTTTGTCCAGAGAGGCTTATAGTAGTGGGATGTCCTCGGGGGCCTTGAGGTTTCTCCTATTCTGTGGGGTTATGGGCAATGGAATGGGCATAGTCTCCTTGGAGAGAGCAGGACAGTCCTGTGGTGTGGCTCCAGAGGCCCCAGCCTGGCGGCTGTGTGGGCCAGGGCTGTGGGGACAGACATCCAAAAACACAAACTCGGCTGAGGTTTGGGGCTGAGGTTATGGCAGGAGTGATCTACAGTCCGTGAGGGGAGCTCATTGTGATTAGAAAGTAAGGCGAGTGAGAGGCGGTCGTTCAGGCTTATGTCTCTGGATGTTGCATTCATGATGGTCATTTAATGTAAGCATGGTCTCATGGGCCATGGAAGTCTCCCTCTCTGGTGATTTGTCCGGCTCCCAAGAGATTGGGGTCATTTTGTGGGAAGGGAGGAGTCCTGTTTTCTGCCTCATGTGTCCCCACAATAGAGGGATTCTAGAGCAGAGCACTGAGTACATACAACTGGAATACCCACCCTCTGGTTAGGCCTGGGGTCCTATGGGCATGGCAAGCCCATATGCAGATTCTTGGTCCAGCCACTGAGAGACGTTACTTGAATAGTGGACTCATGCTGAGGGTCACAATGTGTGTTTGTGCCCAAGGTGGTCCTCAATATTGGGCGGGACTTCATTGAGCTTGCAGGTTTCTCCTACACTGAACCTTGGACATGCCAACCTCAGGGTTTCTTGCCATGGGGAAGGAGGAGTTTTGATTTCTGCATCACGTTCACCTCTGGGCACTAATTGGAGATAAGGTCTAGGTTCTGAAGCCTGAAAACCGAGGTTTGGAAGAGATGACGACCTAAGGCCATGGCAGGTCCGATGTGTTCAGTTTGGGGCCAGCTTTCTAGGTGTCGTTCAGGAGGTCTGCACTCAGGCTGTGCCAGACAGGGCATTCGTGCCCAGATACGCTGTATAATTGGGGTACAGTTGAGTGGCATGCAGAAGATAATTATTTGGGGTTTCTCCGTAGCCCCATAGGGCAAAGTCTTTCTTCTGGAGGGCAGGCAGAGTGCTGCATTCTGGCTCCGGAACTGCCAAACTGGAGTCCTTGGGGCCAGGAATGCAAGGATGTAAGTCTGAGAACTTAAGCTTTGCTTTGGTTTCAGGGCGAGGACATGGCAGGCACACTCTGCAGAGCTGAATTGAGATTTCATGCATCTGAGGTCAGGGCGAGGTTCATATGTTGGCTCAGGTTGGAGTTTCTGTCCATGATGGCCCCTTCATGAAGGGGGGTCATCACACCGCCATTGGTGTTTTCCCATGATGGCAGTAGTGAGATGCTCCAAACCACAAGGATTTTCTGCGGGTCAGTTGAAACCTGTTGGATGGCTCCAGGGCATCCCATATGGAACAATTGCAGAGCAGGGTTGTAAGGATGGATGCCTGGGCATCCGGCCTTGCATTCCAATTGTCTCCTAGCGAAACGGCACGTTTGATTGCTGCCTATGATGTAGCAGCTGAGGGGGCTGAGTTGAAATGCATTCTCCTGAGGATCGGTCATAATGTGGGATTGTGTCCATGGAGACCTTGGAATGGGGCAGTGGCACCAGGGCTCTGAAGGATGCTCCTAACCAGAGGTTTTGACACAGCTCCAAGAAGCATTTTTCCCATGGGGAAACAAGATTTGTTCTCATTGGTGCTTCAGTAACCCCCAATATGCTGGTATTGGAAACCAGAACTCTGAGGAGAGATGCCTGGAAACCAAGGCAATGGATCTGATTAGGGCCTGGGGCCTGTCTGGTTTAATCTTCTTCTCTCGGTTCATCTGTCTATGGGATTGAGTGGAGGTAGTTCCTCAGCTGGTGTCAGATTGCCCCTATTTGTCCTGGGCAGTCTACACTATTGGGATGGCCACTTAGACTTTGGAGGTTTCTCCTAATTTGCAAGTTTGTGGCCAATGAAATGGGCAGAATTCCTTTGGGGAGGGAAGGCACAATCCTGAGGTGTGGCTCTAGGGGCTCAAGCATGGATGGTGTGTGGGTCAGAGCTGTGGGGACAGAAGTCTGAAAACAGAAACTCGTCTTAGGTTTGGGGACATAGGTATGGGAGGCCCGATCTACAGACCTTGAGCAGAACTCTTCAGGATATGAACAAAGAGTGAGTGTGAGGCACTTGCTCAGGCTTTTGACTCTGGATTTTGTGTCACTGATGGCCGTGGAATGTAGGGGCGTCCTCATGGACCATGGGTGAGAGTTCCTCTATGGGGATTTGGATGATCCCAATATTTTGGGGTCATTCCGTGGGATGGGAGGAGTCCATTCTGTTTTTTATTTTTATTTTATTTTATTTTATTTTTTTTTACCTCAGGTGTGCCACTAAAGAGGGATTCCAGAGCAGAACCCTAGGAAGGGGCGACTGGACAACCCGAACTCTGTATAAGATTGGGGGCCTAAGGGCATGGCAATCCCCATATGGGGTACCTTGGTCCAGCCACTGAGAGGTCTTACTTGAGTACAGTGCTCACACTGAGGGTCACAATGCATGTTTTTGCCCAATGTAGGCATCAAGCATGGGCGGGGACTCATGGGCCATGCTTGATTCTCCTACACTGAACTTTGGACAACATACGAACCACAAGGTTTCTTTCCATGGGGAAGGAGGAATTCTGATTTCTGCATCATGTTCACCCCTGGGCAGTGACTGGAGATAAGATCTAAGTTCTGAATCCAGAAAATCGAGGTTGGGATGAGATGATAACCTAAGGTCATGGAGGGTCCGATGTGCTCAGTGTGCGGTCAGCTTTCTGGGTGTTGTTCAGGAGGTATGGATTCAGGCTGTGTCAGACAGTGCATTAGTGCCCAGGTTAGAATGTATAATTTGGGTACAGTTGAGTTCCATGTAGGTTCATCCTCATTTATTGTGTCAGGGAAGCTCACTGGGGCAACATTTTTCTTCTGGTGGGCAGGCAGAGTGCAGCATTGTGGGTCCAGAATTGCCAAACTTAAGGGCATCGGGACCAGGAGTGTGAGGACGTAAGTCTGAGATCATAAGCTAGACTTAAGTTTCAGGGCGAGGGCACGGCAGGCACCCTCTGCAGATCCGAATCAAAATCTCATTCATCTGAAGTCAGGACGAGGATCAGACTTAGGTGCAGGTTGGAGTTTCTTTCCATGATGGCCCCTTCATCAAAGGGGTGGAATCTCGAGGCCATGGAGGTTTTCCCACGTTGGGAGTTGTGGGATGCTCCAAACTGCAAGGATTCCTTCTGCGGGAAAATTGAGAACTGTTGGATGGCTCCAGGACATCCCATATGGAATGACTCCAGAGCCGGGTTCTAAGGATGGATGCCTGAGCAGACTGCCTCTTACACCAATTGTCTCCCTGCCACAAGACAGGTACGATCTGATGGCTATGCAGGAGCAATCGTGGGAGCTGAGTTGAAATGGACTCTCCTGAAGATGGGTCTTAATGTGTGTTTGTGTCCATGAGGACGTTGGAATGGGGTGGTGGCCCCAGGGCTCTAAAGGATTGTAACCGGAGATTTTGAAACAACTCGAAAGAGCAAGTTTTCCATGTGGAGACAAGATTTGTTCTAATTGGTGCCTCAGGAAACCCACATATGCTGGTATTAGAACCAGGCCTCTGAGGAGAGATACATAGAAACCACAGCAATGCATCCAATTAGGTCCTAGGAGCCTCTCTGGTTCAATCTTCTTCTCTGTCGACATCTGTCTATTTTATGAAATGGAGGTAGTTGCTCAGCTGGTGTCAGACCGCTCCTGTTTGTCCGGGCGGCCTACACTATAGGGATGGCCTCGGGGACTTTGGAGGTTTCTCCTAAATTGTATGATTATGGACAATGGCATGGGCAGAATTCCTGTGGAGTGGGCAGGCACAGACCTGATGTGTGGCTCCAAGGGCCCAGCCTTGAGGGTGTGTGGGCAAGGACTGTGGGGACAGATGTCTGAAAACACAAACTCAGCTTAGGTTTTGGGACGTAGGTATGGCAGGTCCGATTTACAGACTATGAGGAGAACTTTTTGGGATATGAATAAAGGGTGAAAGTGTGACACTTGTCAGGCTTTTGCCCCTGGATTTTGTGTCAATGATGGCTGTGGAATGTCGAGGAGTCCTCATGGGCCATGGAAGAGTCTTTCTCTCTGTGGATTTGGCCAGATCCCAATTGTTTTGGGTTAATCTGTGGGATTCAGTTTTGTTAACTAAGGTGTCCCACCAAAAGAGGGATTCCAGAGCAGAGCCCTGGACAACAAGAAATCTAACTAAAAATACGGGCCTAGGGACATGGCAAGCCCAATATGCCTTCTAATGGTCCAGCCACTGAGAGGCCTTCATTGAGGACAGAACTCATGCTGAGGGTCACAATGCGTGTTTATGCCCTTGTGGTACTCAAGCATGGGTGGGGACTCATGGTGCATGCTTGTTTCTCCTACACTGAATGATAGTCAACATGTCAACCACATGAGTTCTTGCCATGGGGAAGCATTAATTCTGATTTCTGCATGTCATTCACCCCTGGGCAGTGATTGGAGATAAGGTCTAGGTTGTGAAGTCTGAAAACCGAGGTTGGGAAGAGATGACGACCTAAGACCATGTCGGGTCCGATATGCTCAGCGTGGAGCCAGCTGTCTGGGTGTTGGTCGGGAGGTCCAAGCTTGGGCTGTGTCAGACAGGGCATTAGTGCCCAGGGTAGATTGTATAATTGGGGTACAACTGAGTTCCGTGCAGGTTGATCTTTATTTGGCATTTCTGGGTAGCCCCAAGGGCAATGTTTTTCTTCTGGAGAACAGGCAGAGTGCTGCATTGTGGCTCCGGAATTTCCAAAGTGGATGCCTTGTGGACGGGGAGTGTGAGAACGGAAGTCTGAGAACACATGTTAGGCTTAGGTTCTGGGCGAGGGCACGGCAGGCACCCTCTGCAGATCTGAATCGGGATATCATGAATCTGAAGTCAGGGCGAGGTTCAAACCTAGGCTTAGGTTTGAATTTCTGTCCATTCTGGCCACTTTATGAAGGGGACAGCATCTCCAGTCCATGGACGTTTACCCACAATGGGAGTTGTGAGATGCTCCAAACAACAAGGATTCCTTCTGATCAACAATTGAGACCTTTTGTATCACTCCAGTACATACCATACAGAATGACACCAGTGCAGGGATCTTAGGATGGATGCATGGGAAGCCCGCCTCACATTGCAGTTGTCTCCTAGCAAATAGACAGGTTTGATATGCTGGCTCTGTCAGAGCAACCAAGGGGGCTGAGTTGAAATGGACTCTCCTGAGGATGGATGCTAATGTGGGTTTGTGTCCATGGAGACCTTGGAATGGGGCGTTGGTGCATGGGCCCTGAAGGATTCTCCTAACCGGAGGTTTTGAGACATCTCCAAAGGACAAGTTTCCCATGTGGAGACGAGATTTGTTCTGATTGGTGCCTCAGGAAACCCCCATATACTGTTATTGGAATATAGGCCTCTGAAGAGAGATAACTGGAAACCAAAGCAATGGCTCCATTTAGAGCCTAGCGGCCTGTCCGGTTGAATCTTCTTCTCTGTGTACATCCATCTAAGGTATTAGTGGAGTTAGATGCTCAGCTGGTGTCAGATGGCCCTTGTTTGTCCCAGGCGGCCTACACTATTGTGAAGGCCTTGGGGACTTTGGAGGTTTCTCCTAATTTTATGATTATGGACAATGGAATGGGCAGAATTCCCGTGGAGAGGGAAGGCACAGTTTTGATGTGGCTCCAGGGGCCCCAGCCTGCAGGGTGTGTGCCTCAGGACTGTGGAGACAGAAGTCTAAAACACAAACTCAGTTTAGGTTTAGGGACGTAGGTATGGCAGGCCCGATCTACAGACCGTGAGGAGAATTCTTCCAGATATGAAGAAAGAGAGATTGTGAGGCACTTGTTCAGGCTTTTGTTTCTGGATTTTGTGTCAACGATGGGCGTGGAATGTCCAGGAGGCCTCATGGGCCATGGACGAGTCTTCCGCTCAGTGGATTTGGCCCGATTCCAATTGTTTTGGGTCAAACTGTGGGATGGGAGAAGTCCTTTCAGTTTTGTTACCTCAGGTGTCCCACCAAAAGAGGGATTCCAAAGCCGAGCCCTGGGGAGGGGAGACTGGACAACCAGAAATCTGGTTAAAAATTGGGGCCTAGGGGCATGACAAGCCCAATATGCTGTCTTTTGGTCCAGCCACTGAGAGGCCTTACTTGAGAACTGGGCTCACGTTGAGGGTCAGAATGCATGTTTGTGAACGACTTGGTCCTCAAGCATCTGCAGGGCCTCATGGGCCACACTGGTTTCAACTACATTTTACGTTGGACAACATGCCAACCACAAGGTTTCTTGCCATGGGGAAGGAGTTCTGATTCCTGCATCATGTTCAACCCTGGGTGGTGACTGGAGATAAGGTTTAGGTTCTGAAGCCTGAAAACCGAGGTTGGAAAGAGATGATGACCTAAGGCCATGGCGGGTCTGATGTGCTCAGTGTGTGGCTAGCTGGGTGGGTGCGAGCCAGGAGGTTCAGTCTCAGGCTGTGCCAGAAAGGGCAGTAGTGCCCAGGGCAGCCTGTATAATTGGGGTCCAGTCAAGTGGCATGCAGGTTGATCCTCATTTGGGGAATCTGGGTAGCCCCAGAGGGCAATGTTTTTCTTCCGGAAAGCAGAAAGAGTGCTGCCTTGTAGTTCTGGAATTGCCAAACTGGAGGGCTTGTGGGCCAGGAATGTGAGGATGGAAGTTGAGAACACAAACTAGACTTACGTTTCTGGGCAAGGGCACGGCAGACACACTCTGCAGAGCTGAATCAAGATGTCCTGCATCTGAAGTCAGGGCGAGGATCAGACGATCGATCAGGTTGAAGCTTCTGTCCCTGATGGCCCCTTCATGAAGCAAAGGGGGCGGGATCACGAGGCCATGGAGGTTTGCCCACGATGGGAGTTGTGAGATGCTCCAAACAGTATAGATTCTTCTGCGGGACTATTGAGACCTGTTGGTTGGCTCCAAGACTTCCCATACAGCATAATTCTGAGAATGGTTCTAAGTATGGATGTCTGGGAAGCCTGCCTCTCATTCCAATCATCTCCTAGCGACAAGACGGGTTAGATCTGCTGGATCAGGGGGAGCAACTGAGGGGACTGAGTTGAAATGGACTCTCCTGTGGATGGGTCCTAATGTGGGTGTGTCTCCATGGAGACCTTGGAATGAGGCGCTGGCACCGGGAACCTGAAATGTCCTTCTAACCAGAGGCTTTGAGAGAGCTCCAACATGCAAGTTTCCCATGTGTAGACGAGATTTGTTCTGATGGGTGCCTCAGGAGAAGCCCTCAGCTGGTATTGGAAACCAGGCTTTTGAGGAGACATGCCTGTAAACCAAAGATATGGATCCCATTATGGCCTGGGGTCCTGTCTGGTCAATCTTCTTCTCTGGGGACATCCATCTATGGTATGAGTGGAGGTAGATGCTCAGCTGGTGTCAGATGGCCCTTTTTTGTCCCGGACAACCTACACCATTGGTATGGCCTCAGGGAATTTGGAGGTTTCTCCTAATTTGTACGGTTTTGGATAATGGAATGGGCAGAATTCCCATGGATTGGTTAGGCCCAGTCCTAATGTGTGGTTCCAGGGGCCCAGCCTGGAGGGTGTGTGGCCCAGGACTTTGAGGACAGAACTCAAAAAACACAAACTCAGCTTAGGTTTGGGAACGTAGGTATGGCACGGCCGAACTACAAATCATGAGAAGAACTCTTCAGGATATGAAGAAAGAGCGAGTCTGAGGCGCTTAGTTAGGTTTTTGTCTCTGGATTTTATATCAGCGATGGCCATGGAATGTCGGGGAGGCCTCATGGGCCATGGACGAATCTTCCTCTCTGTGGATTTGGCCCTATCCCAATTCTTTTTCGTGAATCTGTGGGATGGGAGGACTCCTTTAAGGTTTGTTACCTGAGGTGTCCCACCAAAAGAGGAATTCCAAAGCAGAGCCCTGGGCAAGAGTGAAGGGACAACTCGAAATATGGTTAAAAATTAGGGTCTAGGGGCATGGCAAGCCCAATATTCTGTTTCTTCATGCAGCCACTGAGAGGCCTTGCCTGAGGACCGGGCTCAGGCTGAGGGTCACAATGTGTGTTTGAGACCAATGTGGCCCTCAAGCATGGGCTGGGTCTCATGTGCCACACTGGTTTCAACTACACTGAAAGTTGGACAACATGCCAACCACGAGGTTTCATGCCAAGGGAACGAGTTCGGATTTCTGCAACATTTTCAAACCTGGGCAGTGATTGGAGATAAGGTCAAGGTTCTGAAGCCTGAAAACCGAGGTTGGGTAGAGATGACGACCTAAGGCCATGGCGGGTCCGATGTGCTCAGTGTGCGGCCAGCTGTCTGGGTGGGGCCAGGAGTTCCAGGCTCAGGCTGTGTCAGAATGGGCAATTGTGCCCACTTCAGCCTATATATTTGGTGTACAGCCAAATGGCGTGCAGGTTGATCCTCATTTGGGGTTTCTGGGTAGCCCCAGAGGGCAATGTTCTTCTTCCAGGGAGCAGGCAGAGTGCCGCATTGTACTTCTGGATTGCCAAACTGGAGGGCTTGTAGGCCAGTAGTCTGAGGCCTGAAGTCTGAGAACACAAGCTAGGCTTAGTTTTTATGGGTGAGGACATGGCAGGCACAATCTACAGACCTGAATCGAGATCTCGTGCATCTGAAGTCAGGGTGAGGATCAGACAATCTTCAGGTTGGACTTTCTGTCCCTGATGGCCCCTTCATGAAGGGGGGGAATCACGAGGCCATGGGGGTTTTCGCACGATGGGAGTTGTGAGAAGCTCCAAACTACAAAGATTCTTCTCCAGGACAATTGAGACCTGTTAGTTGGCGCCAGGCCAAGGATTCCAAGCATGCTTCTGAGGATGGATGGCTAGGTACCCCACCTGGCATTCCAATTTTCTCCTAGCTACAAGAAAGGTTAGATCTGCTGGATCTGGGGGAGCAACTGAGGAGGCCGAGTTGAAATTGACTCTCCTGTGGATGTGTCCTAATATGTTTTTGTGTCTATGGAGACCTTGGAATGAAGTGGTGGCACTGGGTCCCTGATGGGTTCTTCTAAACAGAGACTTTGACACAGCTCCACCGTGCAAGTTTCCCATATGTAGATGAGATTTGTTCTTATGGGTGAGTCAAGAAACAGCCATATGCTGGTATTGAAATCCAGGCCTCTGAGGAGACATGCCTGGAAACCATAGCAATGGATCCGATTAGTGCCTAGTGGTCTGTTCATTCCTTTTTTCCTCTGGGGACATCAGTCTATGGGTCTGAGTGCAGGTAGGTGCTCTGATGTGCTCAGATTGCTCCTGTTTGTCCTGGGAAGCCACCACTATTGGGATGGCCTCAGGAACTTTGAAGGTTTATCCTATTAGTAGGATTGTGGCCATTGGAATGGGTACACACAATTCCCTTGGAGAGGGCAAGTACAGTCCTCAGGTTTGGCTCCAAGGGCCTGAGCCTTTGGGGTGTAGGCCAGGGCTGTTTGGACAGTTGTCTGAAAACACAACCTCGGCTTATGTTTTGGGTCATAGGTATGGCAGGACTGATCTACAGAACATGAGAAGAACTCTTCGAGATATGAAAAAAGGGCGAGTGTGAGGCTCTTGCTCAAGTTTATCTCTGGATATCGTGTGACTCATGGTGGTGAAATTTCCGGGTGACTTCATGGGAAATGGACGAGTCTTACTCTTTAGAAGGTTGGCCTCGTCCAAAGAGTTTGGTGTGTTTATGCCCTCGTCGCACTTGAGAATGGGCTGGGCCTCAGGGTGAATGCTGGTTTCTCCTACACTGAACATTGGACAACATGCCAAACACAAGGTTTCTTGCCATGGGTAAGGAGGAGTTCTGATTTCTACATACCATCACCCCTGGGCAGTGATTGGAGAAAAGGTTGGTTCTGAAGCCTGAAAACTGAGGTATGGAAAAGATGATGTCCGAGGGCCATGGCTGGTCTGTTGTGCTCAGTGTGTGGTCAGCTGTCTGTGTGTTAGTCAGGAGGTCCAGGCTCAGGTGTGTCAGACCGTGCATTAGTGCACAGCTTAGAGTATATAATTTACGTACAGTCAAGTGGCGTGTAGGTTTATCCTCATATGATGTGCCTGGGCAGCTCATGAGGCAATATTTTTTTTCTAGAGGGCAGGCAGAGTGCTGCACAGTGGGTTCGGAATTGCCAAACTTGAGGTCTTCTGGGCCAGGAGTGTGAGGACGGAAGTCTGAGAACACAAGCTAGACTTGGGTTTCAGGTCGAGGGCACGGCAGGTACCTCGGCAGATCTGAACCAATATCTCATGCATCTGAATTCAGGGCGAGGATCAGACATTGGCTCTGGTTGGAGTTTCTGTACATGACGGCCCATTCATGAAGGGAGTGGAATCTCTAGGCCATGGAGGTTTTCCCACGTTGGGAGTTGTGAGATGGCCCTTCAAAGATTCCTTCTGCGGGACAATTGAGACCTGTTGGACAGCTCCAGGACATCACATATGGAATGACTCGAGAGCACCATTCGAGGATGAATGCCTGGGAAGCCCGCCTCGCATTCCAATTTTCTTCTAGCAACAAGACAATATAGATCTGATGGCTCAGCAGGTGTTACCGGGGTGGCTGAGTTGAAATGGACTTTCCGGAGAATGGGTCCTAATGTTTGCTTGTGTCCCTGAGGGCCTTGGAATGGGGCGGTGGCACCGGCACCCTGAAGTATTCTCCTAAGCCTTTGACATAGCTCCCATGCACAAGTTTCCTTGTGGAGACGAGATTTGTTCTGATGGGTGCCTCAGGAGAAGCCCTATGCTGGTATTGGAATCCAGGCTTTTGAGGAGACATGCCTGTAAACCAAAGCTATGGATCCCATTATGTCCTAGGGTCCTGCCTGGTTCAATCTTCTTCTCTGGGGACATCCATCTATGATATGAGTGGAGGTTGATGCTCAGCTGGTGTCAGACGGCCCTTGTTTGTCCGGGACAACCTACACCATTGGGATGGCCTCAGGGACTATGGAGGGTTCTCCTAATTTGAACGGTTTGAGACAATGGCATGGGCAGAATTCCCATGGATTGGGTAGGCACAGTACTAATGTGTGGCTCCAGGGGCTCAGTCTGGAGGGCATGTGGCCCAGGAATTTGAGGACAGAAAACAAAAAACACAAACTCATCTTAGGTTTGGGAACGTAGGTATGGCAAGCCGACCTACAAACCAGGAGAAGAACTCTTCAGGATATGAAGAAAGAGCGAGTCTGCGGCGCTTGCTCAGGCTTTTGTCTCTGGATTTTGTATCAGCGATGGCCGTGGAAAGTCGGGGAGGCCTCATGGGCCATGGACGAATCTTCCTCTCTGTGGATCTGGTCCGATCCCAATTCTTTTTCGTGAATCTGTGGGATGGGAGGACTCCTTTCAGGTTTGTTACCTGAGGTGTCCCACCAAAAGAGGAATTCCAAAGCAGAGCCCTGGGCAAGAGTGAAGGGACAACCCGAACTATGGTTAAAAATTGGGCTCTAGGGGCATGGCAAGCCCAATATGCTGTTTCTTCATGCAGCCACTGAGAGGCCTTGCATGAGGACCGGGCTCAGGCTGAGGGTCACAATGTGTGTTTGAGACCAATGTTGCCCTCAAGCATGGGCTGGGTCTCATGTGCCACACTGGTTTCAACTACACTGAACGTTGGACAACATGCCAACCACGAGGTTTCTTGCCAAGGGAACGAGTTCTGATTTCTGCAACATTTTCAAACCTGGGCAGTGATTAGAGATAAGGTCTAGGTACTGAAGCCTGAAAACCGAGGTTGGGAAGAGATGACGAACTAAGGCCATGGCGGTTCCAATGTGCCTAGTGTGCGGCCAGCTGTCTGGGTGGGGCCAGGAGGTCCAGCTCAGGCTGTGTCAGAGAAGGCAATGATGCCCAGATCAGCCTATATATTTGGTGTACAGCCAAATGGCGTGCAGGTTGATCTTCATTTGGGGTTTCTAGGTAGCCCCAGAGGGCAATGTTTCTCTTGGAGGGCCCACAGAGTGCTGCATTGTACTTCCGGATTGCCAAACTGGAGGGCTTGTGGGCCGGTAGTCTGAGGACGGAACTCTGAGAACACAAGCTAGGCTTAGGTTTTATGGTGAGGACATGGCAGGCACAATCTACAGACCTGAATCGAGATCTCGTGCACCTGAAGTCAGGTTGAGCATCAGACGATGCCTCAGGTTTGACTTTCTGTCCCTGATGGCCCCTTCATAAAGGGGGGGAATCACGAGGCCGTGGGGGTTTTCCCACCATGGGAGTTGTGAGAAGCTCCAAACTGCAAAGATTCTACTGTGGGACAATTGAGACCAGTTGGTTGGCTCCAGGCCAACGATTCTGAGCAGGGTTCTAAGGATGGATGGCTGGGTAGCCCACCTCGCATTCCAATATTCTCCTAGCTACAAGATAGGCTAGATCTGTTGGATCTCGGGGAGCAACCGAGGAGGCTGAGTTTAAATGGACTCTCCTGTGGATGGGTCCTAATATGTTTTTGTGTCTATGGAGACTGTGGCATTAAGCGGTGGCACTAGGGCCCTGAAGGCTTCTCCTAAACAGAGGTTTGACACAGCTCCACCATGCAAGTTTCCCATGTGTAGAGGAGATTTGTTCTGATGGGTGAGTCAAGAAACAGCCATATTCTGGTATTGAAATCCAGGCCTCTGAGGAGAGATGCCTGGAAACCAAAGCAATGAATCCGATTAGTGCCTAGGGGCCTGTTGGTTTCTTTTTACCTCGGGCGACATCTATCTATGGGTCAGAGTGCAGGTAGGTGCTCAGATGAACTCAGATTGCCCGTGTTTGTCCTTGGAAGCCAACACTATGGGATGGCCTCAGGGAATTTAAAGGTTTATACTTTTAGTTGCATTGTCGCCATTGGAATGGGCTCACACAATTCCCTTGCGAGGGCAAGAACAGTCCTCAGGTTTGGCTTCAGGGGCCTGAGCCTATAGGGTGTGTAAGCCAGGGCTGTTTGGACAGTTGTCTGAAAACACAAACTCGACTTCTGTTTCGGGTCATAGGTAGGGCAGGACTGATCTACAGACCATGAGGAGAACATTTCGGTATATGAAAAAAAAGCGAGTATGAGGCTATTGCTCACCTTTTTGTCTCTGCATATCATGTCACTCATGGTCGTGAAATTTCCGGGTGACTTCATGGGAAATGGACGAGTCTTACTCTCTGGGGATTTGGCCCCTTCCAAAGAGGTTGGGGTCATTCTATGGGATGGAAGAAGTCGTTTTTTTTGTTGTTGTTGCTTTGTTTTGTTTCATTTTTTAACCTCCGTTGTCCCACCAAATGAGGAATTCCAGAGTAGAGCTCTGGGGAGGGGTGACTGGAAAACCAGAAATCTGGTTAAAAATTGGGGCCTAGGGCTATGTCAAGCCCATTATGACATCTAGTGATCCAGGCTCTGAGAGGACTTACTAGAGGACAGGACTCACCCTGAGGGTCACAATGCATATTTATGCCCTCGTCGCACTCAAGAATAGGCGGGCCTCAGGGTGAATGCTAGTTTCTCCTACAATGAACGTTGGACAACATGCCAACCACAAGGTTTCTTGCCATGTGTAAGGATAAGTTCTGATTTCTGCATCACACTCACCCCTGGGCAGTGATTGGAGATAAAGTCTAGTTTCTGAGGCCTGAAAACTGAGGTATGGAAGAGATGATGACCTAAGGCCATGGCGGTTCTGATGTGCTCAGTGTGCGGTCAGCTGTCTGGGTGTTGGTCAGGAAGTCCGGACTCAGGTTGTGTCAGACAGTGCATTAGTGCCCAGGTTAGACTATATAATTCGGGCAAAGTCGAGTACCGTGTAGGTTTATCTTCATATAAGGTGCCTTGGCAGCTCTTTAGGCAATATTTTTTTTCCAGAAAGCAGGCCATGTGCTGCATTGTCGGACCGGATTTACCAATCATGAGGGCTTTGAGGCCAGGAGAGTGAGGTCGGAATTCTGAGAACAAAAGCTATACTTGGGCTCAGGGCAAGGGCACGGCAGGTACCCCCTGCAGATCTGAACCAATATCTCATCCATTTCAAGTCAGGGAGAGAATTAGACTTTGGCTTAGGTTGGAGTTTCTGTGCCTGACGGCCCCTTCATGAAGGGAGCGGGAATCTCGTGTCCATGGAGTTTTTTCCACGTGGGAGTTGTGGGTTGCCCCCTTCAAGAATTCCTTCTGCGGGACAATTGAGACCTTTGGGCAACACCAGGACATCCCATATGGAATGACTCCAGAGCACAGTTCAAGGGAGGATGCCTGGGAAGCCAGCCTCGCATTCCAATTGTCTCCTAGCAACAAGCCAGTTTAGATCTGATGGCTCTGCGGGAGCAACCGGGGTGGCTGACTTGATATGGACTTTCCTGAGGATGGGTCCTAATGTGTGTTTGTGTCCATGGGGCCTTGGAATGGGGCCGTGGCACCAGGACCCTGAAGTATTCTCCTAAGCTTTTGACATAGCTCGATGCACATGTTTCCTTGTGGAGACGAGATTTGTTCTGATTGCTGCCTCAGGAAAACCCCTATGCTGGTATTGGAATCCAGGCTTTTGAGGAGACATGCCTGTAACCAAAGCAATGGATCCGATATGGCCAGGGTCCTGTCTGGTTTAATCTTCTTCTCTGCAGACATCCATCTATGGTATGAGTGGAGGTTGATGCTCAGCTGCTATCAGACCGCGCTTGTTTGCAACGGGCGACCTGCACTATTGGGATGGCCTCAGGGATTTGGAGGGTTCTCCTAATTTTACGGTTTTGGACAATGGAATGGGCAGAGTTCACATGGATTGGGTAGGCACAGTCCTTATGTGTGGCTCCAGGGACCGCAGCGTGGAGGGTTTGTGGCCCAGGACTTTGAGGACAGAAGTCTGAAAACATAAACTCAGCTTAGGTTTGGAGACGTAGGTATGGCAGGCCCGATCTATAAACCATGAGAAGAACTCTTCAGGATATGAAGAAAGAGCGAGTCTGAGGTGCTTGTTCAGTCTTTTGTCTCTAGATTCGGTATCAGCGATGGCCGTGGATTGTCTGGGAAACCTCATGGGTCATTGACGAATCTTCCTCTCTGTGGAATTGGCCCGATCCCAATTGTTTTTCGTCAATCTGTGGAATGGGAGGACTCCTTTCAGGTTGGTTACCTTAGGTGTCCCGCCAAAAGAGCAATTCCAAAGAAGAGCCCTGTGGAAAAGCGAAGGGACAACCCGAACTATGGGTAAAATTTGGGGCCTAGGGGCATGGCAAGCCCAATATGCTGTCTCTTCATCCAGCCACTGAGAGGCCTTACCTGAGGACTGGGATCAGGCTGAGGGTCACAATGTGTGTTTGTGACCAATGTGGCCCATAAACATGGGCGGGGCCTCATGGGCCACACTGGTTTCAACTACACTGAACATTGGAAAACATGCCAACCACATGGTTTCTAGCCACGGGGAGGAGTTGTTATTTCTGCATCACTTACAAGCCTGGGCAGTGATTGGAGATAAGGTCTAGGTTCTGAAACTTGAGAATCGAGGTTGGGAAGAGATGACGACCTAAGGACATGGCTCGTCCGGCGTGCTCAGTGTTCGACCAGCTTTCTGGGTGGGGCCAGGAAGTCCAGGCTCAGGCTGTGTAGAAAGGGCAATAGTGCCCAGGTCAGCCTATATATTTGGGGTACAGTCGAATGGCGTGCAGGTTGATCCTCATTTGGAGTTTCTGGGTAGCCCCACAGGGCAATGTTTTTCTTCCTGAAGGCTGGAAGAGTGCTGCATTATAGTTCTGGTTTGCAAACTGGAGGCTTGTGGGCCAGTCGTCTGAAGACGGAAATCTGAGAACACAAGCTAGGCTTAGGTTTCTGCGTGAGGACAAGGCAGGAACAATCTACAGACCTGAATCGAGATCTCGTGCTTCTGAAGTCAGGGCGAGGATCAGAAGATCGCTCAGGTTGGTGTTTCTGTCCCTGATGGCCCCTTCATGAAGGGACGGGGGGGTCAAGAGGCCGTGGGGGTTTTCCCACGATGTTAGTTGTGAGAAGCTCCAAATTGCAAAGATTCTTGTGCAGGACAATTGAGACATGTTGGTTGGCTCCAGGCCAACGATTCCGAGCAGGGTTCTAAGGATGGATGGCTGGGTAGCCCACCTTGCATTCCAATTGTGTCCTAGCAACAAGACAGGTTATATCTGCTGGATCTGGGCGAGCAATCTGGATCTGAGTTGAAATGGACTCTCCTGTGGATGGATCCTAATATGTTTTTGTGTCTATGGAGACCTTGGAATGAAGCGGTGGCACTGGGGTCCTGAAGGGTTTTTTCAAACAGAGGCTTTGACACAGCTCCAACGTGCAAGTTTCCCATATATAGATGAGATTTTTTATGACAGATGAGTCAGGAAACAGCCATATGCTGGTATTGAAATCCAGGCCTCTGAGGAGAGATGACTAGATACCACAACAATGAATCCGAATAGTGCCTAGGGGCCTGTTCGTACCTTTTTACCTCTGAGAACATCAGTCTATGCGTCTGAGTGCATGTAGGTGCTCAGATGGGCTCAGATTGCCCGAGTTTGTCCTGGGAAGCCCCCACTATTGGGATGGCCTCAGGGAGTTTGCAGGTTTATCCTATTAGTAGGGTTGTGGCCATTGGAATGGGCACATACAATTCCCTTGGAGAGGGCAAGTACACTCCTCCGGTTTGGCTCCAGGGGCCTGAGCCTGTAGGGTGTGTAGGCAGAGCAGTTTGGACAGTCGTCTGAAAACACAAACGCGGCTTATGTTTCAGGTCATCGGTATGGCAGGATTGATCTACAGACCATGAGGAGAACTCTTCGGGATATGAATAAGGGGCGAGTGTGAGGCTCGTGCTCAAGTTTTTGTCTCTGGATATCGTGTCACTCATGGTCGTGAAATTCCCTGGTGACTTCATGGGAAATGGACGAGTCTTACACTCTGGGGGTTTGGCCCCGTCCAAAGAGTTTGGGGTCATTCTGTGGCATGGAAGAAGTCCGTTTTGTTGTTGTTGTTGATTTGCCATGTTTTGTTTTTTAACCTCAGGTGTCCCACCAAATGAGGGATTCCAGAGTAGAGCCCTGGGGAGGGGGGAACGGACAACCAGAAATCTGGTTAAAAATTGTGGCCTAGGGACATGTCAAGCCCATTATGACATCTAATGGTCGAGCCACTGAGAGGACTTACTAGAGGACAGGACTCACGCTGAGGGTCACAATGCGTGTTTATGCCCACTTCGCAAACAAGAATGGGCAGGGCCTCATGGTGAATCCTGGTTTCTCCTACACTGAACGTTGGACAACATGCCAACCACAAGGTTTCGTGCCATGGGTAAGGAAGAGTTATGATTTCTGCATCACAGGCACCCCTGGGCAGTGATTGGAGATAAGGTCTAGGTTCTGAAGCCTAAAAACTGAGGTAGGGAAGAGATGATGACCTAAGGCCATGGCGGGTCTGATGTGCTCAGTGTGCGGTCAGCTGTCTGGGTGTTGGTCAGGAGGTCCGGGCTCAGGTTGTGTCAGACAGTGCATTAGTGCCCAGGTTAGACTATATAATTTGGGTACAGTCGAGTGCCACGTAGATTTATCCTCATATAAGTTGTCTGGGCAACTCATTAGGCAAAATTTGTTTTCTAGAGGGCAGGCAGAGTGCTTCATTGTCAGTCCGGAATTGCTAAACTTGAGGGCTTCGTGTAGAGGAGTGTGAGGACGGAAGTCTGAGAACTCAAGCTAGATTTGGGTTTCAGGGCGAGGACACGGCAGGTACCACTGTAGATCTGAACCAATATTTCATGCATCTGAAGTCAGGGCGAGGATCAGACGTTGGCTCAGGTTGGAGTTTCTGTGCATGACGGACCCTTCATGAAGGGAGCGGAATCTCAAGGCCATGGAGTTTTTCCCACGTTGGGAGTTGTGGGATGCCCCCATCAATGATTCCTTCTGCGGGACAATTGAGACCTGTTGGGCAGCTTCAGGACATCCCATATGGAATGACTCCAGGGCACCGTTCGAGGATGGATGCCTGGGAAGCCCGCCTCGCATTCCAAATGTCTCCCAGCAACAAGACAGTTTAGATCTGATGGCTCTGCGGGAGAAACCGGTGTGGCTGACTTGAAATGGACTTTCCTGAGGATGGGTCCTAATGTGTGTTTGTGTCCATGAGGTCCTTAAAATGGGGCGGTGGCACCGGGACCCTGAAGTATTCTCCTAAGCTTTTGACATAGCTCGATGCACAAGGTTCCTTTGTGGAGACGAGATTTGTTTTGATGGGTGCCTCAGGAAAACCTCTATGCTGGTATTGGAATCCAGGCTTTTGAGGAGACATGCCTGTAATCCAAAGCAATGTATCCTATTATGGCCTAGGGTCCTGTCTGGTTCAATCTTCTTCTCAGGGGACATCCATCTATGGTATGAGTGGAGGTAGATGCTCAGCAGGTATCAGACCGCCCTTGTTTGTCCCGGGCGACCTGCACTATTGGGATGGCCTCAGGGATTTGTAGGGTTCTCCAAATTTTACTGTTTTGGACAATGGCATTGGCAGAATTCCCATGGATTGGGTTGGCACAGTCCTAATGTGTGACTCCAGGGGCCCCAGCCTGGAGGGTGTGTGGCCCAGGACTTTGAGGACAGAAGTCTGAAAACACAAACTCAGCTTAGGTTTGGGGACGTAGGTATGGCAGGCCCGATCTATAAACCATGAGAAAAACTCTTCCGGATATGAAGAGAGAGCGAGTCTGAGGCACTTGCTCAGGCTTTTGTCTCTGGATTTTGTATCAGCGATGGCCGTGGAATGTCGGGGAGGCCTCATGGGCCATGGACGAATTTTGCTCTTTGTGGATTTGGCCCGATCCCAAATGTTTTTCGTCAATCTGTGGAATGGGAGGACTCCTTTCAGGTTTGTTACCTCAGGTGTCCCGCCAAAAGAGGAATTCCAAAGATGAGCCTTGGGGAAAAGTGAAGGGAGAACCCGAACTATGGGTAAAATTTGGGGCCTTGGGGCATGGCAAGCCCAATATGCTGTCTCTTCATCCAGCCACTGAGAGGCCTTACCTGAGGCCTGGGATCAGACAGAGGGACACAATGTGTGTTTGTGACCAATGTGGCTCTTAAACATGGGCGGGGCCTCATGGGCCACACTGGTTTCAACTACACTGAACGTTGGAAAACATGCCAACCACTAGGTTTCTTGCCAAGGTGGAGGAGAAGTTCTGATTCTTGCATCACGATCACTCCTGAGCAGTGAGTGGAGATAAGGTCTAGGTTCTGAAGGTGAAAACTGAGGTTGGGTAGAGATGATGGCCTAAAGCCATTGTGGGTGTGATATGCTCTGTGTATGGCCAGCTGTCTGGGTGTTGGACTGGAGGTCTGCCCTCAGGCTGTGTCAGACAGGGCTTTAGTGCACAGGCTAGACTGTATAATTGGGGTATGGTCGAGTGGCATGCAGGTTGTTACTCATTTGGCGTTTCTGGTTAGCCCTATAGGGCAACATTTTTCTTCTGGAGGGCAGGCAGAGTGCTGCATTGTGTCTCCAGAATTGCCAAACTGGAGGGGTGTGGCCAGGATTGTGAGGAAGGAAGTCTGAAAACACAAGCTAGCACGAGTTTTGGGGCCAAGAGCATGGCAGGCCCACTCTGCAGAGGCTGAATCGAGATCTCCTGCAGGTGAGGTCAGGGCGATTATCAGAGGTTGCCTCAAGCTGGAGTTTGTGTCCATGACGGCTTCTTCCTGAAGGGGGTGCGGGCGTCATGAGGCCAGGGAGGTTTTCCTACGCTGGGAGTTGTGAGCTGCTCCAAACTTCAAAGTTTCCTTCTTCAGGACAGTCGAGTACTATTGGATAGTTCCAGGATGCCCCATACAGAAAGACTCGAGAGCAGGGGCCTCAGCATGGATGCCGAGAAACGCCAACTCACCTTCCCATTGCCTGGTCGAGACAAGGCACGCTCAATCTGCGGGCTCTTGGGTGAGCTACCCAGAAGGCTGAGTTTAAATGGACTCTGCTGAGGATGAGTCATAATGTGGGTTGGTGGCCATGGAGACCTTGGAATGTGGCAGTAGCTAAGGGACTCTGCAGGATTCTCCAACCCGAAGGGCTTGACACAACTCCAACAAGGAAGCTTCCCATGTGGAGATGAGAGGTCTTCTGTCTGGTGCCTCAGGAAAGCCCCGTATGCTGGTCTTCGAACCCAGGCCTCTGAGGAGTGATACCTGGACACCAAAGCAAGAGTTCATAATAGGGCCTAGGGGCCTGTCTGGTTCAATCTTCTGTCTCTGCGGATATCTGTCTGTGTGTCTGCATGGAGGTAGTAGTTGCTCAGCTTGTGTCATAATGCCCCTATTTGTCCAGTGCGGCTTGCCCTAGTGGGATGTCCTTGGGGACCTTGAGGTTTCTACTATTTTGTAGAGTTGTGGCCAATGGAATGGGCAGTTTCTTAGGAGAGAGCAGGCACAGTTCTGTGGTGTGGCTCCAGAGACACCAGCCTGGAGGCTGTGTGGGCCATGGCTGTGCAGACAGAATCCAAAAACCCTAACTCAGCTCAGGTTTGGGGCCGAGGTTACGGCAGTCCTGATCTACAGTCCATGAGGGGAGCTCCTCTGGATATGAAAGAAGGGTGAGAGGGAGGCAGTCGCTCAGGCTTTTGTCTCTGGATGTTTTGTCCACAATGGCCGTTTAATGTAGGAGTTGCCTCATGGGTCGTAGAAGTCTCCCTCTCTGGTAGTTTGTCCAGCCCCCAAGAGTTTGTGGTCATTCTGTGGGAAGGGAAGTGTCCTGTTTTCTGCTTCATGTGTCCCCCCAGTAGAAGGATTCTAGAGCATAGCAGTGGGTACTGACAACTGGAATACTCGCCCTCTGGTTAAGCCTGGGGGCCTATGGATATGACAAGCCCCATATGCAGGATCTTGGTCCAGCCACTGAGAGGCGTTACTTTAATACGGGACTCACGCTGCAGGTCACAATGCATGTCTGTGCCCTAGGCGGCCCTCAAGCACTGGCGTGGCCTTTCGGACAATGCAGGTTTTCCCACATTGAACGTTGGACAACATGCCAACCACAAGGTTTCTGGCCATGGGGAAGGAGGAATTCTAATTTCTGCATCAGGTTCACCCCTGGGCAGTGATTGGAGATAAGGTCTAGGTTCTGAAGCCTGAAAACCGAGGTTGGGAAGAGATGACGACCTACAGCCATAGCGGGTCCTATGTGTCCAGGTTGGGGTCAGCTGTCTGGGTGTCGTTTGGGATGTCTTGTCTCAGGCTGTGCCAGACAGGGCATTAGTATACAGGGTGGGCTGTATAATTGCTTTACAATCGAGTGGCATGCATTAGAAAATCATTTGGGGTTTCTTATTAGCAGCATAGGGCAAAGTTTTTCTTCTGGAGGGCAGGCAGAGTGCTGCATTGTGGCTTCGGAATTCCCAAACTGGAGGGCTTGTGGGCCAGGAGAGTGAGGATGGAAGTCTGAGAACACAAGCTAGGCTTAGGTTTCGGGCAAGGACATGGCAGGCACACTCTGCAGAGCTGAATTGAGATCTCATGCGTCTGAAGTCAGGTTGAAGTTCAGACTTTGGCTCAGGTTTGAGTTTCTGTCCATGTTGGCCCCTTCAGGAAGGGGGGGGGCATTATGAGGCCATGGGGGTTTTCCCACTATTGGAGTTGTGAGATGCTCCAAACCGCAAGGATTCCTTCTGTGGGACAATTAAGATTTGTTGGATGGCTCCAGGACGTCTTATAAGGTATTTTTCCAGAACAGGGTTCTAAGTATGGATGCCTGGGCAGCCAGCCTCACATTCCAATTGTCTCCTAGCAACAAGAAACGTTTGATCTGCTGGCTTGGGGTAGCAACAGAGGGGGCTGAGTTGAAATGGTCTTTCCTGAGGATGGTCTTAATGTTGGTTTGAGTCCATGGAGACCTTGGTATGGGGCAGTGGCACCAGGGCCCTGAAGGATTCTCCTAACCAGAGGTTATGACAAAGCTCCAATGAGCAAGTTTTCCATGGGGAGACGAGATTGGAACTTAATGGTGCCTCAGGAAACCACCATATGCTGGTATTGGAAACGAGGCCTCTGAGGAGAGATGCCTGGAAACCAAAGCAATGGATCTGATTAGGGCCAAGGGGCCTGTCCGGTTCAATATTCTTCTCTGGGGACATCTGTTGTCTGAGTGGAGGTAGTTGCTCAGCTGGTTTGAGATCACCCCTGTTTGTCCTGGGCGGCCTACACTATTGGGATGGCCTCGGTGACTTTGGAGGTTTTTCCTAATTTGCAAGGTAGTGGCCAATGGAATGGGAAGTATTCCCTTGAAAGGGAAGCACAGTCCTGAGGTGTGGCTCCAGGGACCCAAGTGTGGAGCGTGTGTGGTCCAGGGCTATTTGGACAAAAGTCTGAAAACAGAAACTCCACTTAGGTGGGGGATGTAGGTATGGCCGGCCCGATCTATAGACCGAGAGGAGACCTCTTCGGGATATGAACAAAGGGCGAATGTGAGGTGCTTGCTCATGCTTTTTTTTTTTTTTTTCTGGAAATGTGTCAACGATTGCCATGGAATGTTGGGGTGTCCTCATGGGCCATCGATGAGGCTCCATTTCAGGCATTTGACCCGATCCCAAGAGTTTGGCGTCAATCTGTGGGAAGGGAGGAGGCCTTTCTGTTTTTTTTGTTTATTTTTTTTTTGTTTTTTGTTTTTTTTTTTTTCCTCAGGTGGGCCACCAAAAGAAAGATTCCAGAGCAGAGTCGTGGGTGGGGGCAACTGGACAACCAGACCTCTGGTTAATATTGGGCCTAAGAACATGGCAAGCCCCATATGTGGGCTCTTGGTCCAGACACTGAGAGGCCTTCCTTGAGGATAGTTCTCACACTGAGTTTCACAATGTGTTTTTGTGCCCAAGGAGCCCCTCAAGTCAGGGCGTGGCCTAATGTACCATGCTGGTTTCTCCTACACTGAACGTTGCACAGTATGGGAACCACAAGTTTTCTGGCAATGGGGAAGATGGAGTTCTAATTTCTGCAACACTTTCACTCCTGGACTGTGATTGGATTTAAGGTCTAGGTTCTGAAGCCTGAATATTGAGGTTGGGAAGAGATGAAGCCCTAAGGCCATGGTGTGTCTGATGTGCTCAGTGTTCGGCCAGCTGTTGAGTGTGGGTTGGGAGGTGCAGGCTCAGGCTGTGGCAGACAGGGCATTAGTGCCCAGGCTAGACTGTATCATTGGGGTGCAGTCGAGTTTTGTGCAGGATGGTACTCATTTGTGGTTACTGGGTAGCCCCAGAGGGCAACGTTTTTCTTCTGGAGGGAAGACACCGTGCAACATAGTGGCTCCAGAATTCCCAAACTGGAAGGCTCGTGGGCCAGGAGTGTGAGGAAAAAATTCTGAGAACACAAGCCAGACTTAGATTTCGGGGTGAGGGGACGGCAGGCACCCTCTGCAGAGATGATTCGAGATCCCGTATACCTGAAGACAGAGCTAGGATCATACGTTTTCTTAGGTCGGAGTTTCTGTCCATGACGGCCCATTCATGAATGGGAGGGTGTCACGAGGACATGGAGGTTTTCCGACGATGGGAATTGTGAGATGCTCCAAACCACAATGATTTCTTCTGTGGGACAGTCGAGACCTGTTGGATGGCTCCAGGACATCCCATCAGGAAGTTATCCAGAGCAGGGTTCTAAGGATGGATGCGTGGGCAGCCTGCCTCCCATTCCAGGTGTCTCATAGAGCCAAGGCAAGTTCGATCTGCTGGATCTAGGGGAGCAACCGAGGCGGGTGTGTTGAAATGGGTGAGTTGAGGATTGGTCATAATGTGCATTTGTGTCCATGTAGACCTTGGAATGGGGTGCTTGATCCGGGGCCTTGAGGGATGTTCATAACCGGAGGTTTTGATGGAGCTCTAAAGAGTATGTTTCCTATGTAGAGAAGAGAATTGTTTTGATGAGTGCCTAAGAAATCTCCCATATGCTGGTATTGGAAACCAGGCCTCTGAGGAGAGATGACTGGAATCAAAAGCAATGGATCTCATTAGGGCCTAAGTGCCCTTCCAGTTCAATCTTATTCTATGGGGATATCTGTCTCTGGCTCTGAGTGGAGGTGGTTTCCTAACTTGTGAAAGATCATCCCTGTTTGTCCTGGGCATCCAACACAATTCAGATGGCCTGGGGGAGTTTGGAGGATTCTCCTAATCTATAGGGTTGTGGCCAATGGAAATGGCAGAATTCCCCTGGAGAGGGAAGCCACAGTCCTGAGGTGTGGCTCCAGGGGCCCCAGCTTGGATGGTGTGTGGGTCAGGACTGTGGGGACAGAAGACTGAAAACACAAACTCAGCTTAGGTTTGGGGATGTATGTATGAAGGCTCGATCTACAGACCGTGAGAATTTTCCGGGCTATGAACAAAGGGCGAGTATGTGGCGCTTGCTCAGGGTTTTGTCTCTGGATTTTGTGTCAATGGCGGCCGTGGAATGTCGGGGTGTCCTCAAGGGCCATGGACAATTCTTTCTCTGGTGATTTGGCCTGATCCCAAGTGGTTGGGATCATTCTGTGAATGGGAAGAGTCCTTTCTGTATTTTTTTTTTTTTTTTTACCTCAGGTGTCCCACCAAAGAGGGATTCCGAGTAGAGCCCTGAGTAGGGGTGACTAGACATCTCGAACTCTGGTTGAGATTGGGGGACTAGGGGCTTTGCAAGCCCCATATGTGGGCTGTTGTTCCAGTCACTAAGAGGCTTTACATGAGGATAGGGCTCACGCTGAGGGTCACAATGTGCGTTTGTGCACATTGTGGCCCTCAGGGATAGGTGGGGCCTCATAGTCCATGCTGCTTTCTTCTACAATGAACATTGGACAACATGCCAACCACTAGGTTTCTTGCCAAGGCGAAGGAGAATTTCTGATTCTTGCATCACGTTCACTCCTGAGCAGTGAGTGGAGATAAGGTCTAGGTTCTGAAGGTGAAAATTGAGGTTGGGTAGAGATGATGGCCTAAAGCCATTGTGGGTTTGATATGCTCAGTGTACGGCCAACTGTCTGGGTGTTGGACTGGAGGTCTGCCCTCAGGCTGTGTCAGACAGGGCTTTAGTGCACAGGCTAGACTGTAAAATTGGGGTATGGTCGAGTGGCATGCAGGTTGTTACTCATTTGGCGTTTCTGTTTAGCCCTATAGGGCAACATTTTTCTTCTGGAGGCCAGGCAGAGTGCTGCATTGTGTCTCCAGAATTTCCAAACTGGAGGAGTGTGGCCAGGATTCTGAGGACGGACGTCTGAGAACACAAGTTAGGCTTAGTTTTCGGGGAGAGGGCCCAGCAGGCACACTCTCAAGTGCTGAATCGAGATCTCATGCTTCTGAATTCAGGGCGAGGATCAGACTTTGGCTTAGGATGGAGTTTCTGTCCGTGATGGCCCATTTATGAAGGTGTGGGGCATCATGAGGAAATGGAGGTTTTCTCACAGTGTTATTGTGTGATGCTTCAAACCACAAGGATTCATTCTGCGAGACAGTCAAGACAGGTTGGTTGGATTCAAGACGTCCCATAAAGAAGTTCTCCAGAGCAGGGTTCTAAGGATGGATGCCTGGGAAGCCCGCCTCCCATTCTAACTATCTCCTAGTGACAAGGAAGGTTTGATCTGCTGGCTCTGGGTGAGCAGCCGAGGGGGCTGATTTGAAATGGACTCTCCTGAGAATGGTTCATAATGTAAGTTCGTGTCCTTGGAGACCTTGGGATTGGGCCATGGTGCCAGCGCCCTGAAGGATCCTCCTAACCTGAGGTATTGACACAGCTCCAAAGAGCAAGTTTCCCATGTGGAGATGAGATCTGTTCTGATTGTTTCCTTAGGAAACCCCCATATTCTGATATTGGAAACCAGGCCTCTGAGGAGAGATACCTAGAAACCAAAGCAATGCATCAGAAGTTGGCTCAGGTTGGAGTTTCTGTCCATGATGGCCCCTTTATATAGGGGAGCATCTCATGAGGCCATGTAGGTTTTCCCACGATAGGAGTTGTGAGATGCTCCAATCTGCAAGGATTCCTTCTGTGGGACAGTCAAGACCTGTTGGAAGGCTCCAGGACATCCCATATGGAACGGTGCCAGAGCAGGATTCCAAGGATGGATGCTTAGAGAGTCTGCTTTGCATTCCAGTTGTCTCCTAGCGACAAGGCAGGTTTGATATTCTGCCTCTGGGGGAGTAATCGACGGGGCTGAGTTGAAATGTACTCTCCTGCCGAATGGTCATAATGCGGGTATGTGTCCATGGAGACCTTGGAATAGGGCGGTTGCTCCGGCTACCTGAAGGTTTCTCCTAACTGGAGGCTTTTACAGAGCTCCAAAGGATAAGTTTCCCATGTGAAGACAAGATTTGTTCTGATTGGTATCTCTGGAATCCCCCATATGCTGGTATTGGAAAACAGGCCTCTGAGGAGAGATGCTTAGAAAAAAAAGCAATGGAACCAATTAAATTCTAGGGGCCAGTCCAGTTTAATCTTCTTCTCTTGGGTTATCTGTCTATGGGTGAGTTGACGTCGTTGCTCAGCTTGTGAGAGTTCGCCCCTCTTTGTCCTGGGTGGCCTACACTATTGGAATGGCCTCTGGGACTTTGGACGTTTCTACTTATCTGTAGGGTTGTGGCCAATGGAATGGGAAGAATTTCCTTGGAGAGGGCAGGCACAGTCCTGAGGTGTGGCTCCAGGGGCCTCAGTCTGGAGGGTGTGTGGGACAGGGATGTCAGGATAGAAGTCTGAAAACACAAACTCAAACACAAACGAACTCGCATTACAATTGTCTCCTAGTGATAAAGCAGGTTTGATCTGCTGGCACTGGGTGAGCAACCGCCAGGTTTGTGTTGAAATGGACTCTCCTGAGGATGGGTCATAATGTGGGATTGTGTCCATTGAGACATTGGAATGGGGCGGTGGCTCCAGTGACGTGAAATCTCCTCCTAACTGGAGGTTTTGACACAGTTCCATATAGCATGATTCCCATGTGGCATGCGATTTGTTCTGATTGGTAGCTCCAGAAACCCCCATGTGCTGGTATTGGAATCCAGGCCTCTGAGGAGAGATACATGAAAACAAAAGCAATGAATCCGTTTAGGGCCTAGGTGCCTGTCCTGTTCAATCTTCTTTTCTATGGATATCTATCTACAGGTCTGATTGGAGGTAGTGGCTCAGCTTGTGGCAGATGGTCCCTGTTTGTCCCGGACATCCTACAATATTGGGGTGGCCTCGGGGACTTCGGATGTTTCTCCTAATCTGTCAGGTTGTGCCAAAGGAATGAGCAGAATTCCCATGGAGAGGGCAGGCACAGTCCTGAGGTGTGGCTCCATGGGGCCAAGCCTTGAGGGTGTGTGGGCCAGGACAATGGAGACAGAAGTCTGAAAACACAAACTTGGCTTAGGTTTGGGGACATAGGTATGGCAGGCCCGATCTACAGACCGTGAGAATTTTTCAGGCTTTGAACAAAGGGCGAGTGTGTGGCGCTTTTTCAGGCTTTTGTCTCCGGATTTTGTGTCAATGGTGGCCGTGGAATGTCAGGATGGCCTCATCAGCCATGGACGAGTATTTCTCTCTGTGAATTTGGCCCAATTCCAAGTGTTTGCGGTCATTCTTTGGACGGTAGGAGTCCTTTCTCTATTTTTTTTTTAACCTCATGTGTCCCACCAAGGAGGGATTCTAGAGAAGAGATCTGAGTAGGGGTGACTAGACTTCTCAAGCACTGGTTAAGGTTTGGGGAATAGGGGCATTGTAATCTCCATATGTGGGCTCTTGGTCCAGCCCCGGAGAGGCTTTACTTGAGGCCAGGGTTCATGCTTAGGGTCCTAATGTGTGTTTGTGCCCATCGCAGCCCTCAAGCATGTCTGAGGCCTCATGGGCCATGCTGGTTTCTCCTACACTGCACGTTGGACAACATGCCAACCACAGGGTTTCTGGTCATGGGGAAGGAGGAGTTCTAATTTCTGCATCACGTACACGGCATGGCAGTGAGTAGAGATAAGGTCTAGATTCTGAAGCCTGAAAACCGAGGTTGGTAAGAGATGACGACCTAAGGCCATGGTGGGTCCGATGCACTTAGTGTGCGGCCAGATGTCTGTGTCCATCATGAGGTCTGGGCTCAGGCTGTGTTAGGCAGGGCATTAGTCCCCAGGCTAGACTGTACAATTGGGGTACAGTCGAGTGATGTGAAGGTTGGTCCTCATTTGGGGTTTCTGGTTGGCCCCATAGGGCAAAGATTTTCTTCTGGAGGGCAGGCAGAGTGCTGCATTCTGGCTCCAGAATTGCCAACTTCAGGGCTTGTGGGCCAGGTGTTTTTGGACAGAAGTCTGAGAACACAAGTTCAGCTTTGAATTCGCAGCGGTGACATGGCAGGCACACTCTACAGACCTGAAATGAGATCTCGTGCATCTGAAGTCAGGGCGAGGATCAGATGTTGGCTTAGGTTGGAGTTTCTGTACATGATGTCCCCTTCATGAAGGTGGGGGGGCATCAGGAAACCATGGAAGATTTCCAACTTTGTGAGTGTGTGATGCTCCAAACCACAAGGATTCCGTCAGCGGGACAGTCACGACCTTTTGGATGGATCAAGGACGTCCCATAAGAAATGCTCCAAAGCACAGTTCTAATGATGGATGCCTGGGCAGTCCAACTTGCATTCCAGTTGTGTCCTAGTGAAAAGGAGGATTCGATCTGCTGTCACTGGGGGAACAACCGAGGGGGCTGAATTGAAATGGACTCTCATGAGGATCAGTCATGATGTGGATTTGTGTCCATGGATCCCTTGGAATGGGGCAGTGGCTCTGTTGCCCTGAAGAATTCTCCTAACCTGAGGTTTTGATGCAGCTCCAAAGAGCAAGTTTCCCATGTAGAGACGAGATTTGTTCTGAAACCCCCACAACCTGGTATTGGAAACCAAGCATCTGGGGAACAATGCCTGGAATCCAAAGCAATGGATCTGATTACGGTCTAGGGGCCTGTCCTTTTCAATATTCTCCTCTGAGTGTCTCTGTCTAAGATTCAGAATGGAGGTCACTGCTCAGCTTGTGTCAGATCACCCATGTTTGTTGGGGGAGGCCAACACTATTGGGCTGGTCTTGGGAATTGGAGGTTTCTCCTAATCTGTAAGGTTGTGGCAAATGAAACGGGCAGAGTTCCCTTGGAGAGCACTGGCACAGTCCTTAGGTGTGACACCACCTTTCTGGGTGTCATCCAGGAGGTCCAGGCTCAGGCTGTGTCAGACAGGGCATTAGTGCCAAGCTTAGACTGTATAATTGGAGTAAAGTTGAGTGGCATGCAGGTTGATCCTCATTTGGCATTTCTGGGTAGCCCCAGGGGCAACGTTTTTCTTCTGGAGGGAAGGAAGAGTGCTGCATTGTGGCGACGGAATTCTCACACTGGAGGGCTTGTGGGCCAGAATTGTGAGGAAGGAAGTGAGAGAACACAAGCTAGGCTTCGGTTTTGGGTCAAGATCATGGCAGGCACACTCTGTAGAGCTAAATCTAAATCTCATGCATCTGAAGTCAGGGCGAGGATCAGACGTAGGCTCAGGTTGAAGTTTCTGTTCAGGATGGCCCCTTCATGATGGTGGGGGGCATCATGGGGCTATGGAGACTTTCCCACGATTGGCATTGTAAGTTGCTCCAATCGGCAAGGATTCCTTCTACGGGACAGTCAAGACCGGTCAGATTGCTCCAGGACGTCCCATGCGGAACCACAGCAGTGCAGGGTTCTAAGGATGGATTCCTGGAGTGCCCGCCTCACATTCCTATTGTCTCCTAGTGACAAGGCAGGTTCGATCTGCTTCTTTTGGGGAGCAACCAAAGGGGATGTGTTGAAATGGACTCGCCTGCGGATGGGTCATAATGCGGGTTTGTGTCCATGGAGACCTTGGAATGGGGTGTTGGCTGCTGGGACCTGAAGGTTTCCCTTAACTGGAGGTTGTGACACAGCTCCAAAATGCATGTTTCCCATGTGGAAATGAGATTTGTTCAGACTGGTACCTCCTGAAGAACACATATGCTGGTATTGGAAACCAGGCCTCTGAGGAGAGATGCCTGGAATCAAAAGCAATGGATCTGATTAGGGCCTAGGTGCCTGTCCGGTTCAATCTTCTTCTCTGGGGTTATCTGTCTATGGATCTGAGTTGAGGTAGTTGCTCATCTTGGGACAGATCACCCTGTTTGCCCTGAGTGGCCAACACTATTGGGATGGCCTCAGGGACGTTGGAGTGTTCTCCTATTCTTTAGGGTTGTGGCCAATGGAATGGGCAGAATTTGCTTGGAGAAGGCAGGCACAGTCCTGAGGCATGGCTCCAGGGGCCCCAGCCTGGAGGGTGTGTGGGCCAGGACAGTGGGGACAGAAACCTGAAAACCCAAACTCAGCTTAGATTTGGGGACGTAGGTATGACATGCCTGATCTATAGACCGTGAGGAGAATTTATCAGGCTATGAACAAAGGGCAAGTGTGAGGCATATCTCCAGGCTTTTGTCTCTAGATTTTGTGTCAATGGTGGCCATGGAATGACGGGATGGCCTCTTTGGCCATGGATGATTCTTTCTCTTTTAAGATTTGGTCAGATCCCAAGTTTTGGGGCTCATTCAGGGGATGGAGGAGACCCTTCAATATTTTTTTTCCTCAGGGGTTCCAGAGCAGAGACCTGAATAGGGGTGACTAGAACTCTCAACCTCTCATTAATATTGGGGGACTAGGGATGGCAATGCGGGTTCTTGGTCCAGCCCCTGAGAGGCTTTACTTGAGGACAGGGCTCACACTGAGGGTCCCAATGTGTTTGTGCCCATTGCGGTTCTCAAGCATGGGCGGGGACTCATGGGCTACACTGGATTCTCCTACACTGAACGTTGGAAAACATGCCAACCACAAGGTTTCTTGCCTTGAGGAAGAAGGAGTTTCATTTCTGCATCACGTTCACCCCTGGGTAGTGAGTATATATAAGTTCTAGGTTCTGAAGCCTGAAAACCAAGGTTGAAAAGAGATGATGACCTAAAGCCATGGCGGGTCTGATGTGCTCAGTGTACAGCCAGCTGTCTGGGTGTCGGTTGAAAATTCAGACCTCAGGCTGTGCAAGACAGGGCATTAACGCCGAAGCGAAACTGTATAATTGGGGTAGAGTCAAGTGGCATGCAGGTTGATCCTCATTTGGTGTTTCTGGTTAGCCCCATAGGACAACGTTTCTCTTCTGGAGGGCAGTCAGAGTGCTGCATTGTGTCTCTCCAGAATTCCCTAACTGGAGGGCTGGTGGGCTCGGAGTGTGAGGACGAAGTCTGAGAACAATAGCTAGGTTTTGCTTCGGGACGGGGTTTCGGCAGGCACACTCTGCAGAGTTGAATCAAGATTTCGTGCATCTGAAGTCAGGGCGAGGATTAGACGTTGGCTCAGGTTGGAGTTTCTGTCCAAGATGGCTCTTTCATGAAGGGGACAGTGCACCACGAGGCCACAGAGCTTTTCCCATGATGGGAGTTGTGAGGTGCTCCAAAGCGCAAGGATTCCTTCTGCAGGACAGCTGTGACCTGTTGGATGGCTCCAGGACGTCCCATATGGAATTACTTCAGAGTCGTTTTCTACAGATGGATGCCTAGCCAGCCCGCCTCACATTCCAATTGTCTCCTAGTGACAAGATAGGTTCGATCTGCTGGCTCTAGGGGAGAACCCAAGGGCACTGAGTTGAAATAGACTCTCCTGCAGATGGGTCCTAATGTGGGATTTTGTCCATGGAGACCTTAGAATGAGGTGGTGGCACCGGGGCCCTGAAGGATTTTCCTAGCCGGAGGTTTTGACACAGCTTGAAAGAGCACATTTCCCATGTGGAGAAGACATTTGTTCTGACTGATGCCTCAGGAAACCCCCATATGGTGGTATTGAAAACCAGGCCTCTGAGGTTCTGACATAGCTCCTCGAGCAAGTTTCCAATGTGCAGACAAGACTTGCACTGAAGGAGCCTATGGAAACCCCATAGGCTGGTATTGGAAACCAGGCCTCTGAGAAGAGATGCCTGGAAACCAAAGCAATGGATCTGATTAGGGCCTAGGGGCCTGTCCAGTTCAATGTTCTTCTCCGGGGACATCTGTCTCCGAGTCTGTGTGGAGCTAGTTGCTCAGGTAGTGTCAGATCACCCCTGTTTGTTCCGAGCAGCCTACAATATTGGGATGGTCCCAGGGACATTGGAGATTTCTCCTGATTTATATGGTTGTGGCCAAAGGAATATGAAGAATTCCCTTTGAGAGGGCAGGAACAATCCTGATGTGTGGTTCCAGGGGCCCTGGCATGAAGGGTGTGTGTTTTCACCCTCAGGGGGTTTCCTGAGGCACCCATCAGAACTCATCTCCTCTCCACAAGGAAACCTGTGCATGGGAGCCATGTCCAAAGCTTAGGAGAGTACTTCAGGGTCCCGGTGCCACCGCCCCATTCCAAGGCCTTCATGGACACAAAAACACATTAGGACCCATCCTCAGGAAAGTCCATTTCAACTCAGCCAACCCGGTTGCTCCCGCAGAGCCATCAGATCTAAACTGTCTTGTTGCTAGGAGACAATTGGAATGCGAGGAGGGCTTCCCAGGCATCCATCCGCGAACGGTGCTCTGGAATCATTCCATATGGGATGTCCTGGAGCTGTACAACAGGTCTCAATTGTCCCGCAGAAGGAATCCTTGAAGGGGGCATCCCACAACTCCCAACGTGGTAATACGAGATTCCGCTCCCTTCATAAAGGGGCTGTCATGCTCAGAAACTCCAACCTGAGCCAACGTCTGATCCTCGCCCTGACTTCAGATGCATGAGATATTGGTTCAGATCTGCAGGGGGTACCTGCCGTGCCCTTGCCCTGAAACCCAAGTCTAGCTTGTCCTCTCAGACTTCCGTCCTCACACTCCTGGCCCCGAAGCCCTCAAGTTTGGCAATTCCGGACCCACAATGCAGCACTCTGCCTGCCCTCTAGAAAAAAAATTATTGCCTCATGACCTGCCTAGGCACCTTAAATGAGGGTAAACCTACACAGCACTCGACTTTACCCAAAATATAGTCTAACCTGGGCACTACTGCACTGTCTAACACAACCTGAGCCCGGACCTCCTGACCAACACCCAGAAAGCTGCCCGCACACTGAGCACATAAAACACGCCATGGCCTTAGGTCATCATCTCTTCCCTACCTCAGTTTTCAGGCTTCACAGCCGAGACCTTATCTCCAATCACTGCCCAGGGGTGAGTGTGATGCAGAAATCAGAACTCCTCCTTACCCATGGCAAGAACCCTTGTGGTTGGCACGTTGTCCAACGTTCAGTGTAGGAGAAACCAGCATTCACCCTGAGGCCCCGCCCATTCTTGAGTGCGACGTGGGCATACACACGCATTGTGACCCTCAGCATGAGTCCTGTCCTCTAGTAAGTCCTCTCAGTTGCTGGACCATTAGATGTCATAATGGGCTTGACATGTCCCTAGGCCCCAATTTTTAACCAAATTTCTGATGGTCCAGTCGCCCCTCCCCAGGGCTCTACTCTGGAATCCCTCATTTGGTGGGACACCTGAGGATAAAAAAGAAAAAAAACAAGAATAAAAAAAAAACGGAATTCTTCCAGCCCACAGAATGACCCCAAACTCTTTGGACGGGGCCAAACCACCAGAGAGTAAGACTCGTCCATTTCCCATGAAGACACCCAGAAATTCCACGACCATGAGTGACACGATATCCAGAGACAAAAACTTGAGCAGGAGCCTCACACTAGCCCTTCTTTCAAATCCCGAAGTGTTCTCCTCATGGTCTGTAGATCAGTCCTGCCATACCTATGACCCGAAACATAAGCCGAGTTTGTGTTTTCAGACAACTGTCCAAACAGCCCTGGCCTACACAACCTACAGGCTCAGGCCCCTGGAGCCAAACCTGAGGACTGTACTTGCCCTCTCCAAGGGAATTGTGTGTGCCCATTCCAATGGCCACAACCCTTCTAATAGGATAAACCTCCAAAGTCCCTGATCCATCTCAATAGTGGTGGCTTCCCAGGAAAAACATGGGCAATCTGAGCCCAACTGAGCACCTACCTGCACTCAGACCCATAGACAGATGTCCCCAGAGGTATGAAGGAAAGAACAGGCCCCTAGGCACTAATTAGATCCATTGCTTTGGTTTCCAGGCATCTCTCCTCAGAGGCCTGGATTTCAAAAGCAGCATATAGCTGTTTCTTGACTCACCCATCAGAAAACATCTCATCTACACATGGGAAACTTGCACGTTGGAGCTGTGTCAAAGCCTCTGTTTAGTAGAACCCTTTAGGGCCCCAGTGCCACCGCTTCATTCCAAGGTCTCCATAGACACAAAAGCACGTTAGGACCCATCCCCAGGGGTGTCCATTTCAACTCAGCGTCCTCGGTTGCTCCCCACAGATCCAGGAGATCTAACCTGTCTTGTTGCTAGGAGACAATTGGAATGCGAGGTGGGCTACCCAGCCATCCATCCTTAGAACCCTGCTCAGAATCATTGGCCTGGAGCCAAACAACAGGTCTCAATTGTCCTGCAGAAGACTCTCTGCAGTTTGGAGCTTCTCACAAATCCCATCGTGGGAAAACACCCATGGCCTCGTGATGCCCCCGCCCATTCATGAAGGGGCCATAAGGGACAGAAACTCCAACCTGAGCGATCGTCTGATCCTCGCACTGACTTCAGATGCACGAGATCTCGATTCAGGTCTGTAGATTGTGCGTGCCATGGCCTCACCCAGAAACCTAAGCCTAGCTTGTGTTCTCAGACTTTTGTCGTCAGACTACTGGCCCACAAGCCCTCCAGTTTGGCAATCCAGAACAACAATGCAGCACTCTGCCGGCCCTCCAGAAGAAAAACATTGTCCTCTGGTGCTACCCAGTAATCCCAAATGAGGATCAACCTGCACCGACCTTGGCTGTACCCCAAATACATAGGCTGACCAGGGCACTAATGCCCTTTCTGACACAGCCGGAGCCTGGACCCCCTGGCCCCTCCCAGACAGCTGGCCGCACACTGAGCACATCGAGCCGCCATGGCCTTAGGTCGTCATCTCTTCCCAACATCAGTTTTCAGGTTTCAGAACCTAGACCTTATCTCCAATCACTGCCCAGGGTTGAAGGTGATGCAGAAATCAGAACTCCTTCCCCATGGCAAGAAACCTTGTGGTTGGCATGTTGTCCAACATTCAGTGTAGTTGAAACCAGTGTGGCCCATGAGGCCCCGCCCATGCTCACGGGCCACATTGGTCACAAACACACATTGTGATGCTCAGGCTGAGCCCAGTCCTCAAGTAAGGCCACTCAGTGGCTGGATGAAGAGATATCATATTGGGCTTGCCATGCCCCTAGGCCCCAATTTTTAACCAGATTTCTGATTGTCCAGTCGCCCCTCCCAGTGCGCTACTCTGGAATCCATCATTTCGTTCGACACCTGAGGTTAAAAAAGAAAACAACAACAACAACAAAAAAATAAAACGGACTTCTTCCAGCCCACAGAATGACCCCAAACTCTTTGGACGGGGCCAAACCCCCAGAGCGTAAGACTCGTCCATTTCCCATGAAGTCACCCAGAAACTCCACGACCATGAGTGACACGATATCCAGAGACAAAAACTTTAGCACGAGCCTCACACTCGCTCTTCTTTCAAATCCCGAAGAGATCTCCTCATGGTCTGTAGATCAGTCCTGCAATACCTATGACCCGAAACATAAGCCGAGTTTGTGTTTTCAGACAACTGTCCAAACAGTTCTGGCCTACACAACCTACAGGCTCAGGCCCCTGGAGCCAAACCTGAGGACTGTACTTGCCCTCTCCAAGGGAATTGTGTGTGCCCATTCCAATGGCCACAACCCTTCTAATAGGATAAACCTCCAAAGTCCCTGATCCATCTCCATAGTGGTGGCTTCCCAGGAAAAACAGGGGCAATCGGAGCCCAACTGAGCACCTACCTACACTCAGACCCATAGACAGATATCCCCAGAGGTAAAAAGGAAAGAACAGGCCCCTAGGCACTAATCAGATCCATTGCTTTGGTTTCCAGGCATCTCTCCTCAGAGGCCTGGATTTCAAAAGCAGCATATTGCTGTTTCTTGACTCACCCATCAGAAAACATCTCATCTACACATGGGAAACTTGCACGTTGGAGCTGTGTCAAAGCCTCTGTTTAGGAGAACCCTTTAGGGCCCCAGTGCCACAGCTTCATTCCAAGGTCTCCATAGACACAAAGCACATTAGGACCCATTCCCAGGGGTGTCCATTTCAACTCAGCGTCCTCGGTTGCTCCCCACAGATCCAGGAGATCTAACCTGTCTTGTTGCTAGGAGACAATTGGAATGCGAGGTGGGCTACCCAGCCATCCATCCTTAGAACCCTGCTCAGAATCATTGGCCTAGAGCCAAACAACAGGTCTCAATTGTCCTGCAGAAGACTCTCTGCTGTTTGGAGCTTCTCACAACTCCCATCGTGGGAAAACACCCATGGCCTCATGATGCCCCCCCCATTCATGAAGGGGCCATCAGGGTCAGAAACTCCAACCTGTGCGATCGTCTGATCCTCGCCCTGACTTCAGATGCACGAGATCTCGATTCAGGTCTGTAGATTGTGCGTGCCATGGCCTCACCCAGAAACCTAAGCCTAGCTTGTGTTCTCAGACTTTTGTTGTCAGACTACTGGCCCACAAGCCCTCCAGTTTGGCAATCCAGAACTACAATGCAGAACTCTGCCGGCCCCCCAGAAGAAAAACATTGTCCTCTGGGGATACCCAATAACCCCAAATGAGGATCAACCTGCACCGACCTTGGCTGTACCCCAAATACATAGGCTGACCAGGGCACTAATGCCCTTTCTAACACAGCCTGAGCCTGGACCCCTGGCCCCTCCCAGACAGCTAGCCGCACACTGAGCACATCGAGCCGCCATGGCCTTAGGTCGTCATCTCTTCCCAACTTCGGTTTTAAGGTTTCAGATCCTAGGCCGATCTCCAATCACTGCCCAGGGTTTAATGTGATGCAGAAATCTGAACTCCTTCCCCATGGCAAGAAACCTTGTGGTTGGCATGTTGTCCAACGTTCAGTGTAGTTGAAACCAGTGTGGCCCATGAGGCCACGCCCATGCTCATGGGGCACATTGGTCACAAACACACATTGTGACGCTCAGGCTGAGCCCAGTCCTCAAGTAAGGCCACTCAGTGACTGGATGAAGAGATAGCATATTGGGCTTGCCATGCCCCTAGGCCCCAATTTTTAACCATAGTTCGGGTTGTCCCTTCAGTCTTCCTGACGGCTTGGCTTTGGAATTCCTCTTTTGGTGGGACACCTGAGGTAACAAACCTGAAATGAGTCCTCCTATCCCACAGATTGACGAAAAGTAATTGGGAATCGGGCCAAATCCTCAGAGAGGAAGATTCGTCCATGGCCCATGAGGCCTCCCCGACATTCCACGGCCATTGCTGATACAAAATCCAGAGACAAAAGCCTGAGCAAGCGCCTCAGACTCGCACTTTCTTCATATCCTGAAGAGTTCTTCTCATGTTTTGTCGATCGGGCCTGCCGTACCTACGTCCCCAAACCTAAGCTGAGTTTGTGTTTTCAGACTTCTGTCTTCAAAGTCTTGGGCCCCACACCATCCAGGCTGGGCCCCTGGAGCCACACATTAGGACTGTGCCTACCAATCCATGGGAATTCTGCCCATTCCATGGTCCAAAATCGTACAAATTAGGAGAAACCTCCAAAGTCCCTGAGGCCATCCCGATAGTGAAGGTCGCCCAGAACAAACAAGGGCTGTCTAACGCCAGCTGATAATCGACCTCTACTCATACCATAGATGGATGTCCCCAGAGAAGAAGATTGAACCAGTCAGGACCCTAGGCCATAATAAGATCCATTGCTTTGGGTTACAGGCATGTGTCCTCAAAAGCCTGATTCCAATACGATCATAGGGGTTTTCCTGAGGCACCCATCAGAATTCATCTCGATACCACAAGGAAACCTGTGCATGGGAGCCATGTCCAAAGCTTAGGAGAGTACTTCAGGGTCCCGGTGCCACCGCCCCATTCCAAGGCCCTCATGGACACAAAAACACATTAGGACCCATCCTCAGGAAAGTCCATTTCAACTCAGCCACCCCGGTTGCTCCGGCAGAGCCATCAGATCAAAACTGTCTTGTTGCTAGGAGACAATTGGAATGCGAGGCGGGCTTCCCAGGCATCCATCCGCGAACGATGCTCTGGAGTCATTCCATATGGGATGTCCTGGAGCTGTCCAACAGGTCTCAATTGTCCCGCAGAAGGAATCCTTGAAGGGGGCATCCCACAACTCCCAACGTGGGAAAACCTCAATGGCCTCGAGTTTCCGCTCCCTTCATGACGCGGCCGTCATGCTCAGAAACTCCAACCTGAGCCAACGTCTGATCCTCTCCCTGACTTCAGATGCATGAGATATTGGTTCAGATCTGCAGGGGGTACCTGCCGTGCCCTCGCCCTGAAAACCGAGTCTAGCTTGTCTTCTCAGACTTCAGTCCTCACACTCCTGGCCCCGAAGCCCTCAAGTTTGGCAATTCCGGACCCACAATGCAGCACTCTGCCTGCCCTTTAGAAAAAAAAATATTGCCTCATGAGCTGCCCAGGCACCTTAAATGAGGGTAAACCTACACAGCATTCGACTTTACCCAAATTATATAGTCTAACCTGGGCACTAATGCACTGTCGAACACAACCTGAGCCCGGACCTCCTGACCAACACCCAGAAAGCTGACCGCACACTGAGCACAAAAAACCCGCCATGGCCTTAGGTCATCATGTCTCCCCTACCTCAGTTTTCAGGCTTCAGAACCGAGACCTTATCTCCAATCACTGCCCAGGGGTGAGTGTGATGCAGAAATCAGAACTCCTCCTTACCCATGGCAAGAACCCTTGTGGTTGGCACATTGTCCAACGTTCAGTGTAGGAGAAACCAGCATTCACCCTGAGGCCCCGCCCATTCTTGAGTGCGACGAGGGCATACACACGCATTGTGACCCTCCGCATGAGTCTTGTCCTCTAGTAAGTCTTCTCAGTGGCTGGACCATTAGATGTCATAATGGGCTTGACATGTCCCTAGGCCCCAATTTTTAACCAAATTTCTGATTGTCCAGTCGCCCCTCCCCAGGGCTCTACTCTGGAATCCCTCATTTGTTGGGACACCTGAGGTTAAAAAAGAAAACAACAACAACAACAACAAAAAACGGACTTCTTCCAGCCCACAGAATGACCCCAAACTCTTTGGACGGGGCCAAACCACCAGAGAGTAAGACCCGTCCATTTCCCATGAAGTCACCCAGAAATTCCACGACCATGAGTGACACGATATCCAGAGACAAAAACTTGAGCAGGAGCCTCACACTAGCCCTTCTTTCAAATCCCGAAGAGTTCTCCTCATGGTCTGTAGATCAGTCCTGCCATACCTATGACCCAAAACATAAGCCGAGTTTGTGTTTTCAGACAACTCTCCAAACAGCCCTGCCCTACACAACCTACAGGCTCAGGCCCCTGGAGCCAAACCTGAGGACTGTACTTGCCCTCTCCAAGGGAATTGTGTGTGCCCATTCCAATGGCCACAAGCCTTCTAATAGGATAAACCTCCAAAGTCCCTGATCCATCTCAATAGTGGTGGCTTCCCAGGAAAAACAGGGGCAATCTGAGCCCAACTGAGCACCTACCTGCACTCAGACCCATAGACAGATGTCCCCAGAGGTAAAAAGAAAAGAACAGGCCCCTAGGCACTAATCAGATCCATTGCTTTGGTTTCCAGGCATCTCTCCTCAGAGGCCTGGATTTCAAAAGCAGCATATAGCTGTTTCGTGACTCACCCATCAGAAAACATCTCATCTACACATGGGAAACTTGCACGTTGGAGCTGTGTCAAAGCCTCTGTTTAGGAGAACCCTTTAGGGCCCCAGTGCCACCGCTTCATTCCAAGGTCTCCATAGACACAAAAGCACGTTAGGACCCATCCCCAGGGGTGTCCATTTCAACTCAGTGTCCTCGGTTGATCCCCACAGATCCAGGAGATCTAACCTGTCTTGTTGCTAGGAGACAATTGGAATGCGAGGTGGGCTACCCAGCCATCCATCCTTAGAACCCTGCTCAGAATCATTGGCCTGCAGCCAAACAACAGGTCTCAATTGTCCTGCAGAAGACTCTCTGCAGTTTGGAGCTTCTCACAACTCCCATCGTGGGAAAACACCCATGGCCTCGTGATGCCCCCCCATTCATGAAGGAGCCATCAGGTTCAGAAACTCCAACCTGAGCGATCGTCTGATCCTCGCCCTGACTTCAGATGCACGAGATCTCGATTCAGGTCTGTAGATTGTGCCTGCCATGGCCTCACCCAGAAACCTAAGCCTAGCTTGTGTTCTCAGACTTTTGTTGTCAGACTACTGGCCCACAAGCCCTCCAGTTTGGCAATCCAGAACTACAATGCAGCACTCTGCCGGCCCTCCAGAAGAAAAACATTGTCCTCTGGGGCTACCCAGTAACCCCAAATGAGGATCAACCTGCACCGACCTTGGCTGTACCCCAAATACATAGGCTGACCAGGGCACTAATGCCCTTTCTGGTACAGCCTGAGCCTGGACCCCCTGGCCCCTCCCAGAAGCTGGCCGCACACTGAGCACAACGAGCCGCCATGGCCTTAGGTCGTCATCTCTTCGCAACCTCGGTTTTCAGGTTCAGAACCTAGACCTTATCTCCAATCACTGCCCAGGGTTGAAGGTGATGCAGAAATCAGAATTCCTTCCCCATGGCAAGAAACCTTGCGGTTGGCATGTTGTCCAACGTTCAGTGTAGTTGAAACCAGTGTGGCCCATGAGGCCCCGCCCATGCTCATGGGCCACATTGGTCACAAACACACATTGTTACACTCAGGCTGAGTCAGTCCTCAAGTAAGGCCACTAAGTGGCTGGATGAAGAGATAGCATATTGGGCTTGCCATGCCCCTAGGCCCCAATTTTTAACCATAGTTCGGGTTGTCCCTCAGTCTTCCCCACGGCTTGGCTTTGGAATTCCTCTTTTGGTGGGACACCTGAGGTAACAAAACTGAAATGAGTCCTCCCATCCCACAGATTGACGAATAGTAATTGGGAATCGGGCCAAATCCTCAGAGAGGAAGATTCGTCCATGGCCCATGAGGCCTCCCCGACATTCCACGGCCATTGCTGATACAAAATCCAGAGACAAAAGCCTGAGCAAGCGCCTCAGACTCGCACTTTCTTCATATCCTGAAGAGTTCTTCTCATGGTTTGTCGATCGGGCCTGACATACCTACGTCCCCAAACCTAAGCTGAGTTTGTGTTTTCAGACTTCTGTCCTCAAAGTCTTGGGCCACACACCCTCCAGGCTGGGCCCCTGGAGCCACACATTAGGACTGTGCCTACCAATCCATGGGAATTCTGCCCATTCCATGGTCCAAAATCGTACAAATTAGGAGAAACCTCCAAAGTCCCTGAGGCCATCCCAATAGTATAGGTCGCCCGAAACAAACAAGGGCTGTCTGACACCAGCTGATAATCGACCTCCACTCATACCATAGATGGATGTCTCCAGAGAAGAAGATTGAACCAGACAGGACCCTAGGCCATAATAGGATCCATTGCTTTGGGTTACAGGCATGTGTCCTCAAAAGCCTGATTCCAATACGAGCATAGGTGTTTTCCTGAGGCACCCATTAGAACTCATCTCGTCTCCACAAGGAAACCTGTGCATGGGAGCCATGTCCAAATCTTAGGAGAGTACTTCAGGTTCCCGGTGCCACCGCCCCATTCCACGGCTCTCATGGACACGAAAACACATTAGGACCCATCCTCAGGAAAGTCCATTTCAACTCAGCCACCCCGGTTGCTCCCGCAGAGCCATCAGATCTAAACTGTCTTGTTGCTAGGAGACAATTGTAATGCGAGGCGTGCTTCCCAGGCATCCATCCGCGAATGGGGCTCTGGAGTCATTCCATATGGGATGTCCTGGAGTTGTCCAACAGGTCTCAATTGTCCCGCAGAAGGAATCCTTGATGGGGGCATCCCACAACTCCCAACGTGGGAAAACCTCAATGGCCTCGAGATTCCGCTCCCTTCATGAAGCGGACATCATGCTCATAAACTCCAACCTGAGTCAACGTCTGATCCTCGCCCTGACTTCAGATGCATGAGATATTGGTTCAGATCTGCAGGGGGTACCTGTCGTGCCCTCGCCCTGAAACCCAAGTCCAGCTTGTCTTCTCAGACTTCCGTCCTCACACTCCTGGCCTCGAAGCCCTCAAGTTTGGCAATTCCGGACCCACAATGCAGCACTCTGCCTGCCCTCTAGAAAAAAAATTATTGCCTCATGAGCTGACCAGGCACCTTAAATGAGGGTAATCCTACACAGCACTCGACTTTACCCAAATTATATAGTCTAACCTGGGCACTAATGCACTGTCGAACACAACCTGAGCCCGGACCTCCTGACCAACACCCAGAAAGCTGACCGCACACTGAGCACATAAAACCCGCCATGGCCTTAGGTCATCATCTCTTCCCTACCTCAGTTTTCAGGCTTCAGAACCGAGACCTTATCTCCAATCACTGCCCAGGGGTGAGTGTGATGCAGAAATCATAACTCCTCCTTACCCATGGCAAGAACACTTGTGGTTGGCACGTTGTCCAACGTTCAGTGTAGGAGAAACCAGCATTCACCCTGAGGCCCCGCCCATCCTTGAGTGCGACGAGGGCATACACACGCATTGTGACCTAAAGCATGAGTCCTGTCCTCTAGTAAGTCCTCTCAGTGTCTGGACCATTAGATGTCATAATGGGCTTGACATGTCCCTAGGCCCCAATTTTTAACCAGATTTCTGATTGTCCAGTCGCCCCGCCCCAGGGCTCTACTCTGGAATCTCTCATTCAGTGGGACACCTGAGGTTAAAAAAGAAAAACAACAACAACAACAAGAAAAAAAAAAACCGGACTTCTTCAAGCCCACAGAATGACCCCACACTCTTTGGACGGGGCCAAACCACCAGAGAGTAAGACTCGTCCATTTCCCATGAAGTCACCCAGAAATTCCACGACCATGAGTGACACAATATCCAGAGACAAACACTTGAGCAGGAGCCTCACAATCGCCCTTCTTTCAAATCCCGAAGAGTTCTCCTCATGGTCTGTAGATCAGTCCTGCCATACCTATGACCCGAAACATAAGCCGAGTTTGTGTTTTCAGACAACTCTCCAAACAGCCCTGCCCTACACAACCTACAGGCTCAGGCCCCTGGAGCCAAACCTGAGGACTGTACTTGCCCTCTCCAAGGGAATTGTGTGTGCCCATTCCAATGGCCACAAGCCTTCTAATAGGATAAACCTCCAAAGTCCCTGATCCATCTCAATAGTGGTGGCTTCCCAGGAAAAACAGGGGCAATCTGAGCCCAACTGAGCACCTACCTGCACTCAGACCCATAGACAGATGTCCCCAGAGGTAAAAAGGAAAGAACAGGCCCCTAGGCACTAATCAGATCCATTGCTTTAGTTTCCAGGCATCTCTCCTCAGAGGCCTGGATTTCAAAAGCAGCATATAGCTGTTTCGTGACTCACCCATCAGAAAACATCTCATCTACACATGGGAAACTTGCACGTTGGAGCTGTGTCAAAGCTTCTGTTTAGGAGAACCCTTTAGGGCCCCAGTGCCACCGCTTCATTCCAAGGTCTCCATTGACACAAAGCACATTAGGACCCATCCCCAGGGGTGTCCATTTCAACTCAGCGTCCTCGGTTGCTCCCCACAGATCCAGGAGATCTAACCTGTCTTGTTGCTAGGAGACAATTGGAATGCGAGGTGGGCTACCCAGCCATCCATCCTTAGAACCCTGCTCAGAATCATTCCCTACTGGGAATTCTGGGGCCACAATGAAGCACTGTGCCTGCCTCCCAAAAGAAAAACATTGCCTATGGTGCTGCCCAGAAACCCCAAATGAGGATCAAACTGCTTGGCCCTCGGCAACACCCCAATTGCATAGGCTACCTTAAACAGTGATGCTCTGTCGCAAATAGCCTGAGCCCAGACCTTCCAACAGACACCGACACAGCTGGCTGCACACCCAGCACATTGGACCCGCCACTGCCTTAGGCCACCATCCATTCCCAACCTGGGTTTTCAGTCATCGGAACCTAGACCTTATCTCCAATCCCTGCACAGGGGGGAACCTGATGCACAAGTCAGAACCCCTCCTTCCCCATGGCAAGAAACGTTGCTGCTGGCAGTGAGTCAATCCTTCAGTGTAGGAGAAAATGGCTTGGCCCATGAGGCCACGACCAAGCGTGAGGGCAGCCTTGGGCACAAACACACATTGTGACCCTCAGCATGAGTACCTTATTCAAGTAATGCCTCTCAGTGACTGGACCAAGAGCCCGCATATGTGGCTTGCCATGCCCATAGGCACCCAGGACTAACTAGATGGTGTGCATTCCAGTTGAGGGAACACACTGCTGTGCTCTAGAGTCCCTCTTCTGGTGGGTCCCCTGTGGCAGAAAACAGTACTCTTCATTCCCACAGAATGAACACAAACACTTGGGAGCTTGGACAATCCCACGAGAGGAAGGCTCTTCCTCGGCCTCTGAGACAACCCCTACCCTGACCGGACACTGTAAACGCAACACCCAGAGACAAAATCCTGAGTGACTGCCTCACACTTGCCCTACTTTGATTTCCAGAGGATCTCCCCTCACGGACTAGAGATCAGGCCTGCCATTACATTGGCCCCTAGCTGAGCCAAGTTTGCTTTTTCAGACATCTGTCCCCACAGCCCTGGCAAACACAGCCTCCTGGCTGGGTCCTCTGGAGCCATAACACAGGACCGTGCCTGCTCTCTCCTGGGAAACTGTGTTCATTCCTTTAGCCACACACCTCCTTAATATGAGAAACCTCAAGGCCTCCGAGGACATCCCACTACTGGGAGCCTCACTGGACTCACAGGGGCATTCGGACACAAGCTGAGCAGCTACATCCATGAATGCATGCACACAGATGTCAACAGAGATAGAAGGTTGAGCCGGACAGGCGTTTAGGCCGTAGTCTCAACTCTTGCTTTGGTTTCCAGGTGTCACTCCTCAGAGGCTTTGGTTCGAGGAACAGGGTATGGGGCTTTCCTGAGGCACGGGACAGAACTCCTCTCGTCTCCACATGGGAAGTTTCCTTGTTGGAGCCGTGTCAAACACCTCATGTTGGAGAATCCTGCAAAGTCCCTGAGCCACCTCCACATTCCAAGGTCTCCCAGGCAAACAGCCACAGGAGGACTCATTTTCAGGAGAGTCCATTTCAACTCTCCCCTCTGGGTAGCTCACCCAGGAGCCCGCAGATTGAGCCTGCCTTGTCCTGACTAAAGAGTGGGAATATGAGGTGGCGTTCCCAGGCATCCATGCTTAGACACCTGCTCTCGAGTCTTACCATATGGGGCCTCTTGGAACCATCCAATAGGACTCGACTGTCGTGCAGAAGTTAACCTTCAGTTTTGGAGCAGTTCACAAATCCCATCGTAGCCAAAACTTTCTGGCCTCATGAAGCCCCCACATCCTTCAGGAAGAGGCCATGCTGGACAAGAACTCTAGCCTGAGGCACGTCTCATAGTTGACATGACCTCAGTGCAGGAGATCTCGATTCAGCCTCTGCAGAGTGGGCCTGCCGTGCCCTCGGTCCCAAACCTCACGCTAGCTTGTGTTTTCAGACTTCCTTCCTCACACTCCTGGCAAACAAGCTCTCCGGACTAGGAACTCCGGAACCAAAACCCAGCCCAGTGTCTGCCCAACGGAAGAAAAACGTTTCCCTGTGGGGCTCTCCAGAAAACCCAGATGAGGATCAACCTGCTCGGGCCTCGACGGTACCCGAACTGGATAGGCTGCTCTGGGCACTCATGCTCTGCCTGACACAGCCTGAAGCCAGACGTCCAGACAGACAAGGAGACAGCTGGCCGCACACCCAGCACTTCGGACACGCCATGGTCTTATGCCGTCACCTCATCCTAACCTTGGTTTTCAGATATCTGAACCTAGACATTATATCAATTCTCCACACAGCTGGGTATAGCAAGCACAAAACAGAACTCCTCCTTCCCCATGGCTGTCAAGCTTGCTCTTGGCATGGAGTCACACCTTCAGGGTGGGAGAAACCTTCATGGCCCCTGATGCCACGCCCAAACTTGAGTGCTGCTTGGGCACAAATTCACACTGTGACCCTCAGCATGAGCCCCATGTCAAAGAAAGGCCTGTCAGGGCCTGGACCAAGAGCCCACATATGGGGCTTGCCAAGCCCCTATGCACCCAATCCTCACCACGGTTTGAATTTTCCAGTCGCCCCGCCCGTACCTGGAGCTCTGCTCTGGAATCCCTTTCTTGGAGAGACCCATGAGCCAGACAACACGACTCCACCCTTCCCACAAAATGACCCCAAACTCTTGGGAGCTGGGACAAATCCCCAGAGAGGGATACTCGTCCACAATACCTGAGGCCACCGCTCCAATCCACGGCTATCCCGGACACAACATCCAGAGACAAAAGCCTGAAGGAACGCCTCCCACTCGCCCTTGTTTCAGAGGGCCAGGAGCTCCCTCTCGGGCTGTACTTCCGGCCGGCCATACCCTAGGCGCCACTCATAAGCTGAGTTTGTGTATTCAGACTTCTGTGCCCACAGCCTGGACCCACACAACATCCAGGCTAGGGCCTCTGGACCAAACAGCGAAAGATTGTGCCTGCCCTCTCCAAGGAAAGTGTGCCCAATCCATTGACCACAACCCTACAGGTTAGGGAAAAGCTCCAAGGTCCCTGAGGCCATCAATAGTATAGGCCACCCTGGACTAAGAGGGGCTCTCTGACAACAGCGGAGCAACTATCTCCACTTAGACTCTCAGAGAGTTTCCCCAGAGACAGAAGGTTGAAATGGACAGGCCCCCAGGCCCTAATCTGAACCTTAGCTTTGGTTTCCATGTTTCCGTTCTCAGAGGACTGTTTTCGTAGACCAGCACATGGGGCTTTTCTGAGGCACCAAAACAATCCTCTCTCATCTCCACATGGGCAGCTTTCTTACTGGGATGTATCAAACACTTCAGGTAGGAGAGTTCCGCAGGGCCACTGAACAACCAGCACATTCCAAGGTCTCCATGGACCCAAACGCACATTATGACGCATCCTCAGGAGAGGCCATTTCAACTCAGCCCCCTGGGTCGCGTGTTCCAGAGGCAGCAGATCAAACATATCTTGTCGCTAATAGCCAATGGGAATGCGAGGCATGCTGTACAGGGATCCATCCTTCGAACCCTGCTCTCCAGTCCTTCCATATGGTATGTCCTGGAGCCATGCAACAGGACTCGAATGTCCCGCGGAAGGAAACCTTGTGGTTTGGGGCAACCTCCAAACTCAGCGTGGGAAAACTTCCTTGGCCTCATGAGGCCCCCACTTCATGAAGGTGCCATCATGGACACATACTCCAGCCTCAGCCAACGTCTGATCCTCAGCCTGACTTCAGATGCAGGAGATTTTGATTCAGCCTCTGCAGAGTGGGCCTGCTCTGCCCTTGGCTCCAATCCTCACACTAGCTTGTGTTTTCAGACTTCCGTCCTCACACTCCTGGCCCACAAACCCTCCCTACTGGGAATTCTGGGGCCACAATGAAGCACTGTGCCTGCCTCCCAGGAGAAAAACCTTGTCTATGGCGCTGCCCAGAAACCCCAAATGAGGATCAAACTGCTTGGCCCTCGGCAACACCCCAACTGCATAGGCTACCTTAAACAGTGATGCTCTGTCGCAAATAGCCTGAGCCCAGACCTTCCAACAGACACCGACACAGCTGGCTGCACACCCAGCACATTGGACCCGCCACTGCCTTAGGCCACCATCCATTCCCAACCTGGGTTTTCAGTCATCGGAACCTAGACCTTATCTCCAATCCCTGCACAGGGGGGAACCTGATGCACAAGTCAGAACCCCTCCTTCCCCATGGCAAGAAACGTTGCTGCTGGCAGTGAGTCAATCCTTCAGTGTAGGAGAAAATGGCTTGGCCCATGAGGCCACGACCAAGCGTGAGGGCAGCCTTGGGCACAAACACACATTGTGACCCTCAGCATGAGTACCTTATTCAAGTAATGCCTCTCAGTGACTGGACCAAGAGCCCGCATATGTGGCTTGCCATGCCCATAGGCACCCAGGACTAACTAGATGGTGTGCATTCCAGTTGAGGGAACACACTGCTGTGCTCTAGAGTCCCTCTTCTGGTGGGTCCCCTGTGGCAGAAAACAGTACTCTTCATTCCCACAGAATGAACACAAACACTTGGGAGCTTGGACAATCCCACGAGAGGAAGGCTCTTCCTCGGCCTCTGAGACAACCCCTACCCTGACCGGACACTGTAAACGCAACACCCAGAGACAAAATCCTGAGTGACTGCCTCACACTTGCCCTACTTTGATTTCCAGAGGATCTCCCCTCACGGACTAGAGATCAGGCCTGCCATTACATTGGCCCCTAGCTGAGCCAAGTTTGCTTTTTCAGACATCTGTCCCCACAGCCCTGGCAAACACAGCCTCCTGGCTGGGTCCTCTGGAGCCATAACACAGGACCGTGCCTGCTCTCTCCTGGGAAACTGTGTTCATTCCTTTAGCCACACACCTCCTTAATATGAGAAACCTCAAGGCCTCCGAGGACATCCCACTACTGGGAGCCTCACTGGACTCACAGGGGCATTCGGACACAAGCTGAGCAGCTACATCCATGAATGCATGCACACAGATGTCAACAGAGATAGAAGGTTGAGCCGGACAGGCGTTTAGGCCGTAGTCTCAACTCTTGCTTTGGTTTCCAGGTGTCACTCCTCAGAGGCTTTGGTTCGAGGAACAGGGTATGGGGCTTTCCTGAGGCACGGGACAGAACTCCTCTCGTCTCCACATGGGAAGTTTCCTTGTTGGAGCCGTGTCAAACACCTCATGTTGGAGAATCCTGCAAAGTCCCTGAGCCACCTCCACATTCCAAGGTCTCCCAGGCAAACAGCCACAGGAGGACTCATTTTCAGGAGAGTCCATTTCAACTCTCCCCTCTGGGTAGCTCACCCAGGAGCCCGCAGATTGAGCCTGCCTTGTCCTGACTAAAGAGTGGGAATATGAGGTGGCGTTCCCAGGCATCCATGCTTAGACACCTGCTCTCGAGTCTTACCATATGGGGCCTCTTGGAACCATCCAATAGGACTCGACTGTCGTGCAGAAGTTAACCTTCAGTTTTGGAGCAGTTCACAAATCCCATCGTAGGCAAAACTTTCTGGCCTCATGAAGCCCCCACATCCTTCAGGAAGAGGCCATGCTGGACAAGAACTCTAGCCTGAGGCACGTCTCATAGTTGACATGACCTCAGTGCAGGAGATCTCGATTCAGCCTCTGCAGAGTGGGCCTGCCGTGCCCTCGGTCCCAAACCTCACGCTAGCTTGTGTTTTCAGACTTCCTTCCTCACACTCCTGGCAAACAAGCTCTCCGGACTAGGAACTCCGGAACCAAAACCCAGCCCAGTGTCTGCCCAACGGAAGAAAAACGTTTCCCTGTGGGGCTCTCCAGAAAACCCAGATGAGGATCAACCTGCTCGGGTCTCGACGGTACCCGAACTGGATAGGCTGCTCTGGGCACTCATGCTCTGCCTGACACAGCCTGAAGCCAGACGTCCAGACAGACAAGGAGACAGCTGGCCGCACACCCAGCACTTCGGACACGCCATGGTCTTATGCCGTCACCTCATCCTAACCTTGGTTTTCAGATATCTGAACCTAGACATTATATCAATTCTCCACACAGCTGGGTATAGCAAGCACAAAACAGAACTCCTCCTTCCCCATGGCTGTCAAGCTTGCTCTTGGCATGGAGTCACACCTTCAGGGTGGGAGAAACCTTCATGGCCCCTGATGCCACGCCCAAACTTGAGTGCTGCTTGGGCACAAATTCACACTGTGACCCTCAGCATGAGCCCCATGTCAAAGAAAGGCCTGTCAGGGCCTGGACCAAGAGCCCACATATGGGGCTTGCCAAGCCCCTATGCACCCAATCCTCACCACGGTTTGAATTTTCCAGTCGCCCCGCCCGTACCTGGAGCTCTGCTCTGGAATCCCTTTCTTGGAGAGACCCATGAGCCAGACAACACGACTCCACCCTTCCCACAAAATGACCCCAAACTCTTGGGAGCTGGGACAAATCCCCAGAGAGGGATACTCGTCCACAATACCTGAGGCCACCGCTCCAATCCACGGCTATCCCGGACACAACATCCAGAGACAAAAGCCTGAAGGAACGCCTCCCACTCGCCCTTGTTTCAGAGGGCCAGGAGCTCCCTCTCGGGCTGTACTTCCGGCCGGCCATACCCTAGGCGCCACTCATAAGCTGAGTTTGTGTATTCAGACTTCTGTGCCCACAGCCTGGACCCACACAACATCCAGGCTAGGGCCTCTGGACCAAACAGCGAAAGATTGTGCCTGCCCTCTCCAAGGAAAGTGTGCCCAATCCATTGACCACAACCCTACAGGTTAGGGAAAAGCTCCAAGGTCCCTGAGGCCATCAATAGTATAGGCCACCCTGGACTAAGAGGGGCTCTCTGACAACAGCGGAGCAACTATCTCCACTTAGACTCTCAGAGAGTTTCCCCAGAGACAGAAGGTTGAAATGGACAGGCCCCCAGGCCCTAATCTGAACCTTAGCTTTGGTTTCCATGTTTCCGTTCTCAGAGGACTGTTTTCGTAGACCAGCACATGGGGCTTTTCTGAGGCACCAAACCAATCCTCTCTCATCTCCACATGGGCAGCTTTCTTACTGGGATGTATCAAACACTTCAGGTAGGAGAGTTCCGCAGGGCCACTGAACAACCAGCACATTCCAAGGTCTCCATGGACCCAAACGCACATTATGACGCATCCTCAGGAGAGGCCATTTCAACTCAGCCCCCTGGGTCGCGTGTTCCAGAGGCAGCAGATCAAACATATCTTGTCGCTAATAGCCAATGGGAATGCGAGGCATGCTGTACAGGGATCCATCCTTCGAACCCTGCTCTCCAGTCCTTCCATATGGTATGTCCTGGAGCCATGCAACAGGACTCGAATGTCCCGCGGAAGGAAACCTTGTGGTTTGGGGCAACCTCCAAACTCAGCGTGGGAAAACTTCCTTGGCCTCATGAGGCCCCCACTTCATGAAGGTGCCATCATGGACACATACTCCAGCCTCAGCCAACGTCTGATCCTCAGCCTGACTTCAGATGCAGGAGATTTTGATTCAGCCTCTGCAGAGTGGGCCTGCTCTGCCCTTGGCTCCAATCCTCACACTAGCTTGTGTTTTCAGACTTCCGTCCTCACACTCCTGGCCCACAAACCCTCCCTACTGGGAATTCTGGGGCCACAATGAAGCACTGTGCCTGCCTCCCAGGAGAAAAACCTTGTCTATGGCGCTGCCCAGAAACCCCAAATGAGGATCAAACTGCTTGGCCCTCGGCAACACCCCAACTGCATAGGCTACCTTAAACAGTGATGCTCTGTCGCAAATAGCCTGAGCCCAGACCTTCCAACAGACACCGACACAGCTGGCTGCACACCCAGCACATTGGACCCGCCACTGCCTTAGGCCACCATCCATTCCCAACCTGGGTTTTCAGTCATCGGAACCTAGACCTTATCTCCAATCCCTGCACAGGGGGGAACCTGATGCACAAGTCAGAACCCCTCCTTCCCCATGGCAAGAAACCTTGCTGCTGGCAGTGAGTCAAACCTTCAGTGTAGGAGAAAACGGCATGGCCCATGAGGCCACGCCCAAGCGTGAGGGCCGCCTTGGGCACAAACACACATTGTGACCCTCAGCGTGAGTACCTTATTCAAGTAACGCCTCTCAGTGACTGGACCAAGAGCCCGCATATGTGGCTTGCCATGCCCATAGGCACCCAGGACTAACTAGATGGTGTGCATTCCAGTTGAGGGAACCCACTGCTGTGCTCTAGAGTCCCTCTCCTGGTGGGACCCCTGTGGCAGAAAACAGTACTCTTCATTCCCACAGAATGAACACAAACACTTGGGAGCTTGGACAATCCCACGAGAGGAAGGCTCTTCCTCGGCCTCTGAGACAACCCCTACCCTGACCGGACACTGTAAACGCAACACCCAGAGACAAAATCCTGAGTGACTGCCTCACACTTGCCCTACTTTGATTTCCAGAGGATCTCCCCTCACGGACTAGAGATCAGGCCTGCCATTACATTGGCCCCTAGCTGAGCCAAGTTTGCTTTTTCAGACATCTGTCCCCACAGCCCTGGCAAACACAGCCTCCTGGCTGGGTCCTCTGGAGCCATAACACAGGACCGTGCCTGCTCTCTCCTGGGAAACTGTGTTCATTCCTTTAGCCACACACCTCCTTAATATGAGAAACCTCAAGGCCTCCGAGGACATCCCACTACTGGGAGCCTCACTGGACTCACAGGGGCATTCGGACACAAGCTGAGCAGCTACATCCATGAATGCATGCACACAGATGTCAACAGAGATAGAAGGTTGAGCCGGACAGGCGTTTAGGCCGTAGTCTCAACTCTTGCTTTGGTTTCCAGGTGTCACTCCTCAGAGGCTTTGGTTCGAGGAACAGGGTATGGGGCTTTCCTGAGGCACGGGACAGAACTCCTCTCGTCTCCACATGGGAAGTTTCCTTGTTGGAGCCGTGTCAAACACCTCATGTTGGAGAATCCTGCAGAGTCCCTGAGCCAACTCCACATTCCAAGGTCTCCCAGGCCAACAAGCCACAGGAGGACTCATTTTCAGGAGAGTCCATTTCAACTCTCCCCTCTGGGTAGCTCACCCAGGAGCCCGCAGATTGAGCCTGCCTTGTCCTGACTAAAGAGTGGGAATATGAGGTGGCGTTCCCAGGCATCCATGCTTAGACACCTGCTCTCGAGTCTTACCATATGGGGCCTCTTGGAACCATCCAATAGGACTCGACTGTCGTGCAGAAGGTAACCTTCAGTTTTGGAGCAGTTCACAAATCCCATCGTAGGCAAAACTTTCTGGCCTCATGAAGCCCCCACATCCTTCAGGAAGAGGCCATGCTGGACAAGAACTCTAGCCTGAGGCACGTCTCATAGTTGACATGACCTCAGTGCAGGCGATCTCGATTCAGCCTCTGCAGAGTGGGCCTGCCGTGCCCTCGGTCCCAAACCTCACGCTAGCTTCTGTTTTCAGACTTCCTTCCTCACACTCCTGGCAAACAAGCTCTCCGGACTAGGAACTCCGGAACCAAAACCCACCCCAGTGTCTGCCCAACGGAAGAAAAACGTTTCCCTGTGGGGCTCTCCAGAAAACCCAGATGAGGATCAACCTGCTTGGGCCTCGACGGTACCCGAACTGGATAGGCTGCTCTGGGCACTCATGCTCTGCCTGACACAGCCTGAAGCCAGACGTCCAGACAGACAAGGAGACAGCTGGCCGCACACCCAGCACTTCGGACACGCCATGGTCTTATGCCGTCACCTCATCCTAACCTTGGTTTTCAGATATCTGAACCTAGTCATTATATCAATTCTCCACACAGCTGGGTATAGCAAGCACAAAACAGAACTCCTCCTTCCCCATGGCTGTCAAGCTTGCTCTTGGCATGGAGTCACACCTTCAGGGTGGGAGAAACCTTCATGGCCCCTGATGCCACGCCCAAACTTGAGTGCTGCTTGGGCACAAATTCACACTGTGACCCTCAGCATGAGCCCCATGTCAAAGAAAGGCCTGTCAGGGCCTGGACCAAGAGCCCACATATGGGGCTTGCCAAGCCCCTATGCACCCAATCCTCACCACGGTTTGAATTTTCCAGTCGCCCCGCCCGTACCTGGAGCTCTGCTCTGGAATCCCTTTCTTGGAGAGACCCATGAGCCAGACAACACGACTCCACCCTTCCCACAAAATGACCCCAAACTCTTGGGAGCTGGGACAAATCCCCAGAGAGGGATACTCGTCCACAATACCTGAGGCCACCGCTCCAATCCACGGCTATCCCGGACACAACATCCAGAGACAAAAGCCTGAAGGAACGCCTCCCACTCGCCCTTGTTTCAGAGGGCCAGGAGCTCCCTCTCGGGCTGTACTTCCGGCCGGCCATACCCTAGGCGCCACTCATAAGCTGAGTTTGTGTATTCAGACTTCTGTGCCCACAGCCTGGACCCACACAACATCCAGGCTAGGGCCTCTGGACCAAACAGCGAAAGATTGTGCCTGCCCTCTCCAAGGAAAGTGTGCCCAATCCATTGACCACAACCCTACAGGTTAGGGAAAAGCTCCAAGGTCCCTGAGGCCATCAATAGTATAGGCCACCCTGGACTAAGAGGGGCTCTCTGACACCAGCGGAGCAACTATCTCCACTTAGACTCTCAGAGAGTTTCCCCAGAGACAGAAGGTTGAAATGGACAGGCCCCCAGGCCCTAATCTGAACCTTAGCTTTGGTTTCCATGTTTCCGTTCTCAGAGGACTGTTTTCGTAGACCAGCACATGGGGCTTTTCTGAGGCACCAAACCAATCCTCTCTCATCTCCACATGGGCAGCTTTCTTACTGGGATGTATCAAACACTTCAGGTAGGAGAGTTCCGCAGGGCCACTGAACAACCAGCACATTCCAAGGTCTCCATGGACCTAAACGCACATTATGACGCATCCTCAGGAGAGGCCATTTCAACTCAGCCCCCTGGGTCGCGTGTTCCAGAGGCAGCAGATCAAACATATCTTGTCGCTAATAGCCAATGGGAATGCGAGGCATGCTGTACAGGGATCCATCCTTCGAACCCTGCTCTCCAGTCCTTCCATATGGTATGTCCTGGAGCCATGCAACAGGACTCGAATGTCCCGTGGAAGGAAACCTTGTGGTTTGGGGCAACCTCCAAACTCAGCGTGGGAAAACTTCCTTGGCCTCATGAGGCCCCCACTTCATGAAGGTGCCATCATGGACACATACTCCAGCCTCAGCCAACGTCTGATCCTCACCCTGACCTCAGATGCAGGAGATTTTGATTCAGCCTCTGCAGAGTGGGCCTGCTCTGCCCTTGGCTCCAATCCTCACACTAGCTTGTGTTTTCAGACTTCCGTCCTCACACTCCTGGCCCACAAACCCTCCCTACTGGGAATTCTGGGGCCACAATGAAGCACTGTGCCTGCCTTCCAGGAGAAAAACCTTGTCTATGGCGCTGCCCAGAAACCCCAAATGAGGATCAAACTGCTTGGCCCTCGGCAACACCCCAATTGCATAGGCTACCTTAAACAGTGATGCTCTGTCGCAAATAGCCTGAGCCCAGACCTTCCAACAGACACCGACACAGCTGGCTGCACACCCAGCACATTGGACCCGCCACTGCCTTAGGCCACCATCCATTCCCAACCTGGGTTTTCAGTCATCGGAACCTAGACCTTATCTCCAATCCCTGCACAGGGGGGAACCTGATGCACAAGTCAGAACCCCTCCTTCCCCATGGCAAGAAACCTTGCTGCTGGCAGTGAGTCAAACCTTCAGTGTAGGAGAAAACGGCATGGCCCATGAGGCCACGCCCAAGCGTGAGGGCCGCCTTGGGCACAAACACACATTGTGACCCTCAGCGTGAGTACCTTATTCAAGTAACGCCTCTCAGTGACTGGACCAAGAGCCCGCATATGTGGCTTGCCATGCCCATAGGCACCCAGGACTAACTAGATGGTGTGCATTCCAGTTGAGGGAACCCACTGCTGTGCTCTAGAGTCCCTCTCCTGGTGGGACCCCTGTGGCAGAAAACAGTACTCTTCATTCCCACAGAATGAACACAAACACTTGGGAGCTTGGACAATCCCACGAGAGGAAGGCTCTTCCTCGGCCTCTGAGACAACCCCTACCCTGACCGGACACTGTAAACGCAACACCCAGAGACAAAATCCTGAGTGACTGCCTCACACTTGCCCTACTTTGATTTCCAGAGGATCTCCCCTCACGGACTAGAGATCAGGCCTGCCATTACATTGGCCCCTAGCTGAGCCAAGTTTGCTTTTTCAGACATCTGTCCCCACAGCCCTGGCAAACACAGCCTCTAGGCTGGGTCCTCTGGAGCCATAACACAGGACCGTGCCTGCTCTCTCCTGGGAAACTGTGTTCATTCCTTTAGCCACACACCTCCTTAATATGAGAAACCTCAAGGCCTCCGAGGACATCCCACTACTGGGAGCCTCACTGGACTCAGAGGGGCATTCGGACACAAGCTGAGCAGCTACATCCATGAATGCATGCACACAGATGTCAACAGAGATAGAAGGTTGAGCCGGACAGGCGTTTAGGCCATAGTCTCAACTCTTGCTTTGGTTTCCAGGTGTCACTCCTCAGAGGCTTTGGTTCGAGGAACAGGGTATGGGGCTTTCCTGAGGCACGGGACAGAACTCCTCTCATCTCCACATGGGAAGTTTCCTTGTTGGAGCCGTGTCAAACACCTCATGTTGGAGAATCCTGCAGAGTCCCTGAGCCAACTCCACATTCCAAGGTCTCCCAGGCCAACAAGCCACAGGAGGACTCATTTTCAGGAGAGTCCATTTCAACTCTCCCCTCTGGGTAGCTCACCCAGGAGCCCGCAGATTGAGCCTGCCTTGTCCTGACTAAAGAGTGGGAATATGAGGTGGCGTTCCCAGGCATCCATGCTTAGACACCTGCTCTCGACTCTTACCATATGGGGCCTCTTGGAACCATCCAATAGGACTCGACTGTCGTGCAGAAGTTAACCTTCAGTTTTGGAGCAGTTCACAAATCCCATCGTAGGCAAAACTTTCTGGCCTCATGAAGCCCCCACATCCTTCAGGAAGAGGCCATGCTGGACAAGAACTCTAGCCTGAGGCACGTCTCATAGTTGACATGACCTCAGTGCAGGAGATCTCGATTCAGCCTCTGCAGAGTGGGCCTGCCGTGCCCTCGGTCCCAAAACTCACGCTAGCTTGTGTTTTCAGACTTCCTTCCTCACACTCCTGGCAAACAAGCTCTCCGGACTAGGAACTCCGGAACCAAAACCCAGCCCAGTGTCTGCCCAACGGAAGAAAAACGTTTCCCTGTGGGGCTCTCCAGAAAACCCAGATGAGGATCAACCTGCTCGGGCCTCGACGGTACCCGAACTGGATAGGCTGCTCTGGGCACTCATGCTCTGCCTGACACAGCCTGAAGCCAGACGTCCAGACAGACAAGGAGACAGCTGGCCGCACACCCAGCACTTCGGACACGCCATGGTCTTATGCCGTCACCTCATCCTAACCTTGGTTTTCAGATATCTGAACCTAGACATTATATCAATTCTCCACACAGCTGGGTATAGCAAGCACAAAACAGAACTCCTCCTTCCCCATGGCTGTCAAGCTTGCTCTTGGCATGGAGTCACACCTTCAGGGTGGGAGAAACCTTCATGGCCCCTGATGCCACGCCCAAACTTGAGTGCTGCTTGGGCACAAATTCACACTGTGACCCTCAGCATGAGCCCCATGTCAAAGAAAGGCCTGTCAGGGCCTGGACCAAGAGCCCACATATGGGGCTTGCCAAGCCCCTATGCACCCAATCCTCACCACGGTTTGAATTTTCCAGTCGCCCCGCCCGTACCTGGAGCTCTGCTCTGGAATCCCTTTCTTGGAGAGACCCATGAGCCAGACAACACGACTCCACCCTTCCCACAAAATGACCCCAAACTCTTGGGAGCTGGGACAAATCCCCAGAGAGGGATACTCGTCCACAGTACCTGAGGCCACCGCTCCAATCCACGGCTATCCCGGACACAACATCCAGAGACAAAAGCCTGAAGGAACGCCTCCCACTCGCCCTTGTTTCAGAGGCCCAGGAGCTCCCTCTCGGGCTGTACTTCTGGCCGGCCATACCCTAGGCGCCACTCATAAGCTGAGTTTGTGTATTCAGACTTCTGTGCCCACAGCCTGGACCCACACAACATCCAGGCTAGGGCCTCTGGACCAAACAGCGAAAGATTGTGCCTGCCCTCTCCAAGGAAAGTGTGCCCAATCCATTGACCACAACCCTACAGTTTAGGGAAAAGCTCCAAGGTCCCTGAGGCCATCAATAGTATAGGCCACCCTGGACTAAGAGGGGCTCTCTGACACCAGCGGAGCAACTATCTCCACTTAGACTCTCAGAGAGTTTCCCCAGAGACAGAAGGTTGAAATGGACAGGCCCCCAGGCCCTAATCTGAACCTTAGCTTTGGTTTCCATGTTTCCGTTCTCAGAGGACTGTTTTCGTAGACCAGCACATGGGGCTTTTCTGAGGCACCAAACCAATCCTCTCTCATCTCCACATGGGCAGCTTTCTTACTGGGATGTATCAAACACTTCAGGTAGGAGAGTTCCGCAGGGCCACTGAACAACCAGCACATTCCAAGGTCTCCATGGACCCAAACGCACATTATGACGCATCCTCAGGAGAGGCCATTTCAACTCAGCCCCCTGGGTCGCGTGTTCCAGAGGCAGCAGATCAAACATATCTTGTCGCTAATAGCCAATGGGAATGCGAGGCATGCTGTACAGGGATCCATCCTTCGAACCCTGCTCTCCAGTCCTTCCATATGGTATGTCCTGGAGCCATGCAACAGGACTCGAATGTCCCGCGGAAGGAAACCTTGTGGTTTGGGGCAACCTCCAAACTCAGCGTGGGAAAACTTCCTTGGCCTCATGAGGCCCCCACTTCATGAAGGTGCCATCATGGACACATACTCCAGCCTCAGCCAACGTCTGATCCTCAGCCTGACTTCAGATGCAGGAGATTTTGATTCAGCCTCTGCAGAGTGGGCCTGCTCTGCCCTTGGCTCCAATCCTCACACTAGCTTGTGTTTTCAGACTTCCGTCCTCACACTCCTGGCCCACAAACCCTCCCTACTGGGAATTCTGGGGCCACAATGAAGCACTGTGCCTGCCTCCCAGGAGAAAAACCTTGTCTATGGCGCTGCCCAGAAACCCCAAATGAGGATCAAACTGCTTGGCCCTCGGCAACACCCCAATTGCATAGGCTACCTTAAACAGTGATGCTCTGTCGCAAATAGCCTGAGCCCAGACCTTCCAACAGACACCGACACAGCTGGCTGCACACCCAGCACATTGGACCCGCCACAGCCTTAGGCCACCATCCATTCCCAACCTGGGTTTTCAGTCATCGGAACCTAGACCTTATCTCCAATCCCTGCACAGGAGGGAACCTGATGCACAAGTCAGAACCCCTCCTTCCCCATTGCAAGAAACCTTGCTGCTGGCAGGGAGTCAAACCTTCAGTGTAGGAGAAAACGGCATGGCCCATGAGGCCACGCCCAAGCGTGAGGGCCGCCTTGGGCACAAACACACATTGTGACCCTCAGCGTGAGTACCTTATTCAAGTAACGCCTCTCAGTGACTGGACCAAGAGCCCGCATATGTGGCTTGCCATGCCCATAGGCACCCAGGACTAACTAGATGGTGTGCATTCCAGTTGAGGGAACCCACTGCTGTGCTCTAGAGTCCCTCTCCTGGTGGGACCCCTGTGGCAGAAAACAGTACTCTTCATTCCCACAGAATGAACACAAACACTTGGGAGCTTGGACAATCCCCCGAGAGGAAGGCTCTTCCTCGGCCTCTGAGACAACCCCTACCCTGACCGGACACTGTAAACGCAACACCCAGAGACAAAATCCTGAGTGACTGCCTCACACTTGCCCTACTTTGATTTCCAGAGGATCTCCCCTCACGGACTAGAGATCAGGCCTGCCATTACATTGGCCCCTAGCTGAGCCAAGTTTGCTTTTTCAGACATCTGTCCCCACAGCCCTGGCAAACACAGCCTCTAGGCTGGGTCCTCTGGAGCCATAACACAGGACCGTGCCTGCTCTCTCCTGGGAAACTGTGTTCATTCCTTTAGCCACACACCTCCTTAATATGAGAAACCTCAAGGCCTCCGAGGACATCCCACTACTGGGAGCCTCACTGGACTCACAGGGGCATTCGGACACAAGCTGAGCAGCTACATCCATGAATGCATGCACACAGATGTCAACAGAGATAGAAGGTTGAGCCGGACAGGCGTTTAGGCCGTAGTCTCAACTCTTGCTTTGGTTTCCAGGTGTCACTCCTCAGAGGCTTTGGTTCGAGGAACAGGGTATGGGGCTTTCCTGAGGCACGGGACAGAACTCCTCTCGTCTCCACATGGGATGTTTCCTTGTTGGAGCGTGTCAAACACCTCATGTTGGAGAATCCTGCAGAGTCCCTGAGCCAACTCCACATTCCAAGGTCTCCCAGGCCACCAAGCCACAGTAGGACTCATCTTCAGGAGAGTCCATTTCAACTCTCCCCTCTGGGTAGCTCACCCAGGAGCCCGCAGATTGAGCCTGCCTTGTCCTGACTAAAGAGTGGGAATATGAGGTGGCGTTCCCAGGCATCCATGCTTAGACACCTGCTCTCGAGTCTTTCCATATGGGGCCTCTTGGAACCATCCAATAGGACTCGACTGTCGTGCAGAAGGTAACCTTCAGTTTTGGAGCAGTTCACAAATCCCATCGTAGGCAAAACTTTCTGGCCTCATGAAGCCCCCACATCCTTCAGGAAGAGGCCATGCTGGACAAGAACTCTAGCCTGAGGCACGTCTCATAGTTGACATGACCTCAGTGCAGGAGATCTCGATTCAGCCTCTGCAGAGTGGGCCTGCCGTGCCCTCGGTCCCAAACCTCACGCTAGCTTGTGTTTTCAGACTTCCTTCCTCACACTCCTGGCAAACAAACTCTCCGGACTAGGAACTCCGGAACCAAAACCCAGCCCAGTGTCTGCCCAACGGAAGAAAAACGTTTCCCTGTGGGGCTCTCCAGAAAACCCAGATGAGGATCAACCTGCTCGGGCCTCGACGGTACCCGAACTGGATAGGCTGCTTGGGGCACTCATGCTCTGCCTGACACAGCCTGAAGCCAGACGTCCAGACAGACAAGGAGACAGCTGGCCGCACACCCAGCACTTCGGACACGCCATGGTCTTATGCCGTCACCTCATCCTAACCTTGGTTTTCAGATATCTGAACCTAGACATTATATCAATTCTCCACACAGCTGGGTATAGCAAGCACAAAACAGAACTCCTCCTTCCCCATGGCTGTCAAGCTTGCTCTTGGCATGGAGTCACACCTTCAGGGTGGGAGAAACCTTCATGGCCCCTGATGCCACGCCCAAACTTGAGTGCTGCTTGGGCACAAATTCACACTGTGACCCTCAGCATGAGCCCCATGTCAAAGAAAGGCCTGTCAGGGCCTGGACCAAGAGCCCACATATGGGGCTTGCCAAGCCCCTATGCACCCAATCCTCACCACGGTTTGAATTTTCCAGTCGCCCCGCCCGTACCTGGAGCTCTGCTCTGGAATCCCTTTCTTGGAGAGACCCATGAGCCAGACAACACGACTCCACCCTTCCCACAAAATGACCCCAAACTCTTGGGAGCTGGGACAAATCCCCAGAGAGGGATACTCGTCCACAATACCTGAGGCCACCGCTCCAATCCACGGCTATCCCGGACACAACATCCAGAGACAAAAGCCTGAAGGAACGCCTCCCACTCGCCCTTGTTTCAGAGGGCCAGGAGCTCCCTCTCGGGCTGTACTTCCGGCCGGCCATACCCTAGGCGCCACTCATAAGCTGAGTTTGTGTATTCAGACTTCTGTGCCCACAGCCTGGACCCACACAACATCCAGGCTAGGGCCTCTGGACCAAACAGCGAAAGATTGTGCCTGCCCTCTCCAAGGAAAGTGTGCCCAATCCATTGACCACAACCCTACAGGTTAGGGAAAAGCTCCAAGGTCCCTGAGGCCATCAATAGTATAGGCCACCCTGGACTAAGAGGGGCTCTCTGACACCAGCGGAGCAACTATCTCCACTTAGACTCTCAGAGAGTTTCCCCAGAGACAGAAGGTTGAAATGGACAGGCCCCCAGGCCCTAATCTGAACCTTAGCTTTGGTTTCCATGTTTCCGTTCTCAGAGGACTGTTTTCGTAGACCAGCACATGGGGCTTTTCTGAGGCACCAAACCAATCCTCTCTCATCTCCACATGGGCAGCTTTCTTACTGGGTTGTATCAAACACTTCAGGTAGGAGAGTTCCGCAGGGCCACTGAACAACCAGCACATTCCAAGGTCTCCATGGACCCAAACGCACATTATGACGCATCCTCAGGAGAGGCCATTTCAACTCAGCCCCCTGGGTCGCGTGTCCCAGAGGCAGCAGATCAAACATATCTTGTCGCTAATAGCCAATGGGAATGCGAGGCATGCTGTACAGGGATCCATCCTTCGAACCCTGCTCTCCAGTCCTTCCGTATGGTATGTCCTGGAGCCATGCAACAGGACTCGAATGTCCCGCAGAAGGAAACCTTGTGGTTTGGGGCAACCTCCAAACTCAGCGTGGGAAAACTTCCTTGGCCTCATGAGGCCCCCACTTCATGAAGGTGCCATCATGGACACATACTCCAGCCTCAGCCAACGTCTGATCCTCAGCCTGACTTCAGATGCAGGAGATTTTGATTCAGCCTCTGCAGAGTGGGCCTGCTCTGCCCTTGGCTCCAATCCTCACACTAGCTTGTGTTTTCAGACTTCCGTCCTCACACTCCTGGCCCACAAACCCTCCCTACTGGGAATTCTGGGGCCACAATGAAGCACTGTGCCTGCCTCCCAGGAGAAAAACATTGTCTATGGCGCTGCCCAGAAACCCCAAATGAGGATCAAACTGCTTGGCCCTCGGCAACACCCCAATTGCATAGGCTACCTTAAACAGTGATGCTCTGTCGCAAATAGCCTGAGCCCAGACCTTCCAACAGACACCGACACAGCTGGCTGCACACCCAGCACATTGGACCCGCCACTGCCTTAGGCCACCATCCATTCCCAACCTGGGTTTTCAGTCATCGGAACCTAGACCTTATCTCCAATCCCTGCACAGGGGGGAACCTGATGCACAAGTCAGAACCCCTCCTTCCCCCTGGCAAGAAACCTTGCTGCTGGCAGGGAGTCAAACCTTCAGTGTAGGAGAAAACGGCATGGCCCATAGGGCCACGCCCAAGCGTGAGGGCCGCCTTGGGCACAAACACACATTGTGACCCTCAGCGTGAGTACCTTATTCAAGTAACGCCTCTCAGTGACTGGACCAAGAGCCCGCATATGTGGCTTGCCATGCCCATAGGCACCCAGGACTAACTAGATGGTGTGTATTCCAGTTGAGGGAACCCACTGCTGTGCTCTAGAGTCCCTCTCCTGGTGGGACCCCTGTGGCAGAAAACAGTACTCTTCATTCCCACAGAATGAACACAAACACTTGGGAGCTTGGACAATCCCCCGAGAGGAAGTCTCTTCCTCGGCCTCTGAGACAACCCCTACCCTGACCGGACACTGTAAACGCAAAACCCAGAGACAAAATCCTGAGTGACTGCCTCACACTTGCCCTACATTGATTTCCAGAGGATCTCCCCTCACGGACTAGAGATCAGGCATGCCATTACATTGGCCCCTTGCTGAGCCAAGTTTGCTTTTTCAGACATCTGTTTCCACAGCCCTGGCAAACACAGCCTCTAGGCTGGGTCCTCTGGAGCCATACCACAGGACTGTGCCTGCTCTCTCCTGGGAAACTGTGTTTATTCCTTTAGCCACACACCTCCTTAATATGAGAAACCTCAAGGCCTCCGAGGACATCCCACTACTGGGAGCCTCACTGGACTCACAGGGGCATTCGGACACAAGCTGAGCAGCTACATCCATGAATGCATGCACACAGATGTCAACAGAGATAGAAGTTTGAGCCGGACAGGCGTTTAGGCCGTAGTCTCAACTCTTGCTTTGGTTTCCAGGTGTCACTCCTCAGAGGCTTTGGTTCGAGGAACAGGGTATGGGGCTTTCCTGAGGCACGGGACAGAACTCCTCTCGTCCCCACATGGGAAGTTTCCTTGTTGGAGCCGTGTCAAACACCTCATGTTGGAGAATCCTGCAGAGTCCCTGAGCCACCTCCACATTCCAAGGTCTCCCAGGCCACCAAGCCACAGGAGGACTCATCTTCAGGAGAGTCCATTTCAACTCTCCCCTCTGGGTAGCTCACCCAGGAGCCCGCAGATTGAGCCTGCCTTGTCCTGACTAAAGAGTGGGAATATGAGGTGGCGTTCCCAGGCATCCATGCTTAGACACCTGCTCTCGAGTCTTTCCATATGGGGCCTCTTGGAACCATCCAATAGGACTCGACTGTCGTGCAGAAGGTAACCTTCAGTTTTGGAGCAGTTCACAAATCCCATCGTAGCCAAAACTTTCTGGCCTCATGAAGCCCCCACACCCTTCAGGAAGAGGCCATGCTGGACAAGAACTCTAGCCTGAGGCACGTCTCATAGTTGACATGACCTCAGTGCAGGAGATCTCGATTCAGCCTCTGCAGAGTGGGCCTGCCGTGCCCTCGGTCCCAAACCTCACGCTAGCTTGTGTTTTCAGACTTCCTTCCTCACACTCCTGGCAAACAAGCCCTCTGGACTAGGAACTCCGGAACCACAACGCAGCCCAGTGTCTGCCCAACGGAAGAAAAACGTTTCCCTGTGCGGCTCTCCAGAAAATCCAGATGAGGATCAACCTGCTCGGGCCTCGACGGTACCCGAACTGGATAGGCTGCTCTGGGCACTCATGCTCTGCCTGACACAGCCTGAAGCCAGACGTCCAGACAGACAAGGAGACAGCTGGCCGCACACCCAGCACTTCGGACACGCCATGGTCTTATGCCGTCACCTCATCCTAACCTTGGTTTTCAGATATCTGAACCTAGACATTATATCAATTCTCCACACAGCTGGGTATAGCAAGCACAAAACAGAACTCCTCCTTCCCCATGGCTGTCAAGCTTGCTCTTGGCATGGAGTCACACCTTCAGGGTGGGAGAAACCTTCATGGCCCCTGATGCCACGCCCAAACTTGAGTGCTGCTTGGGCACAAATTCACACTGTGACCCTCAGCATGAGCCCCATGTCAAAGAAAGGCCTGTCAGGGCCTGGACCAAGAGCCCACATATGGGGCTTGCCAAGCCCCTATGCACCCAATCCTCACCACGGTTTGAATTTTCCAGTCGCCCCGCCCGTACCTGGAGCTCTGCTCTGGAATCCCTTTCTTGGAGAGACCCATGAGCCAGACAACACGACTCCACCCTCCCAAAAAATGACCCCAAGCTCTTGGGAGCTGGGACAAATCCCCAGAGAGGGATACTCGTCCACAGTACCTGAGGCCACCGCTCCAATCCACGGCTATCCCGGACACAACATCCAGAGACAAAAGCCTGAAGGAACGCCTCCCACTCGCCCTTGTTTCAGAGGCCCAGGAGCTCCCTCTCGGGCTGTACATCCGGCCTGCCATACCCTAGGCGCCACTCATAAGCTGAGTTTGTGTATTCAGACTTCTGTGCCCACAGCCTGGACCCACACAACATCCAGGCTAGGGCCTCTGGACCAAACAGCGAAAGATTGTGCCTGCCCTCTCCAAGGAAAGCGTGCCCAATCCGTTGACCACAACCCTACAGGTTAGGGAAAAGCTCCAAGGTCCCTGAGGCCATCAATAGTATAGGCCACCCTGGACTAAGAGGGGCTCTCTGACACCAGCGGAGCAACTATCTCCACTTAGACTCTCAGACAGTGTCCCCAGAGACAGAAGGTTGAAATGGACAGGCCCCCAGGCCCTAATCTGAACCTTAGCTTTGGTTTCCATGTTTCCGTTCTCAGAGGACTGTTTTCGTAGACCAGCACATGGGGCTTTTCTGAGGCACCAAACCAATCCTCTCTCATCTCCACATGGGCAGCTTTCTTACTGGGTTGTATCAAACACTTCAGGTAGGAGAGTTCCGCAGGGCCACTGAACAACCAGCACATTCCAAGGTCTCCATGGACCCAAACGCACATTATGACGCATCCTCAGGAGAGGCCATTTCAACTCAGCCCCCTGGGTCGCGTGTTCCAGAGGCAGCAGATCAAACATATCTTGTCGCTAATAGCCAATGGGAATGCGAGGCATGCTGTACAGGGATCCATCCTTCGAACCCTGCTCTCCAGTCCTTCCATATGGTATGTCCTGGAGCCATGCAACAGGACTCGAATGTCCCGCGGAAGGAAACCTTGTGGTTTGGGGCAACCTCCAAACTCAGCGTGGGAAAACTTCCTTGGCCTCATGAGGCCCCCACTTCATGAAGGTGCCATCATGGACACATACTCCAGCCTCAGCCAACGTCTGATCCTCAGCCTGACTTCAGATGCAGGAGATTTTGATTCAGCCTCTGCAGAGTGGGCCTGCTCTGCCCTTGGCTCCAATCCTCACACTAGCTTGTGTTTTCAGACTTCCGTCCTCACACTCCTGGCCCACAAACCCTCCCTACTGGGAATTCTGGGGCCACAATGAAGCACTGTGCCTGCCTCCCAGGAGAAAAACATTGTCTATGGCGCTGCCCAGAAACCCCAAATGAGGATCAAACTGCTTGGCCCTCGGCAACACCCCAATTGCATAGGCTACCTTAAACAGTGATGCTCTGTCGCAAATAGCCTGAGCCCAGACCTTCCAACAGACACCGACACAGCTGGCTGCACACCCAGCACATTGGACCCGCCACTGCCTTAGGCCACCATCCATTCCCAACCTGGGTTTTCAGTCATCGGAACCTAGACCTTATCTCCAATCCCTGCACAGGGGGGAACCTGATGCACAAGTCAGAACCCCTCCTTCCCCCTGGCAAGAAACCTTGCTGCTGGCAGGGAGTCAAACCTTCAGTGTAGGAGAAAACGGCATGGCCCATAGGGCCACGCCCAAGCGTGAGGGCCGCCTTGGGCACAAACACACATTGTGACCCTCAGCGTGAGTACCTTATTCAAGTAACGCCTCTCAGTGACTGGACCAAGAGCCCGCATATGTGGCTTGCCATGCCCATAGGCACCCAGGACTAACTAGATGGTGTGTATTCCAGTTGAGGGAACCCACTGCTGTGCTCTAGAGTCCCTCTCCTGGTGGGACCCCTGTGGCAGAAAACAGTACTCTTCATTCCCACAGAATGAACACAAACACTTGGGAGCTTGGACAATCCCCCGAGAGGAAGTCTCTTCCTCGGCCTCTGAGACAACCCCTACCCTGACCGGACACTGTAAACGCAAAACCCAGAGACAAAATCCTGAGTGACTGCCTCACACTTGCCCTACATTGATTTCCAGAGGATCTCCCCTCACGGACTAGAGATCAGGCATGCCATTACATTGGCCCCTTGCTGAGCCAAGTTTGCTTTTTCAGACATCTGTTTCCACAGCCCTGGCAAACACAGCCTCTAGGCTGGGTCCTCTGGAGCCATACCACAGGACTGTGCCTGCTCTCTCCTGGGAAACTGTGTTTATTCCTTTAGCCACACACCTCCTTAATATGAGAAACCTCAAGGCCTCCGAGGACATCCCACTACTGGGAGCCTCACTGGACTCACAGGGGCATTCGGACACAAGCTGAGCAGCTACATCCATGAATGCATGCACACAGATGTCAACAGAGATAGAAGTTTGAGCCGGACAGGCGTTTAGGCCGTAGTCTCAACTCTTGCTTTGGTTTCCAGGTGTCACTCCTCAGAGGCTTTGGTTCGAGGAACAGGGTATGGGGCTTTCCTGAGGCACGGGACAGAACTCCTCTCGTCCCCACATGGGAAGTTTCCTTGTTGGAGCCGTGTCAAACACCTCATGTTGGAGAATCTTGCAGAGTCCCTGAGCCACCTCCACATTCCAAGGTCTCCCAGGCCACCAAGCCACAGGAGGACTCATCTTCAGGAGAGTCCATTTCAACTCTCCCCTCTGGGTAGCTCACCCAGGAGCCCGCAGATTGAGCCTGCCTTGTCCTGACTAAAGAGTGAGAATATGAGGTGGCGTTCCCAGGCATCCATGCTTAGACACCTGCTCTCGAGTCTTTCCATATGGGGCCTCTTGGAACCATCCAATAGGACTCGACTGTCGTGCAGAAGGTAACCTTCAGTTTTGGAGCAGTTCACAAATCCCATCGTAGCCAAAACTTTCTGGCCTCATGAAGCCCCCACACCCTTCAGGAAGAGGCCATGCTGGACAAGAACTCTAGCCTGAGGCACGTCTCATAGTTGACATGACCTCAGTGCAGGAGATCTCGATTCAGCCTCTGCAGAGTGGGCCTGCCGTGCCCTCGGTCCCAAACCTCACGCTAGCTTGTGTTTTCAGACTTCCTTCCTCACACTCCTGGCAAACAAGCCCTCTGGACTAGGAACTCCGGAACCACAACGCAGCCCAGTGTCTGCCCAACGGAAGAAAAACGTTTCCCTGTGCGGCTCTCCAGAAAATCCAGATGAGGATCAACCTGCTCGGGCCTCGACGGTACCCGAACTGGATAGGCTGCTCTGGGCACTCATGCTCTGCCTGACACAGCCTGAAGCCAGACGTCCAGACAGACAAGGAGACAGCTGGCCGCACACCCAGCACTTCGGACACGCCATGGTCTTATGCCGTCACCTCATCCTAACCTTGGTTTTCAGATATCTGAACCTAGACATTATATCAATTCTCCACACAGCTGGGTATAGCAAGCACAAAACAGAACTCCTCCTTCCCCATGGCTGTCAAGCTTGCTCTTGGCATGGAGTCACACCTTCAGGGTGGGAGAAACCTTCATGGCCCCTGATGCCACGCCCAAACTTGAGTGCTGCTTGGGCACAAATTCACACTGTGACCCTCAGCATGAGCCCCATGTCAAAGAAAGGCCTGTCAGGGCCTGGACCAAGAGCCCACATATGGGGCTTGCCAAGCCCCTATGCACCCAATCCTCACCACGGTTTGAATTTTCCAGTCGCCCCGCCCGTACCTGGAGCTCTGCTCTGGAATCCCTTTCTTGGAGAGACCCATGAGCCAGACAACACGACTCCACCCTCCCAAAAAATGACCCCAAGCTCTTGGGAGCTGGGACAAATCCCCAGAGAGGGATACTCGTCCACAGTACCTGAGGCCACCGCTCCAATCCACGGCTATCCCGGACACAACATCCAGAGACAAAAGCCTGAAGGAACGCCTCCCACTCGCCCTTGTTTCAGAGGCCCAGGAGCTCCCTCTCGGGCTGTACATCCGGCCTGCCATACCCTAGGCGCCACTCATAAGCTGAGTTTGTGTATTCAGACTTCTGTGCCCACAGCCTGGACCCACACAACATCCAGGCTAGGGCCTCTGGACCAAACAGCGAAAGATTGTGCCTGCCCTCTCCAAGGAAAGCGTGCCCAATCCGTTGACCACAACCCTACAGGTTAGGGAAAAGCTCCAAGGTCCCTGAGGCCATCAATAGTATAGGCCACCCTGGACTAAGAGGGGCTCTCTGACACCAGCGGAGCAACTATCTCCACTTAGACTCTCAGACAGTGTCCCCAGAGACAGAAGGTTGAAATGGACAGGCCCCCAGGCCCTAATCTGAACCTTAGCTTTGGTTTCCATGTTTCCGTTCTCAGAGGACTGTTTTCGTAGACCAGCACATGGGGCTTTTCTGAGGCACCAAACCAAACATCTCTCATCTCCACATGGGCAGCTTTCTTACTGGGATGTATCAAACACTTCAGGTAGGAGAGTTCCGCAGGGCCACTGAACAACCAGCACATTCCAAGGTCTCCATGGACCCAAACGCACATTATGACGCATCCTCAGGAGAGGCCATTTCAACTCAGCCCCCTGGGTCGCGTGTTCCAGAGGCAGCAGATCAAACATATCTTGTCGCTAATAGCCAATGGGAATGCGAGGCATGCTGTACAGGGATCCATCCTTCGAACCCTGCTCTCCAGTCCTTCCATATGGTATGTCCTGGAGCCATGCAACAGGACTCGAATGTCCCGCAGAAGGAAACCTTGTGGTTTGGGGCAACCTCCAAACTCAGCGTGGGAAAACTTCCTTGGCCTCATGAGGCCCCCACTTCATGAAGGTGCCATCATGGACACATACTCCAGCCTCAGCCAACGTCTGATCCTCAGCCTGACTTCAGATGCAGGAGATTTTGATTCAGCCTCTGCAGAGTGGGCCTGCTCTGCCCTTGGTTCCAATCCTCACACTAGCTTGTGTTTTCAGACTTCCGTCCTCACACTCCTGGCCCACAAACCCTCCCTACTGGGAATTCTGGGGCCACAATGAAGCACTGTGCCTGCCTCCCAGGAGAAAAACATTGTCTATGGCGCTGCCCAGAAACCCCAAATGAGGATCAAACTGCTTGGCCCTCGGCAACACCCCAATTGCATAGGCTACCTTAAACAGTGATGCTCTGTCGCAAATAGCCTGAGCCCAAACCTTCCAACAGACACCGACACAGCTGGCTGCACACCCAGCACATTGGACCCGCCACTGCCTTAGGCCACCATCCATTCCCAACCTGGGTTTTCAGTCATCGGAACCTAGACCTTATCTCCAATCCCTGCACAGGGGGGAACCTGATGCACAAGTCAGAACCCCTCCTTCCCCATGGCAAGAAACCTTGCTGCTGGCAGTGAGTCAAACCTTCAGTGTAGGAGAAAACGGCATGGCCCATGAGGCGACGCCCAAGCGTGAGGGCCGCCTTGGGCACAAACACACATTGTGACCCTCAGCGTGAGTACCTTATTCAAGTAACGCCTCTCAGTGACTGGACCAAGAGTCCGCATATGTGGCTTGCCATGCCCATAGGCACCCAGGACTAACTAGATGGTGTGTATTCCAGTTGAATGAACCCACTGCTGTGCTCTAGAGTCCCTCTCTTGGGGCTCCCCTGTGGCAGAAAACAGTACTCTTCATTCCCACAGAATGAACACCAACACTTGGGAGCTTGGACAATCCCCTGAGAGGAAGGCTCTTCCTCGGCCTCTGAGACAACCCCTACCCTGACCGGACACTGTAAACGCAAAACCCAGAGACAAAATCCTGAGTGACTGCCTCCCACTTGCCCTACTTTGATTTCCAGAGGCTCTCCCCTCACGGACTAGAGATCAGGCCTGCCATTACATTGGCCCCTAGCTGAGCCAAGTTTGCTTTTTCAGACATCTGTCCCCACAGCCCTGGCAAACACAGCCTCTAGGCTGGGTCCTCTGGAGCCATACCACAGGACCGTGCCTGCTCTCTCCTGGGAAACTGTGTCCATTCCCTTGGCCACACACCTCCAGAATATGAGAAACCTCAAGGCCTCTGAGGACATCCCACTACTGGGAGCCTCACTGGACTCACAGGGGCATTCGGACACAAGCTGAGCAGCTACATCCATGAATGCATGCACACAGATGTCAACAGAGATAGAAGGTTGAGCCGGACAGGCCTTTAGGCCGTAGTCTCAACTCTTGCTTTGGTTTCCAGGTGTCACTCCTCAGAGGCTGTGGTTCGAAGAACAGGGTATGGGGCTTTCCTGAGGCACGGAACAGAACTCCTCTCGTCTCCACATGGGAAGTTTCCTTGTTGGAGCCGTGTCAAACACCTCATGTTGGAGAATCCTGCAGAGTCCCTGAGCCACCTCCACATTCCAAGGTCTCCCAGGCCACCAAGCCACAGTAGGACTCATCTTCAGGAGAGTCCATTTCAACTCTCCCCTCTGGGTAGCTCACCCAGGAGCCCGCAGATTGAGCCTGCCTTGTCCTGACTAAAGAGTGGGAATATGAGGTGGCGTTCCCAGGCATCCATGCTTAGACACCTGCTCTCGAGTCTTTCCATATGGGGCCTCTTGGAACCATCCAATAGGACTCGACTGTCGTGCAGAAGGTAACCTTCAGTTTTGGAGCAGTTCACAAATCCCATCGTAGCCAAAACTTTCTGGCCTCATGAAGCCCCCACACCCTTCAGGAAGAGGCCATGCTGGACAAGAACTCTAGCCTGAGGCACGTCTCATAGTTGACATGACCTCAGTGCAGGAGATCTCGATTCAGCCTCTGCAGAGTGGGCCTGCCGTGCCCTCGGTCCCAAACCTCACGCTAGCTTGTGTTTTCAGACTTCCTTCCTCACACTCCTGGCAAACAAGCCCTCTGGACTAGGAACTCCAGAACCACAACGCTGCCCAGTGTCTGCCCAACGGAAGAAAAACGTTTCCCTGTGCGGCTCTCCAGAAAATCCAGATGAGGATCAACCTGCTCGGGCCTCGACGGTACCCAAACTGGATAGGCTGCTCTGGGCACTCATGCTCTGCCTGACACAGCCTGAAGCCAGACGTCCAGACAGACAAGGAGACAGCTGGCCGCACACCCAGCACTTCGGACACGCCATGGTCTTATGCCGTCACCTCATCCTAACCTTGGTTTTCAGATATCTGAACCTAGACATTATATCAATTCTCCACACAGCTGGGTATAGCAAGCACAAAACAGAACTCCTCCTTCCCCATGGCTGTCAAGCTTGCTCTTGGCATGGAGTCACACCTTCAGGGTGGGAGAAACCTTCATGGCCCCTGATGCCACGCCCAAACTTGAGTGCTGCTTGGGCACAAATTCACACTGTGACCCTCAGCATGAGCCCCATGTCAAAGAAAGGCCTGTCAGGGCCTGGACCAAGAGCCCACATATGGGGCTTGCCAAGCCCCTATGCACCCAATCCTCACCACGGTTTGAATTTTCCAGTCGCCCCGCCCGTACCTGGAGCTCTGCTCTGGAATCCCTTTCTTGGAGAGACCCATGAGCCAGACAACACGACTCCACCCTCCCAAAAAATGACCCCAAGCTCTTGGGAGCTGGGACAAATCCCCAGAGAGGGATACTCGTCCACAGTACCTGAGGCCACCGCTCCAATCCACGGCTATCCCGGACACAACATCCAGAGACAAAAGCCTGAAGGAACGCCTCCCACTCGCCCTTGTTTCAGAGGCCCAGGAGCTCCCTCTCGGGCTGTACATCCGGCCTGCCATACCCTAGGCGCCACTCATAAGCTGAGTTTGTGTATTCAGACTTCTGTGCCCACAGCCTGGACCCACACAACATCCAGGCTAGGGCCTCTGGACCAAACAGCGAAAGATTGTGCCTGCCCTCTCCAAGGAAAGCGTGCCCAATCCGTTGACCACAACCCTACAGGTTAGGGAAAAGCTCCAAGGTCCCTGAGGCCATCAATAGTATAGGCCACCCTGGACTAAGAGGGGCTCTCTGACACCAGCGGAGCAACTATCTCCACTTAGACTCTCAGACAGTGTCCCCAGAGACAGAAGGTTGAAATGGACAGGCCCCCAGGCCCTAATCTGAACCTTAGCTTTGGTTTCCATGTTTCCGTTCTCAGAGGACTGTTTTCGTAGACCAGCACATGGGGCTTTTCTGAGGCACCAAACCAAACATCTCTCATCTCCACATGGGCAGCTTTCTTACTGGGATGTATCAAACACTTCAGGTAGGAGAGTTCCGCAGGGCCACTGAACAACCAGCACATTCCAAGGTCTCCATGGACCCAAACGCACATTATGACGCATCCTCAGGAGAGGCCATTTCAACTCAGCCCCCTGGGTCGCGTGTTCCAGAGGCAGCAGATCAAACATATCTTGTCGCTAATAGCCAATGGGAATGCGAGGCATGCTGTACAGGGATCCATCCTTCGAACCCTGCTCTCCAGTCCTTCCATATGGTATGTCCTGGAGCCATGCAACAGGACTCGAATGTCCCGCAGAAGGAAACCTTGTGGTTTGGGGCAACCTCCAAACTCAGCGTGGGAAAACTTCCTTGGCCTCATGAGGCCCCCACTTCATGAAGGTGCCATCATGGACACATACTCCAGCCTCAGCCAACGTCTGATCCTCAGCCTGACTTCAGATGCAGGAGATTTTGATTCAGCCTCTGCAGAGTGGGCCTGCTCTGCCCTTGGTTCCAATCCTCACACTAGCTTGTGTTTTCAGACTTCCGTCCTCACACTCCTGGCCCACAAACCCTCCCTACTGGGAATTCTGGGGCCACAATGAAGCACTGTGCCTGCCTCCCAGGAGAAAAACATTGTCTATGGCGCTGCCCAGAAACCCCAAATGAGGATCAAACTGCTTGGCCCTCGGCAACACCCCAATTGCATAGGCTACCTTAAACAGTGATGCTCTGTCGCAAATAGCCTGAGCCCAGACCTTCCAACAGACACCGACACAGCTGGCTGCACACCCAGCACATTGGACCCGCCACTGCCTTAGGCCACCATCCATTCCCAACCTGGGTTTTCAGTCATCGGAACCTAGACCTTATCTCCAATCCCTGCACAGGGGGGAACCTGATGCACAAGTCAGAACCCCTCCTTCCCCATGGCAAGAAACCTTGCTGCTGGCAGTGAGTCAAACCTTCAGTGTAGGAGAAAACGGCATGGCCCATGAGGCGACGCCCAAGCGTGAGGGCCGCCTTGGGCACAAACACACATTGTGACCCTCAGCGTGAGTACCTTATTCAAGTAACGCCTCTCAGTGACTGGACCAAGAGTCCGCATATGTGGCTTGCCATGCCCATAGGCACCCAGGACTAACTAGATGGTGTGTATTCCAGTTGAATGAACCCACTGCTGTGCTCTAGAGTCCCTCTCCTGGGGGGTCCCCTGTGGCAGAAAACAGTACTCTTCATTCCCACAGAATGAACACAAACACTTGGGAGCTTGGACAATCCCCCGAGAGGAAGGCTCTTCCTCGGCCTCTGAGACAACCCCTACCCTGACTGGACACTGTAAACGCAACACCCAGAGACAAAATCCTGAGTGACTGCCTCCCACTTGCCCTACATTGATTTCCAGAGGATCTCCCCTCACGGACTAGAGATCAGGCCTGCCATTACATTGGCCCCTAGCTGAGCCAAGTTTGCTTTTTCAGACATCTGTCCCCACAGCCCTGGCAAACACAGCCTCTAGGCTGGGTCCTCTGGAGCCATACCACAGGACCGTGCCTGCTCTCTCCTGGGAAACTGTGTCCATTCCTTTGGCCACACACCTCCAGAATATGAGAAACCTCAAGGCCTCCGAGGACATCCCACTACTGGGAGCCTCACTGGACTCACAGGGGCATTCGGACACAAGCTGAGCAGCTACATCCATGAATGCATGCACACAGATGTCAACAGAGATAGAAGGTTGAGCCTGACAGGCCTTTAGGCCGTAGTCTCAACTCTTGCTTTGGTTTCCAGGTGTCACTCCTCAGAGGCTGTGGTTCGAAGAACAGGGTATGGGGCTTTCCTGAGGCACGGAACAGAACTCCTCTCGTCTCCACATGGGAAGTTTCCTTGTTGGAGCCGTGTCAAACACCTCATGTTGGAGAATCCTGCAGAGTCCCTGAGCCACCTCCACATTCCAAGGTCTCCCAGGCCACCAAGCCACAGTAGGACTCATCTTCAGGAGAGTCCATTTCAACTCTCCCCTCTGGGTAGCTCACCCAGGAGCCCGCAGATTGAGCCTGCCTTGTCCTGACTAAAGAGTGGGAATATGAGGTGGCGTTCCCAGGCATCCATGCTTAGACACCTGCTCTCGAGTCTTACCATATGGGGCCTCTTGCAACCATCCAATAGGACTCGACTGTCGTGCAGAAGGTAACCTTCAGTTTTGGAGCAGTTCACAAATCCCATCGTAGGCAAAACTTTCTGGCCTCATGAAGCCCCCACACCCTTCAGGAAGAGGCCATGCTGGACAAGAACTCTAGCCTGAGGCACGTCTCATAGTTGACATGACCTCAGTGCAGGAGATCTCGATTCAGCCTCTGCAGAGTGGGCCTGCCGTGCCCTCGGTCCCAAACCTCACGCTAGCTTGTGTTTTCAGACTTCCTTCCTCACACTCCTGGCAAACAAGCCCTCCGGACTAGGAACTCCAGAACCAAAACC